>NC_041392.1:145463903-145545096 GCF_002162155.2 Triticum dicoccoides
TAAGTTACAAAATCCTACCGAGTGAAGAGCAAGCCTCTCACTCGGAGGCTTAGCTGCAGTCCAAGGACTCGCCTAAGTTTGTCAAAATCCTACCGAGTGGAGAGCAAACCTCTCACTCGAGGGCTTAGCTGCAGTCCAAGCACTCGCCTAAGTTATCAAAATCCTACCGAGTGAAGAGCAAACCTCTCACTCGGAGGCTTAGCTGCAGTCCAAGCACTCGCCTAAGTTATAAAATCCTACCGAGTGGAGAGCAACCCTCTCACTCGGAGGCTTAGCTGCAGTCCAAGCACTCGCCTAAGTTATAAAAATCCTACCGAGTGAAGAGTAAACCTCTCACTCGGGGGCTTAGCTGCAACCCAGTGCTCGTCTAAGTTACAGAAATCCTACCGAGTGGTAAGCCGGGCTTCCACTCGGAGGCTTAGCCGCAGCCCAGTGCTCGCCTAAGTGGACTAAATAATAAGTCGATTGCAGTAAAGGCGCCTTGCTTCAAACCTGCAAAAGACATTCCGAGCCAAAGGCAATCATATTCAAGCACCAAATTCAAGTTTGAATCGATATCTAAAGGAACCGAAAGTGCTCAAGCGTTAAGCCTGTTAAGGTTTATCGGTTACAATTCCACTCGGCATACCGAGGCAAATTTAAAGCGTCGAGCCAGAAGAAGTTTTTTACCCCTCCTGTGGAGGGCTGGAAGGTGCAACGAATTCATCAAGGTCAATTCCGTCGGCGATCCGAGTGGCAGCTGCAACGAAAGTTTCCATAAAGGACCCGAAGTCGTGTTTCTTGGTGTTGGCCACCCGAAGGGCCGCCAGCTTCTCTTCTCGCGCATCTTTACAGTGGACTCGGGCCAGACACAGAGCAACATCTGCACCACACCGAGCCGAGGACTTCTTCCATTCCTGCACTCGACCAGGGATCGTGTTCAAACGGGCCATCAGCGACTCAAGGTCATTCTGAAGTGTCTCCTCAGGCCAGAGCGTCGAGTCGATGCGAGATGTGGCGGCCTTCAGCCTTGCGAGATAGTCCACGACAGCTGCAACACGAGACTCCAGTCAGAAAACATCCATGGCAACTTCGTCGTTCACCGGAGAATTGACGGGGTCGAGGTTTGGCTCCAGCCGGCTAGTTTCTTCTTCAAAGTTTTGACAAAATTCTGCAAGGATGATCACTAAGTCAAGGGGATGGTCGAATGGAAAAACCACAATTGGGAATGTTTGCCGAGCATAGAGGTTTACCTTCAAGCATAAGAAACAGCTTCTTGGCAAGACCACTCAGGAAGGCCTCCAGATCATTTTTCTTCCCAGTCAACTTACTGACTTGGTCGGTGAGGGCAGCTTTATCAGTTTTTAGTCGACTGACCTCCTTGTTGGCGATCCCAAGAGTAGCTTTCAGATTGGTATTGTCTTGTTCAAGCTTGGTGACTGAAGCTAACTTCTCGTCAGCAAGCTTGATCTTCTCAGCTAGTTCGAGGTCTTTCTTCTGTTGGGCCTCCCTTACCTTACCTGCAAGTTACAGCAAGATCAGATTTTGAAACAAGCAAGGGGAAAAGCAGTCGTCAGGATCTCACCAAACATACCTTCGGTCTCCTCCTTTGCCTTCGTCAGCTTCTCCTGAACCAGCTTCAAGCTCAGCTCGAGTTGAGTGTGCTTGTTTTCCAGCTCAGAGTAGCGAGCCACAAGATCACAAGAGTTCTGCGAAGAACCAATCGACTAAATGTCAAATATAATTCACTTCCGAGTGAAAAAGGAAAAAACACACGTTTCTAAGACTACAGCCGAATACAAGCATTCGACCGTAGTCTCGGGGACTACACCCAGTGGGTGCACTCAGCGTGCCCCCACTAATTCTGTTGAAGACAAAGTCGACCAGTCGACCTCAAAAAAAAAGAGAAATGTATTCTTTAAGACTGTAATCAACTGCAAGCAGTCGACCACGGTCTCGGGGACTACACCCAGTGGGTGCACTCAGTGTGCCCCCACCGGTTTGTGAAATCCAGTCGACATAGTCGACTGACAGAAAGATTGACATCATAAAGCCTAAGGCCGACTGCCAGCAGTCGACCTTAGCCTTGGGGACTACACCCAGCGGGTGCACTCAGCGTGCCCCCGCTAACACGGAGTTTAATCGACACACCCAGTGGGTGACTACTATAAATTCCGGGAAGGAAAAGTTTTTGGTAGCATATCCAACAGAACAAACAGTGGTCGACTGACCTGAACATTGATTTGAAGGGCAGAACTGGCGTCATAAGCTGCCTGGCTCGCATCCCGGATGGTCTTTAACTGCTCCATCATGATTCCCGCCTGGTGTATCGCTTCCTTCGCCGCGCCAGCTTGGTCCTCTGGGACGTGGTGCGTCGTGAAGAGGGAGGGCTGCTGAGCACTCGTCAATGGATCTGCGAAGGACACCGTGTGTCGAGTGGTGTTCTCTTCCTCCGCAATCAGGATCTCAGGCGCCGTCACATCCTGGGGCACCTTACTGGCGGACGCTTTCCTACTCCTCCTGCGCTTCAGTGGTTCTTCATCCTCATCATCATCAGGGAGATTGATAACAGTATTGGGTGGAGCTACGGAGAAGAATCAGGATCAGAGATCGCGAGTCAGTCGACTAAGAACGGCGTTAAGAATACAGTACCTGGTTTCGAAGTTGCTGCGTCCTCCATCTCGTGGTCATCAGCCCGGGCTGAGGTTTCAGAAGTAGCAGCACTACAACTCCAAAGGATCAGTCGACTAACTTCAGCGTCGACCAGAGACAAAGTTCACACAAAATAAGAAGACTTAAGCAGCACTATTACCATGATATGGTGGGGATGGACATCTTCATCTTCGGCAGGAGCTTGATCGGCTTCGACAAGGCCGCCCTGGGCTGCTTCGGCGCCTTTTCAGTCGGCACCGGAGAGGTGGTCCGAGGGCGCTTGGTCGACTGAACGACGGTCGCAACCCCCTTGCCACGTTCAGTCGAAGGGTCGTGGACAAGCTTCGACCGCCTTTCTGAGCGCGGTGGTACGACCTCCTCCTCCTCTTCTTCCTCGTCCTCTACGTCATCTTCATCACCGTCGTCATCGTCATCGTCATCATCATCCTCTGCAACGTCCGAGTCCCATTCCTCCTCTTCCTGGCTCTCGCCCCCACTCGCCTCACCCTCCTCAGTCGGAGCTTGTGCCCCATTGGGCATCGAGTACAGCTCGGTGAGAGCCTAGCAGATATCAAGACAAGGATCAGTCGACCAGTCGGCAGGATAAACAGAAATGAATGCGACGAGAACACAGTGGAGAGCAGAGCAAACGTACCTTGTTTGGATCGCTGTTGTGGTCGAGTGGAGGAATCCTTCTGGCTCCGCGTGGGTTATCCTTGTTTCCGGTAACGGCTACCATCCATCTTTCCAGAGTGACATCGTCGACTGCTTCTGGATGGACTCGAGTCTCGTCTTCAGTCCCGCAGTACAACCACATGCAGTGGCTCCGGAACTGAAGGGGCTGGATGCGACGCCTAAGGAAGACCTCCAGGAGGTCCATGCCCGTCACTCCCTCCCGAACCAACTGCACCACGCGCTCCATCAACATCTTCACGTCAGCTTTCTCCTCCGGAATCAACTTCAGAGAGGAGGGCTTGTTCACTCGGTCCATGGTAAACTGAGGGAGTCCACTCGACTGCCCCGGCGTTGACTGGTCCTGGCAGTAGAACCAGGTCGACTGCCAGCCTCTGACTGACTCAGGAAAGGTCATGGGCGGGAAGGTGCTCTTATTCCTCACCTGGATCCCCAGACCCCCACACATTTGGACGACTCGGGTTCTTTCATCGCCTGGGCTCGCCTTCTTCACGGTCTGAGAGCGACATGTGAATATATGCTTGAACAAACCCCAGTGCGGTCGACAGCCCAGGAAACCCTCACACATGGACACGAATGCGGCAAGATAGGCGATAGAATTTGGGGTAAAGTGGTGGAGCTGCGCTCCAAAGAAGTTCAAGAAGCCACGGAAGAAAATACTCGGCGTCAAAGAAAATCCACGATGAACATGGGTGGCCAAGAGCACACACTCACCCTCTTCTGGATGGGGCTGCCACTCCTTCCCCGGAAGCCTCGCAGCTCCATGAGGGATCAAGCCCTCGTTGGCCATGTCGAGGAGGTCTTTTTCTGTGATGGTCGACTGGATCCAGTCTCCTTGGACCCAGCCCTTCGGCAGGCGGGATTTGGATGAAGACCCGCCGCGGCTGGTAGATCTCCCCTTCGCCTTCTCCGACGCCGACGCCTTCTTCGCACGTTCCAGCGCCGTCGTCTTCTCCTTGGCCATGGTTGCCGGCGAGATGCGCGTGGGGAAGCTGTGCGGGAGCGAGAGCGAGCGCGCTGGACGGGGACGAAGGGAGCAGAGAGAGAGAGAGAATGCTGAGGCATAGTACAGAAATCCTCGCCGGGCGCATTTATAAGGTCCCTTCCGAGTGGATGACAGGTGGGCCCGGTCGATCTAATCATATCCAGGAACAGTTATGCAGACGGGATACGTGGCGAAGAAAGCGGCGCGGAGATCGAGGCGTCTATGTCCCGTCCCATCCGAACGCCGCGGTCCGCTCCACTTCGCGCGCGTCCCCAAATTTCGCATCCCGCGGAATCCGCGAACAGCAGATCAGTCTGTCAGACACGGGGTTTTCCCGCGATCCGTCGCTCGGAGATCGTCGAAGCCCGAAAGATCACTCGACGAAAGAAGAGAATGGATCGAGTCGACTGAAGACAAGTTGCTCACTGTCGACGAAGAGATTCTTTGGTCTAGAACAACGCACGACCAGAGCGCAAAAGTTAATCGGAAACGACATCAACTCCTTCCTCACTCGAAGCCTCAATCCATTCGGGGGCTAATGATGGGGTCATGTACCTAGGGTAGGGTCATGGACCTGATCTAAGTACCTTACCCAAGGACACCCTTAGAAGAGGTCGCCTTCCAGTCGACCAACGAAGGACCCACTCGACTGACTTGAAGGACTCGACCACGAAGACTCACTCGACCACCAGGAGGTCAAGAGGCACTCTGCACTGCAACGGCCTGTAATTAAGTAGGCTTTATGATAGTAAAGACACTTTATGTGGGGCGTTTCCAGTAATGCCCCAGACTTAACTCACCTTAAACCCTCTCCTACGTGGGCTGGCTGGGGTCCTGGCGCACTCTATATAAGCCACCCCCCTCCACAGGTAGAAGGGTTCGGCACCTTGTAACTCATATACTCATAATCCACTCGACCGCCTCCGGGCTCCGAGACGTAGGGCTATTACTTCTTCCGAGAAGGGCCTGAACTCGTACATCCCTTGTGTTTACAACCTCTCCATAGCTAGGACCTTGCCTCTCCATACCTACCCCCACTCTACTGTCAGGCTTAGAACCACGACAGATACTTCCCTCCGGGAGGGGGAAATCATCACCATCGTCATCACCAACGCTCCTCTCATCGGGAGAGGGCAATCTCCATCAACATCTTCACCAGCACCATCTCATCTCCAAACCCTAGTTCATCTCTTGTATCCAATTCTTGTCTCAAAGTCCGGGATTGGTGCTAGTAGGTTGCTAGTAGTGTTGATTACTCCTTGTAGTTGATGCTAGTTGGTTTATTTGGTGGAAGATCATATGTTCAGATCCTATATGCATATTATTACCCCTCTGATTATGAACATGAATATGCTTTGTGAGTAATTACGTTTGTTCCCGAGGACAAGGGAGAAGTCTTGCTATTAGTAGTCATGTGAATTTGGTATTCGTTTGATATTTTGATAAGATGTATGTTGTCTAGCCTCTAGTGGTGTTATGTGAACGTCGACTACATAACACTTCACCATTATTTGGGCCTAGAGGAAGGCATTGGGAAGTAATAAGTAGATGATGGGTTGCTAGAGTGACAGAAGCTTAAACCCTAGTTTATGCGTTGCTTCGTAAGGGGCTGATTTGGATCCATATGTTTCATGCTATGGTTAGGTTTACCTTAATACTTTTGTTGTAGTTGCGGATGCTTTCAATAGAGGTTAATCATAAGTGGGATGCTTGTTCAAGTAAGAAGAGCCCCGAAGCATTGGTCCACCCACATATCAAATTATCAAAGTATCGAACGCGAATCATATGAACGTGATGAAAACTAGCTTGACGATATTCCCATGTGTCCTTAGGAGCGCTTTTCCTTTTATAAGAGTTTGTTCCGGCTTGTCCTTTGCTACAAAAAGGATTGGGCCACCTTGCTGCACTTTATTTACTTTTGTTACTTGTTGCTCGTTACAATTTATCCCGTCACAAAACTATCTGTTACCACTTATTTCAGTACTTGCAGAGAATACCTTGCTGAAAACCGCTTATCATTTCCTTCTACTCCTCGTTGGGTTCGACACTCTTACTTATCGAAAGGACTACGATAGATCCCCTATACTTGTGGGTCATCAAGACTCTTTTCTGGCGCCGTTGCCGGGGAGTGTAGCGCCTTTGGTAGGTGGAATTTGGTAAGGAAAAATTTATATAGTGTGCTGAAATTTACTGTCACTTGTTACTATGGAAAGTAATTCTCTGAGGGGCTTGTTCGGGGTATCTTCGCCCCGTCCAGTAGAGCAAAGAGTTGCTCCTCAACCTACTGAACCTATTGAAAACGAAACTCCTTTTGAATTTCCTTCGTGTATGATGGAAAAACTGTTAGCTAACCCTTTTACAGGAGATGGAACAAAGCATCCTGATGAGCACTTAATATATGTGGATGAAGTTTGTGGATTATTTAAGCTTGCAGGTATACCCGATGATGTTGCTAAGAAGAAGGTCTTCCCTTTATCTTTGAAGGGAGACACGTTGATATGGTATAGGCTATGTGATGATATGAGATCATGGGACTATAAAAGATTGAAATTGGAATTTCATCAAAAGTATTACCCTATGCATCTTGTTCATTGTGATCGCAATTATATATATAGTTTCTGGCCTCGCGAAGGAGAAAGCATCGCTCAAACTTGGGGGAGGCTTAAATCAATGTTATATTCATGCCCCAATCATGAGCTCTCAAGAGAAATAATTATGCAAAGTTTTTATGCTCGGCTTTCTGAAAACAATCGCACCATGCTTGATACTTCTTGTGCTGGCTCTTTTATGATGAAGACTATTGAATTTAGATGGAATTTATTGGATAGAATTAAACGCAACTCTGAAGATTGGGACCTCGACTAAGGTAAGGAGTCAGGTATGACACCTAAGTTTGATTGTGTTAAATCTTTTATGGACACCGATATTTTCCGTAAGTTTAGCACTAAATATGGACTTGACTCTGAGATAGTAGCTTCTTTCTGTGAATCTTTTGCTACTTATGTTGATCTCCCTAAGGAGAAGTGGTTTAAATATCATTCTCCCATAGAAGTAAAAGTAGCTGCACCTATTAAAGTTGAAGAAAAGACTGTCACTTATAACGATCCTATTGTTCCTACTTCTTATGTTGAGAAACCACCTTTCCCTATTAGAGTGAAGGATCATGCTAAAGCTTCATCTGTTGTTCGTAAAAGCAATATTAGAACTTATACACCCCCTGAGCAAGTTAAAGTAGAACCTAATATTGCTATTGTTAAAGATCTCTTGTCTGATAATATTGATGGGCATGTTATTCAGTTCGAAGGTGAAACTGCTAGAATTGCTAAACCTTGTGATAAAGATAAACATAGACCTGTGGTAGGCGTGCCTATTATTTCTGTTAAAATAGGAGATCATTGTTATCATGGCTTATGTGATATGGGTGCTATTGCTAGTGTTATACCGCATACTTTATACGAAGAAATTAAGAATGAAATTGCACCTGCTAAGTTAGAAGGTATTGATGTCACAATTAAACTTGCCAATAGAGATACTATTTCACCAATTGGAATTGTTAGAGATGTTGAAGTCTTGTGTGGGAAAACTAAATATCCTGCTGATTTTCTTGTTCTTGGTTCCCCACAAGATAGCTTTTGTCCCATTATATTCGGTAGACCCTTCTTAAATACTGTCAATGCTACCATAGATTGCACAAAGAATATTGTTACTGTTGGCTTGGATGATATGGTTCATGAGTTTAATTTCTCTAAATTTAGTAAACAACATCGTAAGGACGAATTACCTAGTAAGGATGAAATTATTGGTCTTGCTTCTATTCCCGTACCTCCTAGCGATCCTTTAGAACACTATTTGCTAGACCATGAAAATGATATGTTCATGAATGAAAGAAGGGAAATAGATGAAGTATTCTTTAAACAGGAACCTATTCTGCAACACAATTTGCCTATTGAAATTTTAGGGGATCCACCTCCAACCAAGGGTGATCCCGTGTTTGAGCTTAAACCTTTGCCTGATAATCTTAAATATGCTTATCTTGATGAAAAGAAGATATATCCTGTTATTATTAGTGCTAACCTTTCAGAGCATGAAGAAGAAAGATTATTGAAAACTCTGAAGAAGCATCGTGCTGCTATTGGATATACTCTTGATGATCTTAAGGGCATTAGTCCCACTCTATGTCAACATAAAATAAATTTGGAAGCAGATGCCAAACCAGTTCATGATCCTCAACGACGTCTGAATCCTAAAATGAAAGAAGTGGTAAAAAAGAAATACTAAAGCTTCTGGAGGCATGTATAATCTATCCCGTTGCTGATAGTGAATGGGTAAGTCATGTCCATTGTGTCCCTAAGAAGGGAGGTATTACTGTTGTTCCTAATGATAAAGATGAATTGATTCCACAAAAAATTATCACAGGTTATAGGATGGTAATTGATTTCCGCAAATTAAATAAAGCTACTAAGAAAGATCATTACCCCTTACCTTTTATTGATCAAATGCTAGAAAGATTATGCAAACAAACACACTATTGCTTTCTAGATGGTTATTCTGGTTTCTCTCAAATACCTGTGTCGGCTAGAGATCAATCAAAGACTACTTTTATATGCCCTTTTTGTACTTTTGCTTATAGACGTATGCCTTTTGGTTTATGTAATGCACGTGCTATGTTTCAAAGATGCATGATGGCTATATTCTCTGACTTTTGTGAAAAGATTTGTGAGGTTTTCATGGATGAATTTCCGTCTATGGTTCCTCTTTTGATGATTGCTTGAGCAATCTTGATCGAGTTTTGCAGAGATGTGAAGAAACTAATCTTGTCTTGAATTGGGAAAAGTGCCACTTTATGGTTAATGAAGGTATTGTCTTGGGGCACAAAGTTTCAGAAAGAGGTATTGAAGTTGATAAAGCCAAGGTTGATGCTATTGAAAAGTTGCCATGTCCCAAGGACATCAGAGGTATAAGAAGTTTCCTTGGTCATGCCGGATTTTATAGGAGGTTCATTAAGGACTTCTCAAAAATTTCTCGTCCTCTGACTAATTTATTGCAAAAAGATATACCATTTGTCTTTGATGATGATTGTGTAGAAGCATTTGAAATACTTAAGAAAGCATTAGTCTCTGCACCTGTTGTTCAGCCACCTGATTGGAATTTACCCTTTGAAATTATGTGTGATGCTAGTGATTATGCTGTAGGTGCTGTTCTAGGGCAAAGAGTTGATAAGAAATTAAATGTTATTCATTATGCTAGTAAGACTCTAGACAATGCTCAAAGAAATTATGCTACTACTGAAAAAGAGCTTTTAGCAGTTGTATTTGCTTGTGATAAGTTCAGACCTTATATTGTTGATTCTAAAGTAACTATTCACACTGATCATGCTGCTATTAAATACCTTATGGAAAAGAAAGATGCTAAACCTAGACTTATTAGATGGGTTCTCTTGCTACAAGAATTTGATTTGCATATTATTGATAGAAAGGGAGCTGAGAACCCCGTTGCAGACAACTTGTCTAGGTTAGAGAATATTCTTGATGACCCACTACCTATTAATGATAACTTTCCTGATGAACAATTGAATGTTATAAGTACTTCTCGTAGTACTCCATGGTATGCTGATTATGCTAATTATATTGTTGGTAAATTTATACCACCTAGCCTCACATACCAACAAAAGAAAAAGTTTTTGCATGATTTAAGACATTACTTTTGGGATGACCCACATCTTTATAAAGAAGGAGTAGATGGTGTTATTAGACGTTGTGTACCTAAGCATGAACAAGAACAGATCCTATGCAAGTGTCATTCCGAGGCTTATGGAGGACACCACGCTGGAGATAGAACTGCACATAAGGTATTGCAATCTGGTTTTTATTGGCCTACTCTCTTCAAGGATGCCCGTAAGTTTGTCTTGTCTTATGATGAATGTCAAAGAATTGGTAATATTAGTAGACATCAAGAAATGCCTATGAATTATTCTCTTGTTATTGAACCATTTGATGTTTGGGGCTTTGATTATATTGGACCTTTTCCTGCCTCTAATGGATACACACATATTCTAGTTGCTGTTGATTATGTTACTAAGTGGGTAGAAGCTATTCCAACTAGTAGTGCTGATCATAACACTTCTATTAAAATGCTTAAGGAAGTTATTTTTCCGAGGTTTGGAGTCCCTAGATATTTAATGACTGATGATGGTTCACACTTTATTCATGGCGCTTTCTGTAAAATGCTTGCTAAGTATGATGTTAATCATAGAATTGCATCTCCTTATCACCCTCAGTCTAGTGGTCAAGTAGAGTTGAGCAATAGAGAGCTCAAATTAATTTTGCAAAAGACTGTTAATAGGTCTAGAAAGAATTGGTCTAAGAAACTGGATGATGCATTATGGTCTTATAGAACTGCATATAAAAATCCTATGGGTATGTCTCTGTATAAAATGGTTTATGGAAAAGCATGTCACTTACCTCTCGAACTAGAACATAAGGTGTATTGGGCTATTAAAGGGCTCAACTATGATTTTAAACTTGCCAGCGAGGAGAGGTTATTTGATATTAGCTCACTTGATGAATGGAGAACCCAAGCTTATGAAAATGCCAAGTTGTTTAAAGAAAAAGTCAAAAGGTGGCACGACAAAAGGATACAAAAGCATGAGTTTAATGTAGGTGATTATGTATTGCTATACAACTCTCGTTTAAGATTTTTTGCAGGCAAACTTATCTCTAAATGGGAAGGCCCCTATGTTATCGAAGAGGTCTATCGTTCCGGTGCCATAAAAATCAACAACTTCGAGAGCACAAATCCGAAGGTGGTAAACGGTCAAAGAATCAAACATTATATCTCAGGTAATCCCATAAATGTTGAAACCAATATTATTGAAATCGTAACCCCGGAGGAATACATAAGGGACACTTTCCGGAATGTTCCAGACTCCAAAAAGGAATAGGTATGTGGTACGGTAAGCAAACTGACTCCAAAACAATTTTTAAGGCAATATTTCTCCATTTTGGAATATTTAGAAAAATAGAAAAATAAGTAGCAGTCCGGGAAGGACACGAGGGTGGTGGGCGCGCCCCACTACCTCGTGAGCACCTCGTGTGCCTTCTGGACTCCGTTTTCTTGCACGATACATATTTTGGTCGGTAAAAATTCATTATATATTCTCCCGAAGGTTTTGACTCCCGTATCACGCAATTATTCTCTGTTCTTGTTTCGAGCTGTTTTTCTGACAGATCTAGATTATCATGACGTCCCCAAGTGCTTCCAAGGACAAGTTCTTCGAGAAGGTCATCAACCCTTACCTCGCGGAGGTGCTGCGACACCCTCAAACCATTGAGATGCGTGATGGGTTGTTGCACATCTGCGATGTTGAGGGACCAAAGGGAACCAGAAGTGTGGAGACGAGGCTCGAAGCAGTGGAGCAACAAGTTTTCAAGTGTCGGGGGATGGTGGAGCATGGAATCAACGCTAGCCACACGATGCTCGCGGAGTTCACTAACAACTACAAGCCGGATGCCAAGAACACCGAGGAGGCCATCTTCAAGCTATATGAGAAGATCGAGCACCTCCAAGCCCAAATCTATGACCTGCAAAACCAAAACTGTGAGTATGAATATAGATTCAAAAGAATGAGTTTGGCTGCAGATTCGAGGATTCCGGAGACTCGATCATCCTTCTATGATGGTGAACCTATGCCTTGGAAGATGGATGACAAGCCTGCATCATCAACAACACCTCCACCTTCTTCACCAACCAAGGAGATATAATCACATGGGTATGGGCACTCCCCTTGGCAACTGCCAAGCTTGGGGGAGGTTCCCCGGTATCGTATCACAATCACAACTCCTATCTTTACCGTTTTTCTTAGTTCGATCTTATTAGTAGTATCTTGATCTAGTAGAATAAAGTTTATGGCATGATCTAGTTTTGAGTTTTGCTTTATGATCTCTCTTTGTAATCGAGTCTGTGAGCTATATATAATAAAGATTAGTGTTGAGTCAAGGGCTTGATTACTTTGCCATGATCTTGGATGAATAAAAGAAAAGAGAAAAAGAATAAAAAGAAACAAAGAGTACATATTGATCTTATTGAGAGTAATGACTTCACATAGAAAGAGTATGATGATTAAAAGTTGTTGGGAGTTGGCAGACATAGCTTTGGTCATCGTTGCAACTAATAGGAAGTAATAAGGAAATAGAGGTTTCACATATAGATATATTATCATTGACATATTTTATGATTGGGAGCAGTCATTAAAATATGACATGCTAAAGAGTTGATGTTGGACAAGGAAGACAACGTAATGAGTTATGTCTTTCTTATATCTAAGATAAAGTATGTTGTCATGGATCCTCTAACTTGTTGAGCTTGCCTTTCCCCCTCATGCTAGCCAAATTCTCAGCACCAAGTAGAAATACTACTTGTGCTTCCAAATACCCTTAAACCAGTTTTGCCATGAGAGTCCACCATATCTACCTATGGATTGAGTAAGATCCTTGAAGTAAGTTGTCATCGGTGCAAAGCAATAAAAATTGCTCTCAATATGTATGATTGATTGGTGTGGGAGAAATAAGCTTTATACAATCTTGTGATGTGGAAGTAATAAAAGCGACGGACTGCATAATAAAGGTTCATATCACAAGGGGAAATATAAAGTGACGTTCTTTCGCATTGAGATTTTGTGCATCCAACCATAAAAGCGCATGGCAACCTCTGCTTCCCTCTGCGAAGGGCCTATCCTTTATTATTATCTTCTACCTTATGCAAGAGTCATGGTGATCTTCACCTTTTCTTTTTCATTTTATCCTTTGGCAAGCTCAGCATGTTGGAAAGAACATGATATATATATATATATATATATATATATATATATATATATATATATATATATATATATATCTAATTGGATGTAGGGGAGAATGAACCATTATTGTTGACATTACCCTTGAGGTAAAAGGTTGTGGGGCAAAACTATAAGCTCCTATCTTTCTCTGTCTGATTAAAGCTCCGTAACCACAAGTATTGCGTGAGTGTTAGCAATTATGGAGGACTAAATGATAATTGAGTATGTGGATTTGCCTTTTAGCTCTGACATAGAATCTTTCCGATGTTATGATAAATTGCAATTGCTTCAATGACTGAGATTATAGTTTGTTGGAGCCCAATAAGGTTTATGATTTATACTTTGCATTGTGAATAGATCATCACTTGAACATAAGTAATCATATGACAAAATCTATATATGTTGCTGTTATGAGAATAATCATGATGCCTCCATGTCCGTATTATTATTTTTATCGACGCCTCTACCTCTAAACATGATGACATATTTATTGTTATCGGCTTTTCTCTTGAGGACAAGCGAGGTCTAAGCTTGGGGGAGTTGATACGTCCATTTTGCATCATGCTTTTATATCGATATTTATTGAATTATGGACTGTTATTTCACTTTATGTCACAATACTTATGGCTATTCTCTCTTATTTTACAAGGTTTACATAAGGAGGGAGAATGCCGACAGCTAGAATTCTGGGCTGGAATAGGAGCAAATATTAGAGACCTATTCTGCGCAACTCCAAAAGTCCTGAAACTCCACGGAACATCTTAAAATAAATAAAGAAAAATCCTCGCCAAAGATGAAGGCCAGGGGGCCCACACCCTGCTCATGAGGGTGGGGGGCGCCCCCTAGGGCGTGCCCCCTACCTCATGGGCCCCCTGGTGGCTCTCCGACGTCCATCTTCTCCTATATGAAGTCTTTCGATGAGAAAAAAATAAAGAGGAACTTTTCGGGACGAGACTCTGCCGCCTCGAGGCGGAACCTTGGCGGATCCAATCTAGAGCTCCGGCAGAGCTGTTCTGCCGGGGATACTTCTCTCCGGGAGGGGGAAATCATCACCATCGTCATCACCAACGCTCCTCTCATCGGGAGTGGGCAATCTCCATCAACATCTTCACCAGCACCATCTCATCTCCAAACCCTAGTTCATCTCTTGTATCCAATTCTTGTCTCAAAGTCCAGGATTGGTGCTAGTAGGTTGCTAGTAGTGTTGATTACTCCTTGTAGTTGATGCTAGTTGGTTTATTTGGTGGAAGATCATATGTTCAGATCCTATATGCATATTATTACCCCTCTGATTATGAACATGAATATTCTTTGTGAGTAATTATGTTTGTTCCTGAGGACAAGGGAGAAGTCTTGCTATTAGTAGTCATGTGAATTTGGTATTCGTTTGATATTTTGATAAGATGTATGTTGTCTAGCCTCTAGTGGTGTTATGTGAACGTCGACTACATAACACTTCACCATTATTTGGGCCTAGAGGAAGGCATTGGGAAGTAATAAGTAGATGATGGGTTGCTAGAGTGACAGAAGCATAAACCCTAGTTTATGCGTTGCTTCGTAAGGGGCTGATTTGGATCCATATGTTTCATGCTATGGTTAGGTTTACCTTAATACTTTTCTTGTAGTTGCGGATGCTTGCAATAGAGGTTAATCATAAGTGGGATGCTTGTTCAAGTAAGAACAGCCCCCAAGCACCGGTCCTCCCACATATCAAATTATCAAAGTATCGAACGCGAATCATATGAACGTGATGAAAACTAGCTTGACGATATTCCCATGTGTCCTTAGGAGCGCTTTTCCTTTTATAAGAGTTTGTTCCGGCTTGTCCTTTGCTACAAAAAGGATTGGGCCACCTTGCTGCACTTTATTTACTTTTGTTACTTGTTGCTCGTTACAATTTATCCCGTCACAAAACTATCTGTTACCACTTATTTCAGTACTTGCAGAGAATACCTTGCTGAAAACCGCTTATCATTTCCTTCTGCTCCTCGTTGGGTTCGACACTCTTACTTATCGAAAGGACTACGATATATCCCCTATACTTGTGGGTCATCATTAGGCTCTTGGCTATCCTTGAATATTACCTTGGGGTGCCTCGGGCATCCCCAAGCTTAGGCTCTTGCCACTCCTTGTTCCATAATCCATCAAATCTTTACCCAAAACTTGAAAACTTCACAACACAAAACTTAAAGTAGAAAATCTCGTGAGCTCCGTTAGCGAAAGAAAAAAAAATACCACTTCAAGGTACTGTAATGAACTCATTCTTTATTTATATTGGTGTTAAAACTACTGTATTCCAACTTCTATATGGATTATAAACTATTTTACTAGCCATAGATTCATCAAAATCAGCAAACAACACACGAAAAACAGAATCTGTAAAAAACAGAACAGTCTGTAGTAATCTGTAGCTAGAGCAAGATCTGGAACCCCAAAAATTCTAAAATAAATTTCTGGACGTGAGGAATTTATCTGTTAATCATCTGCAAAAAGAATTAACTAAATATCACTCTCCAAATAAAAATGGCAGCAATTCTCGTGAGCGCTAAAGTTTCTGTTTTTTACAGCAAGATCAACAAGACTTTTCCCAAGTCTTCCCAACGGTTCTACTTGGCACAAACACTAATTAAAACACATAAAACCACATCTAAACACATGCTAGATAAATTATTTATTTCTAAACAGGAACAAAAAGTAAGGAACGAAAATAAAATCAGGTTGCCTCCCAACAAGCGATATCGTTTGACGCCCCTAGCTAGGCATGATGATTTCAATGATGCTCACAGAGGGAGTCCTGGATTAGGGGGTCTCCGGACAGCCGGACTATCTCCATTGGCCGGACTGTTAGACTATGAAGATACAAAGATTGAAGACTTTGTCTCGTGTCCGGATGGGACTCTACTTGGCGTGGAGGGCAAGATAGGCAATATGTGTATGGATATTTCCTCCTTTGTAACCGACATTGTGTAACCCTAACCCTCTCCGATGTCTATATAAACCGAAGGGTTTTAGTCCGTAGGACAACAATCACAACATACAATCATACCATAGGCTAGCTTCTAGGGTTTAGCCTCTCTGATCTCGTGGTAGATCTACTCTTGTACTACCCATATCATCAATATTAATCAAGTAGGACGTAGGGTTTTACCTCCATCAAGAGGGCCCGAACCTGGGTAAAACACCGTGTCCCCTGCCTCCTGTTACCATCCGGCCTAGACGCACAGTTCGGGACCCCCTACCTGAGATCCGCTGGTTTTGACACTGACATTGGTGCTTTCATTGAGAGTTCCTCTGTGTCGTCGCCGTTAGGCTTGATGGCTCCTACTATCATCGATAGCGATGCGGTCCAGGGTAAGACTTTTCTCCCCGGACAGATCTTCGTATTCGGCGGCTTTGCACTGCGGGCTAATCCGCTTGGCCATCTGGAGCAGATTGAAAGCTATGCCCCTGGCCATCAGGTCAGATTTGGAAGTTTGAACTAGACGGCCGACATCCGCGGAGACTTGATCTTCGACGGATTCGAGCCACTGCCGGGCGCGCCACACTGTCGCGATGGGTATGACCTAGCTCTGCCGCCTAACAGTACCACAGAGGCCGTGCCCGCATCAGTTCCGACCCTTAGCTCGGAGCCAACTGCGCCAATCGAGGACGGGTGGTTAGACACCGCCTTAGGGGCTGCAGTCTCAACGGAGATCAAGCCGAACACCTGCCTAACCCTCTGCGCAGCCCGTGACTCCAAGATGCCAGACTCTTTTTCTGACTCTGAGCCATCCGCGCCCCTGCCAATCGAATCCGATTGGGCGCCGATCATGGAATTCACCACCGCGGATATCTTTTAGCACTCGCCCTTCGAAGACATTCTGAATTCACTAAGGACTATCTCTTTGTCAGGAGAGCCCTGGCTGGATTATGGCCAACAGGAGTGGGATGCGGACGATGATGAAATTTGACGCCCACCCACCACCCACCTAATAGCCACTGTCGATGACTCAACCGACATGCTCGACTTCGACTCCGAAGACATCGACAGTATGGACGACGATGCGGGAGGCGAAGAGGAACCACCGCCCACGGGGCGCTGGACGTCCACCTCATCATATGACATATACATGGTGGACACACCAAAAGAAGACAGCGACGAGGAACGGAAGGACGCACCGAAGGCTTGTTCCCTCGAGAAGCAGTCAAAGCGGCGGCGCAAGTGTTGGGGAACGTAGTAATTTCAAAAAAATTCCTACGCACACGCAAGATCATGATGATGCATAGGAATGAGAGGGGAGAGTGTAGTCTACGTACCCTCGTAGACCGACAACGGAAGCGTTGACACAACGTAGAGGAAGTAGTCGTACGTCTTCCCGATCCGACCAATCCAAGTACCGAACGTACGGCACTTCCGAGTTCTACACACGTTCAACTCGGTGACGTCCCTCGAGCTCTGATCCAGCAAAGTGTTGAGGGAGAGTTTCGTCAGCACGACGGCGTGATCACGGTGATGATGTTCTACCGATGCAGGGCTTCGCCTAAGCTCCGCTACGATATGACCGAGGTGAATATGGTGGAAGGGGGCACCGCACACGGCTAAGGAACGATCACGAAGATCAACTTGTGTGTCTATGGGGTGCCCCCACCCCCGTATATAAAGGAGTGGAGCAGGGGGAGAGGGCCGGCCCCTATGGCGCGCCCTGGAGGAGTCCTACTCCCACCAGGAGTAGGATTCCTCCCTTCCCTAGTTGGAGTAGGAGAGGAAGGGAAGGAGGAGTAGGAGAGAAGGAAAGGGGGGGCACCCCCCAAACCTTATCCAATTCGGCCTCCTGCCCAAAGGGGGCGCACCAGCCCCTTGTGGGCTGGTGTGCTTCCTTCTTATGGCCCAGAAGGCCCATAACTTCTCCCGGGGGGTTCCGGTAACCTCCCGGTACTCCAGAAAAATGCATGAACCACTCGGAACCCTTCCGATGTCCAAACATAGTCATCCAATATATCAATCTTTATGTCTCGACCATTTAGAGACTCCTCGTCATGTCCCCGATCTCATCCGGGACTCCGAACAACCTTCGGTACATCAAAGCACAAAAACTCTTATTACGATCGTCACCGAACTTTAAGTGTGCGGACCCTACGGGTTCGAGAACTATGTAGACATGACCGAGACACGTCTCCGGTCAATAACCAATAGTGGAACCTGGATGCTCATATTGGCTCCCGCATATTCTACGAAGATCTTTATCGGTCAAACCGCATAACAACATATGTTGTTCCCTTTGTCATCGGTATGTTACTTGCCCGAGATCCGATCGTCGGTATCTCAATACCTAGTTCAATCTCGTTACCGGCAAGTCTCTTTACTCGTTCCGTAATACATCATCTCGCAACTAACTCATTAGTTGCAATACTTGCAAGGCTTTAAGTGATGTGCATTACCGAGAGGGCCCAGAGATACCTCTCCGAAAATCGGAGTGACAAATCCTAATCTCGAAATACGCCAACCCAACAAGTACCTTCGAAGCCACCTGTAGAGCACCTTTGTAGTCACCCAGTTACGTTGTGACGTTTGGTGGCACACAAAGTGTTCCTCCGGCAAACGAGAGTTGCATAATCTCATAGTCATAGGAACATGTATAAGTCATGAAGAAAGCAATAGCAACATACTAAACGATCAAGTGCTATGCTAACGGAATGGGTCAAGTCAATCACATCATTCTCCTAATGATGTGATCCCGTTAATCAAATGACAACACATGTCTATGGTTAGGAAACATAACCATCTTTGATTAACGAGCTAGTCAAGTAGAGGCATACTAGTGACGTTTAGTTTGTCTATGTATTCACACAAGTATCATGTTTCCGGATAATACAATTCTAGCATGAATAATAAACATTTATCATGATATAAGGAAATAAAATAATAACTTTATTATTGCATCTAGGGCATATTTCCTTCAACAAGCGCCGCCCCAAATCCCGCCTCGGCAGAAATAACGATCATACAGACCCAGCGTTGGAGCAGGGCGAACCACTGCCGGACTACGGCAATACGGAGAATCAAACCGAACAAGCTAATTCTGTCAAAGATAATAGTCCGGATGACATAACGCCGGACAGGCACCCGGAGCAGCATAATGCCTGTCAAAGGCTTGTTGCCACCGCGAGGAGTCTGAAAAAGCAGAAGCAAAGGCTCAAGGCTGCACAGGACACACTCCAAGTCAGATGGAGTAAAGTACTCAAGACAACAGCGAAGTACGGTGACAATTGCCCCACCAAGAGCTACCCAAAGCGGAAGTTGCTACCTGAATTCGATGAGGAGGCCTCAGACCCCCCACAACCAAAAATCAAAATAGCCACCTGGCCGGATAGATGACCTCACGACCAACATCAAGCGGCAAACAACGCCACTCACAAGCCAATACGCGACACACGCGAGGGCTCGCACCAAAAGGTCGGCGCAACCAGATCCATCTGTGGACCACACAAGCGCGCCCCAGCATATGATGTAACACAACAAACATCCGAACAACGCGGTACACCCAGATACAGGGGTGCTGCACACCCCCTATGTTTCGCCGATGAGGTGCTGGACCATGAATTTCCAGAGGGATTCAAACCAGTAAACATAGAGGCATACGACGGAACAACAGACCCTGGGGTCTGGATCGAGGACTATATCCTCCATATCCATATGGCTCGAGGAGATGATCTCCATGCCATCAAGTACTTACCCCTCAAGCTCAAAGGGCCAGCTCGTCACTGGCTCAAAAGCCTCCCCGAAAACTCCATTGGAAGCTGGGCAGAGCTCGAAGACGCTTTTTGGGAAATTTTCAAGGGACTTATGTCCGACCTCCGGACGCAGACGATTTGAGTCATATAACTCAACAGCCTGGAGAGTCAGCCCGAAAACTTTGGAATAGGTTTCTTACTAAAAAGAACCAAATTGTCGACTGTCCAGACGCCGAAGCCCTGGCAGCTTTTAAGCATAGCGTCCGTGACGAATGGCTCGCCAGACACCTCGGCCAAGAAAAGCCGAGAACAATGGCAGCATTAACAAGCCTCATGACTCGCTTTTGCGCGGGTGAGGACAGCTGGCTAGCCAGATGCAGCACCAGTGACCCCAGTACATCTGAAGTTAGAGATGGAAACGGGAAATCACGGTGCAACAACAATAACAAATGCCGGAATAAAGAAGACAGCACGAAGAGCACGACAGTAAAAGCCACCCTCTAAAGGCGCCATAGACGAACTGTCCAGCCTAAACAAAATCCTGGACCAAATATGTCAGATCCATAGCACCCCTGGTAAACCCACTAATCATACCCACAGAGAATGTTGGGTCTTCAAGCGGTCCGGCAAGCTCAACACCATACACAAGGGGGAGGATACACCAAGCGAAGACGAGGATGAGCCTCTCAAGCAAGACACTGGGGAACAAAAGAATTTTCCACCAGAAGTCAAAACAGTAAACGTGTTACACGTGATCAAAGGAAGAAACAAAACGGCACTCCCAGAAAAATATGCCCAAGGGCCTATCACCGCGGAGTCCTGCCACTGGTCGTCTCAACCGATCACTTTCGACCATCGTGATTACTCAACAAGTATCCGGCGTGCAAGATGGGCAGCCCTGGTATTAGACCCAATATTTGACGGATACCATGTCACACGAGTCCTGATGGACGGTGGCAGCAGTCTAAACCTGATATACCAGGACACAATCCGCAAAATGGGGATAGACTCAACAAAAAATTGCCAAAGCAATACTACCTTTAAAGGAGTAACGCCAGGCCCAGGGGCTCATTGCACAGGCTCCCTGCTACTAAAGGTTGTATTCGGCTTCCCCGATAACTTCCGTAGCGAACATTTAACCTTCCACATCGCTCCGTTCCAAAGTGGCTATCAAGCACTACTCGGACGCGAAGCTTTCGTTCGCTCTAATGCAATACCGCACTACGCTTCCCTCACACTCAAGATGCCCGGCCCACGTGGCATCATTACAGTGAACGGAAGTATTAAGCTATCTTTGTGCGCCGAAGAGAGTGCGGCTGCCTTGGCAGCCCCACACTAAAAACGACCTGACCAACTAAAGCATTTATCAGGTCGTCAAGACCTCAGACACGGTTAGACGAGTCCGGCGCAGCTATATGTCATTCATACCGGATCAATGGTCGTACCCCTATTACAAACACAAGGGGCTCAACGCGCGCAGACAAGTGGCAACTTTAACTCATCTTGAATTATA
Source organism: Triticum dicoccoides (assembly GCF_002162155.2). Taxonomy (NCBI): domain Eukaryota; kingdom Viridiplantae; phylum Streptophyta; class Magnoliopsida; order Poales; family Poaceae; genus Triticum; species Triticum dicoccoides. The sequence goes on from NC_041392.1 coordinate 145,485,273, forward strand.
CATAGTTTCTTTAAAAACTATCCTTTTGCACGACAACTTTTTCACCTAAGTTCCTCTCTTTTACAGATGATCATCGTGCTACACCCGTCCAGGATACGGCACAACGGAGACACAGGCGCAGACGTGCAGCGGGGACCCGCTCCAAGGATTCTTTTTAGATTAAGACCCTGCGTAAACCTTTTTTACTGTCTCTTGTTGATACATATCCACCGAATTCTTAGCACAGTTGAGAAGGATGCTGACATCTTGGCATGTGGCCACGCCAGAATAATGCACGTACCTGGACACAAGGGGCTTCTTGCAAAGGGCACTATTTAGGCCCGATTTATACCATAAAGACCAAATACCTTAGGGAGTGTTCGGCGTCGCGAGTTTGGCCTTATATGCATCAGCTCCGAATCATTGTCTTTGGTCAAATGTTGGGTTTGCCCGGCTCCTGTGTTTTGGTGCCTTACGTTCCGCTTTATCGGCTAAGGTAGCACCAGGAGAACTACTGCGATTGTGCCCTGGTTCATCCGGACGAGCACCTCAGTAGAGAAAGCCGAAAACTGACTGTCATGATATAGCGTGAGACTGGTCAACCACTCGATGACCTATCGGAATGTTAGAATTCCTCCGCCTTAATGAAGGGCCGTTTTCCGGCCAGGCATGTACGCACCCCGTGATCGGGAGAGTGCGGAGCCACCAGGGGCTATCTAGTAGCCCCACTATCAAACTCCTATGGCTAAGTGAAAGTGTTAAAGCATTATAGTCCGGTTGCCTCGTTCGGTACGCTATCACCTCCTTAATAGGACCAAGACGTTGGGTTAAGTGTGAACACGCGTTTTTTGCGAGCACCTTCGCATTATATGTGTGGGGGTTGAAGCTGACGGCTGCAATCTTTCAGGATTATACACATGTATACATAAACGGCCGCACAGGAGGTATCATACTACTTTCAGGCAGAAGTATAAACATAGCCTTGTAAAAACTTCATAAAAGCATTGTGTTTACAATGAGAATACATATCACTCAAACATAGTATTTTTCGAGCACTGGGCCTCTATCAAACGAGCACCATCGAGAACCTCCTCGAAATAATGCTCGGCAGCCACTCGACCTATGGCCGAACCCTACGCCGCAACAGTGGTAGCGTCCATCTCCGCCCAGTATGCTTTAACACGGGCAAGGGCCATCCACGAGCCTTCTATGCACGCTGACCTCTTCATTGCATTAATGCACGGCATCGCACCAAGGAACCGCTGCACTAAGCTAAAATAGTTGTTCGGCTTTGGCTTTTCCGGCCATAGCTGATCCACAACAGACCTCATGGCAAGTCCGGATAACTTATTCAGTTCGGCCCATTCGGCTAGCTGGTCAGTCAAGGAAAGCGGACGCTCTGGAACGTGGAATTGCGACCAGAACAACTTGTCCACTTCATGATCTATCTGACCTTGGAAGTACTTGCCCGCATCGGCAACGCTCGCCGCCAAATCCATATATGCATCTGCCGAACTCCACAGCCGATCCAGAGGGGCATATAGTGGATCTCCGAACTTCCTCCGCAACATGAAGGGTTTCCCAGCCGCAATATCCCCGGCTTCCCGCAGCTCCTCCTTCTTCGCTCTCATAGCAGAACGGGTGTCTTTGTCCGCCGTCGTGGCCTTCTCAAGGATCGTTGCCTTCGCTCGGTTTTCTCTTTCAAGGACCCAGCAACGGTCGGCAGTGTCTTTTAATTCTACGGTCATCTTGGCCATCTTCTCTTGGCTCTCGCAATGTGCAGCCTTCTCGGCTTTCAACTCTTCGGACGCCTTCAAAGCAGCCGCATTACTAATCCTCACTTGTTCCTTGGCTCGGGCAAGTTCTGCCCGCAAGGCTTCCACGGTGGCAGCTCCATCTGCAGTCACAACATATTAAAGATACTGGCATCATGCTGCTCTTACTATGTGGCATTCAGCAGATAATAACACTTACCCTGTGCCTCGTCAAGCCTCTTGTTAACAAGCTCGATGTCGGCGTCTGCCGCATCCAGTTGCCATTTTAATTTGGCAAACTCACTAGTCCGGCTAGCCACCGGAGCTTCCACCACCTGCACATAGGGGCAGTACGGTTATTGCCTGGGAATATGATCCTCTGTTCGCCGCTATTCTTGACGACAACCAGAGTCTCAGGGGCCACTATCAACACAGGGCACACCTAACATGTGCAGTACTATCACATATTTTCTCACGTACCTCAAAGCCTGTCAGTAGACTCATAAAAGCTTCATGTAATCCACTTTCAGCAGACGGGATTCTCTCCATCACCGTACTCATCAGCATACGGTGTTCTTCTGAGATGGCCGCTCGCCCCACCAACTCCCTCAGAATGTCCGACCGCACACCAGACGGTGCCGGACTCTTTTGTCTGCTCTCTTCGGCAGCCGGACGCTGGGGACTTCGGGGGTCTATGGGATTATCTTCTGGCCTCACGGATCTGGAGAGGCCCTCCGTGACGACACTTCGGGGTCGCCGCTTCTTGAGCGGAGGAGTCCGGGGGAGGCGCTTCGCTCTCCATCATCTCTGGAAGAAGATCCCCCGAAGACGAGCTCAGTTGAGAGGGGCTAAGGCCCGAACTGCAAGATATATGCGGTGGTTATTATCTCAAAAAAAAAGATAGCATACCTTTACTATTAAAGTATTTTGGATCACTTACGACTCATTGGAGGGCTGATCCCCCCGCGGACTTTGTGTGGCAAAAGCACCCCCCAAGGTAGGACCCTCTATGGGAGACTTCTTCTCCCGTTTGGAGGCTTCGGCTTCCGGATCCTCGGAAGCAGTCCTTTTCCTCCCCCGGTTGTCCTCCTTCGTGGAGACGCTCGTTCCCTCGGTTGGAACGGGCAGCGATGGGGGCCCGCGTCCGCCCGTATTATCCCCCCGGTATCTTCCTTCAAGGGCTCCGGGCAAGGTGCGACCTCGAGCATCTTTTCCAATACCGGATTTTCCAAACCCTCAGGGAGGGGGGCCAAACACCGAATCATCTTCGCCTTTGTTAGCTAGTCCTGGTCAAAAAGCAAACTCTCAGAAATAACATCGAATAAAAGACAGTGTGTTCGACTAGAGGATTTCTTACTTGTTCGGCGGCGCGGTTACTGCTCAGGCCCACGTCCTCGGTAATATCCGGACATTCCACTTGAGGTCCAAAGAATGACTTGTACATCTCCTCGTGCGTCAGGCCGAGGACACTTTGAATGGCACGTGGTCCCTCTGGGTTGAACTCCCACAAGCGAAGGGGCCAGCGTTTGCAAGGCTGGACTTGACGAACCAGCATAACTTGTATTACCACAACCAGATTAAAGTCTCCCTCGAAGAGATCTCGGATGCGGCTTTGTAGTATAGGCACGTCCTTGGCTGGACCCCAGCTCAGACCTTTGCTAATCCATGACATCAGTTGTGGTGGGGGGCCCGAGCGGAAAGCGGGGGCAGCCGCCCACTTGGCACTTCTGGGAGATGTGACATAAAAGCACCCCCGCTGCCATAATTCGGACACCTCTGGGAAGGAACCTTTCGGCCATGGAGCTCCTGCCATCTTGCCTATTGATGCACCTCCGCACGCTGCATGTTGCCCCTTGATCATCTTCGGCTTCACTTCAAAGGTCTTGAGCCACAAGCCGAAGTGATGGGTAATGCGGAGGAAGGCCTCGCACACGACAATACATGTCGTGATGTGGAGAAAGGAGTCCGGAGCTAGATCATGGAAATCTAGCCTGTAATAAAACATCAAGCCCCTGACGAAGGGATCCAGAGTGAGGGCTAGACCTCGGAGGAAGTGGGAGACAAACAAAACGTTCTCGTTGGGTTCGGGAGTAGGGATGATCTGCCCTCGAGCAGGCAGCCGATGCGAAACCTCGGCGGTCAGGTATCTGGCCTCCCTCAACTTCTTAATGTCCTCTTCCGTAACGGAGGAGGGCGTCCATCGGCCTTGAAGGCTGGATCCGGACATGGTTGAAGATCCGGAGCACCCGACCTAGGCTTTGGGTGTTAGAACTCGAGGCGGGGGGAAGGGTTCGATTGAGCACGAGAGGGAAAAAGCAAAAACCTTATCCCTTTATAAAGAGGGTGAATATCAAGCATCCTCTCCGTAGCCATTTAGGACTTGCCTATAATCTAGGAGTCCTAGACACGGTTGGGTTACCCATGACCGCATTAATGAGAATCACATAATTGGGGGAACACGATCTCCGCTTTGGCAAGACGTGTCAAGAAACCGCCTCGCGTTATGTGTGGAGAAACAGTTCGAATAATCACCGGGCCATGACATAATGTCATGCTACCAAAACAAGCCAGCAAATTAGATCCGCGAAAATATTATTCTCTCTACGGTGGAATGTGGAACTTATTTTGCAGGGTCGGACACTATCCTCGTATTCAAATTCTTCTGATGCATTCGGAGAAGGAACCCGCCTTGCAATGCCGAAGACAATACTGCGTGCCGGACTCATCGTCATTGAAGCCTGGTTCAGGGGCTACTGAGGGAGTCCTGGATTAGGGGGTCTCCGGACAGCTGGACTATCTCCATTGGCCAGAATGTTAGACTATGAAGATACAAAGATTGAAGACTTTGTCTCGTGTCCTGATGGGACTCTACTTGGCGTGGAAGGCAAGCTAGGCAATACGTGTATGGATATTTCCTCCTTTGTAACCGACCTTGTGTAACCCTAACCCTCTCCGGTGTCTATATAAACCGAAGGGTTTTAGTTTGTAGGACAACAATCACAACATACAATCATACCATAGGCTATCTTCTAGGGTTTAGCCTCTCTGGTCTCGTGGTAGATCTACTCTTGTACTACCCATATCATCAATATTAATCAAGTAGGACGTAGGGTTTTACCTCCATCAAGAGGGCCCGAACCTAGGTAAGACATCGTGTCCCCTGCCTCCTATTACCATCCGGCCTAGACGCACAGTTCGGGACCCCCTACCCGAGATCCGCCGGCTTTGACACCGACACTCACATAAAAGATAAGGATTGTAACATAAAGAGAGCATCATGAAGAATATGACTAGCACATTTAAGTCTAACCCACTTCCTATGCATAGGGATTTTGTGAGCAAACAACTCGTGGGAACAATAATCAACTAGCATAGGAGGGTAAAACAAGCATAATTTCAAAACTTTAAGCACATAGAGATGAAACTTGATATTATTGCAATTCCTACAAGCATATGTTCCTCCCTCATAATAATTTTCAGTAGCATCATGAATGAATTCAACAATATAACCAGTACTTAAAGCATTCTTTTCATGATCTACAAGCATAGAAAATTTACTACTCTCCACATAAGCAAAATTCTTCTCATGAATAATAGTGGGAGCAAACTCAACAAAATAACTATCATGTGATTGAAAATTAAGATCAAGATGACAAGGTTCATTGTTATTATTATTCTTTAAAGCATACTGTCATCACAATAGTCATCATAGATAGGAGGCATGCTTTCATCATAATAAATTTGCTCATCAAAACTTGGGGGACAAAAAATATCATCTTCATCAAGCATAGCTTCCCCAAGCTTGTGGCTTTGCATATAATTAGCATCATGGATATTCAAAGAATTTGTACTAACAAAATTGCAATCATTCTCATCATTCAAATATTTAGTGTCAAACATTTTATAGATTTCTTCTTATAGCACTTGAGCACAATTATCCTTTCCATCATACTCACAAAAGATATTAAAAAGAAGAAGCGTATGAGGCAAACTTAATTCCATTTTTTGTAATTTTCTTTTATAAACTAAACTAGTGATAAAACAAGAAACTAAAAGACTCGATTGCAAGATCTAAAGATATACCTTCAAGCACTCACCTCCCCGGCAACAGCGCCAGAAAAGAGCTTGATGTCTACTACACAACCTTCTTCTTGTAGACGTTGTTGGGCCTCCAAGTGCAGAGGTTTGTAGAACAGTAGCAAATTTCCCTCAAGTGGATGACCTAAGGTTTATCAATCCGTAGGAGGCATAGGATGAAGATGGTGTCTCTCAAGCAACCCTACAATCTAATAGCAAAGAGTCTCTTGTGTACCCAACACACCCAATACAATGGTAAATTGTATAGGTGCACTAGTTCGGCGAAGAGATGGTGATACAAATGGTATATGGATGGTAGATAATGGTATTTGTAATCTGAAAATATAAAAAACAGCAAGGTAACTAATGATAAAAGTGAGCGTAAACGGTATTGCAATGCTAGGAAACAAGGCCTAGGGTTCATACTTTCGCTAGTGCAAGTCCCTCAACAAGGATAACATAATTGGATCACATAACTATCCCTCAACATGCAACAAAGAGTCACTCCAAAGTCACTAATAGTGGAGAACGAATGATGAGATTATGGTAGGGTACGAAACCACCTCAAAGTTATTCTTTCCAATCAATCCGTTGGGCTATTCCTATAAGTGTCACAGACAACCCTAGAGTTCGTACTAGAATAACACCTTAAGACACAAATCAACCAAAACCCTAATGTCACCTAGATACTCCAATGTCACCTCAAGTATCCGTGGGTATGATTATACGATATGCATCACACAATCTCAGATTCATCTATTCAACCAATACAAAGGACCTCAAAGAGTGCCCCAAAGTTCTACCGGAGAATCACGACGAAAACATGTGCCAACCCCTATGCATAGGTTCATGGGCGAAACCCGCAAGTTGATCACCAAAACATACATCAAGTGAATCACATGGTATCCCATTGTCACCACAGATACGCACGGCAAGACATACATCAAGTGTTCTCAAATCATTAAAGACTCAATCCGATAAGATAACTTCAAAGGGGAAACTCAATTCATTACAAGAGAGTAGAGGGGGGAAGAAACATCATAGGATCCAACTATAATAGCAAAGCTTGCGATATATCAAGATCGTATCACCTCAAGAACACGAGAGAGAGAGAGAGAGAGATCAAACACATAGCTACTGGTACATTCCCTCAGCCCCAAGGGAGAACTACTCCCTCCTCATCATGGAGAGCACCGGGATGATGAAGATGGCCACCGGAGAAGGATTGCCCCCTCCGGCATGGTGCCGGAATGGGTCTAGATTGGTTTTTGGTGGCTACGGAGGCTTCTGGCGATGAAACTCCCAATCTATTGTTGCCCGATCGTTTTAGGGTATATGTAGATATATAGGAGGAAGAAGTACGTCAGGGTGGGCACAAGGGGCCCACGAGGGTGGAGGGCGCACCCAGGGGGTGGGCGCGCCCCCATGCCCCGTGGCTTCCTCATTGCTTCCCTTACGTGCACTCGAAGTCTTCCAGGTTGCTTTCCTTCCAAAAATAAGTTCCGTGAAGTTTCAGGTCAATTGGACTCCATTGATTTTCCTTTTCTGCAATACTCTAAAACAAGGAAAAAACAGAAACTGGCACTGGGATCTGGGTTAATAGGTTAGTCCCAAAAATAATACAAAAGTGTTTAATAAAGCCCATAAACATCCAAAACAGATAATATAATAGCATGGAACAATAAAAAATTATAGATATGTTGGAGACGTATCAGCATCCCCAAGCTTAAGTCCTGCTCGTCCTCGAGTAGGTAAATGATAAAAACATAATTTTTGATGTGGAATGCTACCTAACATATTTATACATGTATTTCTCTTTATTGTAGCAAGAATATTCAGATCCATAAGATTCAAGACAAAAGTTTAATATTGACATAAAAATAATAATACTTCAAGCATACTAACTAAGCAATCATGTCTTCTCAAAATAACATGGCCAAAGAAAGTTCATCCCTACAAAATCATATAGTTTGGTCATGCTCCATTTTCGTCACACAAGAATGCTCTCATCATGCACAACCCCGATGACAAGCCAAGCAATTGTTTCATACTTTAGTAATCTCAAACTTTTTTCAACTTTCACGCAATACATGAGCGTGAGCCATGGATATAGCACTATGGGTGGAATAGAATATAATGAGGGGGTTATGTGGAGAAGACAAAAAGGAGAAAGTCTCACATTGACGCGGCTAATCAATGGCTAGGGAGATGCCATCAATTGATGTCAATGCAAGGAGTAGGGATTGCCATGCAACGGATGCACTAGAGCTATAAATGTATGAAAGCTCAACAAAAGAAACTAAGTGGGTGTGCATCCAACTTGCTTGCTCACGAAGACCTAGGGCACTTGAGGAGGCCCATTATTGGAATATACAAGCCAAGTTCTATAATGAAAAATTCCCAGTAGTATATGAAAGTGACAAAACAAGAGACTCTCTATCATAAAGATCATGGTGCTACTTTGAAGCACAAGTGTGGAAAAAGGATAGTAGCATTGTCCCTTTTATTTTTTATTTTTTTTATTTGGCCCCTTTTTTATTTGGCCTTTCTTTTTTTTTGTTTTTTTATTTGGCTTTTCTTTTTTATGGCCTTTCTCTTTTTTGGGGAACAATGCTCTATTAATGATGATCATCACACTTTAATTTACTTACAACTCAAGAATTACAACTCGATACTTAGAACAAGATATGACTCTATATGAATGCCTCCGGCGGTGTACCGGGATTGCGATGAATTAAGTGTGACATGTATGAAAAATTATGTACGGTGGCTTTGCCACAAATACGATGCCAACTACATGATCATGCAAAGCAATATGACAATGATGATGTGTGTCATAATAAACGGAACGGTGGAAAGTTGCATGGCAATATATCTCGGAATGGCTATTGAAATACCATAATAGGTAGGTATAGTGGCCGTTTTGAGGAAGATATAAGGAGGTTTATGTGTGAAAGAGTGTATCATATCACGGGGTTTGGATGCACCGGCGAAGCTTGCGCCAACTCTCAATGTGAGAAAGGGCAATGCACGGTACCGAAGAGGCTAGCAAGGATGGAAGGGTGAGAGTGTGTATAATCCATGGATTCAACATTAGTCATAAAGAACTCACATACTTATTACAAAAATCTACAAGTCATCAAAAACCAAGCACTACGCGCATGCTCCTAGGGGGATAGATTGGTAGGAAAAGACCATCGCTCGTCCCCGACCGCCACTCATAAGGAAGACAATCAAATAACACCTCATGTTTCAAATTTGTTACATAACGTTTACCATACGTGCATGCTACGGGACTTGCAAACTTCAACACAAGCACTTCTTAGATTCACAACTACTCAACTAGCACGACTTTGATATTATTACCTCATATCTCAAAACAATCATCAAGCATCAAACTTCTCTTAGTATTCAATGCACTTATATGAAAGTTTTTATTATACCCATCTTAGATGCCCATCATATTAGGACTAGTTTCATAACCACAACAAACTACCATGCTTTTATAAAGACTCTCAAAATAATATAAGTGAAGCATGAGAGATCAATTATTTCTTCAAAATAAAACCACCACCGTGCTCTAAAAAGATATAACTGAAGCACTAGAGCAACAACAAACTACTCCGAAAGATATAAGTGAAGATCAATGAGTAATCGAATAATTATGCAACTATGTGAAGACTCTCTAACATGTAAGAATTTCATATCTTGGTATTTTATTCAAACAATAAGCAAAACAAAATAAAATAAAATGACTCTCCAAGCAAAACACATATCATGTGGCGAATAAAAATATAGCTCCAAGTAAAGTTACCGATGAACGAAGACGAAAGAGGGGATGCCTTCCGGGGCATCCCCAAGCTTAGTCTCTTGGTTGTCCTTGAATATTACCTTGGGGTGCCTGGGGCATCCCCAAGCTTAGTATCTTGCCACTCCTTATTCCATAGTCCATCAAACCTTTACCCAAAAGTTGAAAACTTCACAACACAAAACTTAACAGAAAACTCGTAAGCTACGTTAGCGAAAGAAAAGAAAACACCACTTCAAGGTACTATAATGAACTCATCCTTTATTTATATTGGTGTTAAACCTACTGTATTCCAACTTCTCTATGGTTTATAAACTCTTTTACTAGCCATAGATTCATCAAAATAAGCAAACAACACACGAAAAACAGAATCTGTAAAAAACAGAACAGTCTGTAGTAATCTGAATCAAACGTATACTTATGTAACTCATAAAATTCTCAAATAAATTTCTGGACGTGAGGAATTTATCTATTAATCATCTTCAAAAAGAATTAACTAAATAGTACTCTCCAATTGAAAATGGCAGCAATTCTCGTGAGCGCTAAAGTTTCTGTTTTTTACAGCATGATCAACAAGACTTTCCCCAAGTCTTCCCAACGGTTCTACTTGGCACAAACACTAATTAAAACATAAAAACACATCTAAACATAGGCTATATGATTAATTTATTACTAAACAGGAACAAAAAACAAGGAACAAAAATAAATCTGGGTGGCCTCCGAACAAACGCTACCGTTTAACGCCCCTAGCTAGGCATGATGATTTCAATGATGCTCAAGATAAGAATTGAAACATAAAGAGAGCATCATGAAGAATATGACTAGCACATTTAAGTCTAACACACTTCCTATGCATAGGGATTTTTTGAGCAAACAACTTGTATGAACAAGAATCAACTTGCATAGAAAGGTAAAACAAGCATAACTTCAAAACTTTAAGCACATAGAGAGGAAACTTGATATTATTGCAATTCCTACAAGTATATATTCCTCCCTCATAATAATTTTCAGTAGCATCATGAATGAATTCAACAATATAACCAGCACCTAAAGCATTCTTTTCATGATATACAAGCATAGAAATTTTATTACTCTCCACACAAACAAAATTCTTCTCATGAATAATAGTGGGAGCAAACTCAACAAAATAATTATCATGTGAGTCATAATCCAATTGAAAACTAAAATCATGATGACAAGTTTCATGGATATCATTATTCTTTATAGCATACAAGTCATCACAATAATCATCATAGATGGCAACTTTGTTCTCATAATCAATTGGAACCTCTTCCGGAATAGTGGAATCATTACTAAATAAAGTCATGACCTCTCCAAATCCACTTTCATCAATATAATCATCATAAATAGGAGGCATGCTTTCATCATAATAAATTTTCTCATCAAAACTTGGGGGACAAAAAATATCATCTTCATTAAACGTAGCATCCCCAAGCTTGGGACAAACATTAATTGCAGCAAATATATTCTCAAAAACAGCATCTTCATCAAATATAACATCCCCAAGCTTGGGACTTTTCATATCATAAGCATAATCACTCTCATAATTAATTGCATGGATAGCACCAATCGTATATCAATTATTATATTCTTCCAAGCAAGTGCCAAAAAGATTTTCAAGATCATAAGAAGTATCATTGTCTTCCACAATTATATTTTCATGAGGCACAATAGTAATAGGAGTAGCATTATTTGGGAGAGATATGTTTTTACCTCTCTTCATTTTTCTTTTCTTCTTCTTCACCACATCATGTGTGGGTTCAATCCTCTTTTTGGAGCTCCTTATTAATGAGATTGGTTGAATAGAAGGCTCCTCCTCGTTACCTGATTCATCATAAGAAAAAATAGGAGAGTATTGGGAAGTCTCTTCCCTTTCATTAGTATTCTCTTCATCTTCTATTTGTTTTCTTTTCTTTATGTAATTGGCAATATAAGGATTTTCAATGCAATTCACCACGCAATACATATAAATTTCCTCTAGATCAAAATGAAGGACTCTATCAAGGGCAAAATTTGGAATATCCTTAGTTATACGTTTCATTTCTTCATAACCCAAGAGAAAACTAAGTTCATTATGATGTGCAAGGGAAATCAAATCATCACAATTTTTGGACACGATACGGTCATGAAACAATTTGCATTGGGTACTGAAATGATCATGTTCATTGCAAATTTCACAAGTACGGCTAAGAAAATTTAAATTTTCAGCACAAGCTTCTAGCCTTTCTTGCAACAATTTCGTTTCTAAATGATTATGCCTCTTGCAATATCTATCTTCCCTATTTGGCGTGTACTTACAAACCCAATGCACTCCACAAAAATTTACATGTTTATAGGATACATTTTCATTATAACTAGTGCAATCATCATTAGTACCATGGATATTCAAGGAGTTCATACTAACAACATTGCAATCATGCTCATCATTCAAAGATTTAGTGCCAAACATTTTAATGCATTCTTCTTCTAACACTTTGGCACAATTTTCCTTTCCATCATACTCACGAAAGATATTAAATAGATGAAGCGTATGAGGCAAACTTAATTCCTGTAATTTTCTTTTATAAACTAAACTAGTGATAAAGCAAGAAACTAAAAGACTCGATTTCAAGATCTAAAGATATACCTTCAAGCACTCACCTCCCCGGCAACGGCGCAAGAAAAGAGCTTGATGTCTACTACACAACCTTCTTCTTGTAGACGTTGTTGGGCCTCCAAGTGCAGAGGTTTGTAGGACAATAGCAAATTTCCCTCAAGTGGATGACCTAAGGTTTATCAATCCGTAGGAGGCGTAGGATGAAGATGGTCTCTCTCAAGCAACCCTGCAACCAAATAACAAACAGTCTCTTGTGTCCCCAACACACCCAATACAATGGTAAATTGTATAGGTGCACTAGTTCGGCGAAGAGATGGTGATGCAAGTGCAATATGGATGGTAGATAAAGGTATTTGTAATCTGAAATTATAAAAAAAGCAAGGTAACTAATGATAAAAGTGAGCGTAAACGGTATTGCAATGTGTGGAAACAAGGCCTAGGGTTCATACTTTCACTAGTGCAAGTCCTCGCAACAATATTAACATAATTGGATCATATAAATATCCCTCAACATGCAACAAAGAGTCACTCCAAAGTCACTAATAGCGGAGAACGAACAAAGAGATTATGGTAGGGTACGAAACCACCTCAAAGTTATTCTTTCCAATCAATTTGTTGGGCTATTCCTACAAGTGTCACAAACAGCCCTAGAGTTCGTACTAGAATAACACCTTAAGACACAAATCAACCAAAACCCTAATGTCACCTAGATACTCCAATGTCACCTCAAGTATCTGTGGGTATGATTATACGATATGCATCACACAATATCAGATTCATCTATTCAACCAACACATAGAACCTCAAAGAGTGCCCCAAAGTTTCTACCGGAGAATCACGACGAAAACGTGTGCCAACCCCTATGCATAGGTTCATGGGCGGAACCCGCAAGTTGATCACCAAAACATACATCAAGTGAATCACGTGATATCCCATTGTCACCATAGATACGCACGGCAAGACATACATCAAGTGTTCTCAAATCTTTAAATACTCAATCCGATAAGATAACTTCGAAGGGGAAACTCAATCCATTAGAAGAGAGTAGAGGGGGAGAAGAAACATAAGATCCAACTATAATAGCAAAGCTCGTGATACACCAAGATCGTGCTAAATCAAGAACACGAGAGAGAGAGAGATCAAACACATAGCTACTGGTAGATACCCTCAGCCCCGAGGGAGAACTACTCCCTCCTCATCATGGAGAGCACCGGGATGATGAAGGTGGCCACCGGAGAAGGATTGCCCCCTCCGGCAGGGTGCTGGAACGGGTCTAGATTGGTTTTCGGTGGCTACAGAGGTTCTGGCGGCGGAACTCCCGATCGATTGTGCTCCCCGATTGTTTTAGGGTATATGTAGATATATAGGAGGGAGAAGTACGTCAAGGGGGCCACGAGGGGCCCACGAGGGTGGAGGGAGCGCCCAGAGGGGGTGGGTGCGCCCCCTGCCTCATGGCTTCCTCGTTGCTTCCCTTACGTGCACTCCAAGTCTCCCGGGTTGCTTTCCTTCCAAAAATAAGTTCCGTGAAGTTTCAGGTCAATTGGACTCCGTTTGATTTTCCTTTTCTGCGATACTCTAAAACAAGGAAAAAATAGAAACTGGCACTGGGCTCTGGGTTAATAGGTTAGTGAAAGTGCGTTATATCGACTAGAGGGGGGGTGAATAGGCGATTTTTATGAAAGTCTTCAGAACATGGGAGTTTTGAAGACAAACGATAAAAATAGACCTATTACCATGCAGCGGAAGGTAGACTACACTAGGCAAACCATAGTCAAGTATTCAATAAAGTGAAAGCACAAAGACTAATAGCAGCTAGGTAGTAAGGATCAGATAGGAAGGAATTGTGAAGCCAAACAGAACACGCAGTCACTCAGTGAAGACAAATGATAGAGCAAACATACAATGACTTCACAAGGAGTAACAGTAAGTAACGTGAAGTGAGGATGAAACCAGTGACTCCAACGGTCAGATTTCAAACTCACACGACAACTTTACTTGGGTTACAAGCAAAGCTGACTTGTCCGACTCTGGACAAGATTCGCTCTCATTGTCTTCACTCGAAGACATAGGTTTTTGGTTTAGGCATCACTTCAGTCATTCTGACTGGTTCTCTTGGACCCCACTTAACAGTATGGTGGTTCCTATGACTCAACACAAAAGAAAAAGAACTATGAAAGATCTAAGTCTTCGAGCTCCATAGGCTTCATATCGTGTCTTCTCTTGTCATAGTCTTCAATGTGAATATCTTCATATACCACCTTTGACTTCAATGTCTTCATACATTTTTAGGGGTCATCTCTGGTAGTAAAACCGAATCATGAGGGACTTCTACCTGTGTTATCCTGCAATTCTCACAAACACATTAGTCCCTCAACTAGGTTTGTCGTCAATACTCCAAAACCAACTAGGGGTGGCACTAGATGCACTTACAGTTAGTCCCAAAAATAATATAAAAGTGTTTAATAAAGCCCATAAACATCCAAAACAGATAATATAATAGCATGGAACAATCAAAAATTATAGATACATTGGAGACGTATCATGAGCCTATGCCTTGGAAGAAGGACGATAAGCCTACGCCATGAAAAAACCCGTCAACTTCTTCACCAACAAAAGGGAGATAATCACATGGGTAAGGGCACTCCCCTTGGCAACTGCCAAGCTTGGGGGAGTGCCCCGGTATCGTATCACCATCACTTTTATCTTTACCGCTTTTCTTAGTTCGATCCTTTTGATAATATTTTTATCTAGTAGAATAAAAGTTCTTAGTATGATCTAGTTGTGAGTTTTTCTTTATGATCCTTCTATGTAATCGAGTTCGTGAGCTATATATAATAAAGATTAGTGTTGAGTCAAGGGCTTGATTATTTTGCCATGATCCTTGAGTGAATAAAAGAAAAGAGAAAAGAATAAACAGAAACAAAGAGATCATATGGATCTTATGGAGAGTAATAAGCTCACATAGAAAGAGTATGATGAATAAAAGTTGTTGAGAGTTGACAAACATAGTTTTGGTCATCGTTGCAGTTAATAGGAAGTAATAAAGAAAGAGAGGTCTTCACATATAAATATACTATCTTGGACGTCTTTTATAATTGTGAGCACTCATTAAAATATGACATGCTAAAGGGTTGAAGTTGGACAAGGAAGACAATGTAATGGATTATGTTTTCTTACATCTGAGATAAATTATATTGTCATGGATCATCCAACATGCTGAGCTTGCCTTTCCCCCTCATGCTAGCCAAATTCTTTGCACTAAGTAGAACTACTACTTGTGCTTCCAAACACCCTTAAACCAGTTTTGCCATGAGAGTCCACCATATCTACCTATGGATTGAGTAAGATCCTTCAAGTAAGTTGTCATCAGTGCAAGCAATAAAAGTTGATGTCTAAATATGTATGATTGATTGGTGTGGAGGAAATAAGCTTTATACGATCGTGTGATATGGAAGAAATAAAAGCGACAAACTGCATAATAAAGTTCCATATCGCAAGTGGCAATACAAAGTGACGTTTTTTGCATTAAGATTTTGTGCATCCAACCATAAAAGCGCATGACAACCTCTACTTCCCTCTACGAAGGGCCTGTCTTTTACTTTTATCTCCTACCTTACATAAGAGTCATCTTGATCTTCACCCTTCCTTTTTACATTTTATCTTTTGGCAAGCACAACATGTTGGAAAGATCCTGGTATATATGGCTAATTGGATGTGAGTTTTCATGAACTATTATTGTTGACATTACCCTTGAGGTAAAACATTGGGAGGCAAAACTATAAGCCCCTATCTTTCTTTGTGTCCGATAAAAACTCCATACCCATAAGTATTGCGTGAGTGTCAGCAATTGTGAAAGACTATATGATAGTTGAGTATGTGGACTTGCTGAAAAGCTCTTATATTGACTCTTTACTATGTTATGATAAATTGCAATTGCTCCAATGACTGAGATTATAGTTTGTTAGTTGTCAATTAAGTTTATGATTCATACTTGAAATTGTGATTTAATTGTTACTCTAGCATAAGAGATCATATGACAAGAATTATATAAGTTGTCGTTCTAAGAATGATCATGATGGCCTCATGTCCGTATTTTATTTTTATCAACACCTCTATCTCTAAACATGTGGACATATTTTTCGGTTTCGGCTTTCGCTTGAGGACAAGCGAGGTTTAAGCTTGGGGGAGTTGATATGTCCATTTTGCATCATGCTTTTATATCAATATTTATTGCATTATGGGATGTTATTACACATTATGTCACAATACTTATGCCTATTCTCTCTTATTTTACAAGGTTTACATAAAGAGGGAGAATGCCGGTAGCTGGGATTCTGGGCTGGAAAAGGAGCAAATATTAGTGACCTATTCTGCACAGCTCCAAAAGTCCTGAAACTTCACGGAAGTCATTTCCAGAATATATACAAAATACCGAGCGCAAGAAGTTCACCAGGGGGGCCACACCCTGCCCACGAGGGTGGGGGGCCCGCCCTAACCCCCTGGGCGCGCCCTCCTACCTCGTGGGCCCCCTGGTGGCCCTCCGATAGCCATCTTCTGCTATATGGAGTCTTTCGATGAGGAAAAAATCATAAATGATCTTTCCGGACGAGACTCCGCCGCCACGAGGCGGAACCTTGGCGGAACCAATCTAGGGCTCTGGCAGAGATGTTCTGCCGGGGAAACTTCCCTCCGGGAGGGGGAAATCATCGCCATCGTCATCACCAACGCTCCTCTCATCGGGAGAGGGCAATCTCCGTCAACATCTTCACCAGCACCATCTCATCTCAAAACCCTAGTTCATCTCTTGTATCCAATTCTTGTTTCCCAGTCCGGGATTGGTACCTGTGGGTTGCTAGTAGTGTTGATTACTCTTTGTAGTTGATGCTAGTTGGTTTACTTGGTGGAAGATCATACGTTCAGATCCTATATGCATATTAATACCCCTCTGATTATGAACATGAATATGCTTTGTGAGTAGTTACATTTTTTCCTGAGGACATGGGAGAAGTCTTGCTATTAGTAGTCATGTGAATTTGGTATTCGTTCGATATTTTGATGAGATGTATGTTGTCTCTCCTATAGTGGTGTTATGTGAACGTTGACTACATGACACTTCACCATTATTTGGGCCTAGAGGAAGGCATTGGGAAGTAATAAGTAGATGATGGGTTGCTAGAGTGACAGAAGCATAAACCCTAGTTTATGCGTTGCTTCGTAAGGGGCTGATTTGGATCCATATGTTTCATGCTATGGTTAGGTTTACCTTAATACTTATGTTGTAGTTGCGGATGCTTGCAATAGAGGTTAATCATAAGTGGGATGCTTGTCCAAGTAAGGACAGCACCCAAGCATTGGTCCACCCACATACCAAATTATCAAAGTACCGAACGCGAATCATATGAACGTGATCAAACCTAGCTTGACAATAATTCCCATGTGTCCTCGGGAGCGCTTTACATCATATAAGAGTTTGTCTAGGATTGTCCTTTGCTACAAAAAGAATTGGGCCACCTTGTTGCACTTTATTTACTTTTGTTACTTGTTACTTGTTACAAATTATCCTATCACAAAACTATCTGTTACCTATTATTTCAGTGCTTGCAGAGAATACCTTGCTGAAAACCGCTTATCATTTCCTTTTGCTCCTCGTTGGGTTCGGCACTCTTAGTTATTGAAAGGACTATGATAGATCCCCTATACTTGTGGGTCATCAAGGGATTCTACATCAACACCATAGCCTCTCCGATGATGTGTGAGTAGTTTATTTCAGACCTTCGGGTCCATAGTTATTAGCTAGATGTCTTCTTCTCTCTCTTTATATCTCAATACAAAGTTCTCCTCGATCTTCTTGGAGATCTATTCGATGTAATATTCTTTTGCGGTGTGTTTGTCGAGATCCGATGAATTGTGGGTTTATGATCAAGTTTATCTATGAACAATATTTGAGTCTCCTCTGAATTCTTTTATGTATGATTGGTTGTCTTTGCAAGTCTCTTCGAATTATCAGTTTGGTTTGTCCTACTAGATTGATCTTTCTTGCAATGGGAGAAGTGCTTAGCTTTGGGTTCAATCCTGCGGTGCTCAATCCCAGTGACAGAAAGGGAAATGACATGTATTGTATTGTTGCCATCGAGGATAAAAAGATGGGGTTTTTGTCATATTGCATGAGTTTATCCCTCTACATCATGTCATCGTACTTAAAGCATTACTCTGTTCTTATGAACTTAATACTCTAGATGCATGCTGGATAGCGGTCGATGTGTGGAGTAATAGTAGTAGATGCAGGCAGGAGTCGGTCTACTTGTCTCGGACGTGATGCCTATATACATGATCATACCTAGATATTCTCATAACTATGCTCAATTCTATCAATTGCTCGACAGTAATTCATTTACCCACCGTAATACTTATGCTCTCGAGAGAAGCCACTAGTGAAACCTATGCCCCCCGGGTCTATCTTCTATCATATTAATCTTCCAACACTTAGTTATTTTTATTGCCGTTTATTTTACTTTGCATCTTTATTTATCTTTATCATAAAAATACCAAAAATATTATCTTGTCATATCTATCAGATCTCACTCTCGTATGTGACCGTGAAGGGATTGACAACCCCTTTATCGCGTTGTATGAGAGGTTCTTATTTGTTTGTGTAGGTGCGTGGGACTTGAGCATGATCTCCTACTAGATTGATACATTGGTTCTCAAAACTGAGGGAAATACTTACGCTACTTTACTCCATCACCCTTTCCTCTTCAAGGGAAAACCAACGCAGTGCTCAAGAGGTAGCACCAGGCCGAAAATCGAGTGCTTTCACGGGCTGCACAACCACTGAGTTAAACCTATATACAAACCTTATAAGATGGACCTCACATAACCAATCGTCATTTTAACTTTAACAAGTTCAGTGTCTGCATAAGATTGACTTGTCAAACGTTCAGCAGGTCATTCCAGGATTACCTAGGCGGAGTGGCTTTCTTAAAAATGCAGGATAACCCAGGGTTTTAGGTGAATACACCTGGATTCCAAGCCTGGCTTTTAAGCCTATTACAAGGGTTAGAAAAACTTTGTTCTTTAGAACAAAAGAGCCCCCAAGCAATATTTTGAGTTGTGCTCAAGGGGCACCTATGTTTGAGTTGTGTTTTTGCAACAGACTCTCTTTGGTCCCTTTAACTTGGGTAGCAAGCCCCCAAGTTATTTTTTATATATGTGTGGCCTATAAGCCGGATCAAAGGGTAATCATAACTTCGCTCTATAAAGCAAAAGCCCCCAAGTGACCAAAAAACTCATCATTTAAAAGAAAAAACGATAGAGGCCCTGCTTTAGCAGGGATGCTAGTTTATTATATTGATCATAATATATACATTGTCAAAAATATGTACATCAGAAGAGCTAGTTGCTCAAGTGTAGTAAGGCTGAAGATGAGCAATATTCCACGGCCAGCGGGTCTCTTCCTTCGACGTGCGTGAGTCCTTGTGGTCTCGAACATCGATAAGGTAATATGACCCGTTGTTCAGATTCTTGGCGACCACAAAGGGTCCTTCCCAAGGTGGGGATAACTTGTGCATATCAGTGTGATCCTGGATAAGCTGGAGCACCAGATCGCCTTCTTGGAAAGTTCTAGTTTTAACCCGGCGGCTATGGTAACGGCGTAGATCTTGCTCGTAAATCGACGAACGAGCCGCTACGATGTCACGCTCCTCATCTAACAGGTCAAGTGCTTCCTGACGTGCTTTTTCATTGTCAGCTTCAACGTAAGCCGTCACATGAGGTGAGTCATGACGGATGTCACTAGGGAGAACCGCCTCTGCTCCGTAAACCATGAAGAAAGGCGTGTAACTCGTAGATCTGTTGGGGGTGGTATTAATGCTCCATAACACGGAAGGTAACTCCTCCACCCAACAACCTGGCGTCCTCTGTAAGGGAACCATAAGCCGGGGCTTGATGCCTCTCAAGATCTCTTGATTGGCTCTCTCAGCTTGACCATTAGATTGGGGGTGAGCCAGTGACGATACATCCAGCCGGATATGCTCACGTTGACAAAATTCTTTCATAGCACCCTTGGAGAGATTAGTGCCATTGTCGGTTATAATGTTGTGTGGAAAGCCAAAATGGAAGATCACCTTCTTCATGAATTGAACCGTCGTTGCTGCATCACACTTGCTGACTGGCTCGGCCTCCACCCACTTAGTGAACTTATCAACCGCCACCAAAAGGTGGGTCTTCTTATCCTTGGACCTTTTAAAAGGTCCAACCATACCAAGCCCCCAAACTGCAAACGGCCAAGTAATTGGAATCATCCTCAATTCTTGATCCGGTACATGGGCTCGTCGTGAAAATTTCTAACATCCATCACACCTGCTGACAGGGTCTTCAACATCAGCATGAGCTGTTAGCCAATAAAACCCATGATGGAAAGCTTTAGCCACAAGAGATTTTGAACCGGCATGATGACCATAGTCTCCTTCATGAATCTCACGTAGGATCTCACGGCCCTCTTCTAGAGAAACACAACATTGAAACGCCCCCGTGACACTGCGATGATGTAGCTCTCCATTAACAATTATGATTGACTTAGACCGCTGGGTTATTTGCCTGGCTAAGGTTTCATCCTCAGGTAACTCGTCCCGGGTCATATAAGCCAAATAAGGGACTGTCCAATCAGGAATTACATGAAGAGCTGCCACCAACTGAGCCCGGGTCAGGAATAGACAAACCCTCCTCTGTAGGTAACTTGACCGACGGGTTATGCAAAACGTCAAGAAAGACATTAGGCGGCACCGGTTTACGTTGAGAACCCAACCGGCTTAAGGCATCAGCCACTTCATTTTTCCTCTGATCAACATGCTCAACTTGATAACCCTTGAAGTGACCAGCAATAACGTCCACTTCTCGTCGATAAGCCGCCATGAGTGGATCCTTAGAATCCCAAGTACTAGAGACTTGTTGAGCCACCAAATCTGAGTCACCAAAGCACCTAACCCGACTTAAGTTCATCTCCTTAGCCATCCCAAGACTGTGGAGAAATGCCTCATATTCAGCTGCATTGTTAGTGCAAGAAAACATCAAACGGAGAAAATAACAAAATTTATCACCTCGAGGGGAAGCGAGCACAACTCCAGCCCCCGAGCCCTCCAATTGCATGGATCCATCAAAGTGAATAGTCCAATACGTGTTATCTGGCTTTTCCTCATGCATCTATGACTCTGTCTAATCATTGATGAAATCCACCAGCGCCTGAGACTTGATGGCCGTGCGAGGCAATTATTTCAAACCATGAGGACCAAGCTGAATGGCCCACTTGGCTACCCGACCTGTGGCTTCTTTGTTCTGAATAATGTCCCCTAAAGGAGCAGAACTAACCACAGTGATGGGATGATCCAAAAAATATTGCTTAAGCTTCCGACTGGCCATGAACACCCCATATACAAGCTTCTGCCAGTGCGGATATCTTTGTTTGGACTCAATAAGCACCTCGCTAATGTAGTAAACCAGCATTTGAACCGGATATTCCTTGCCTGCCTCCTTCCATTCCACCACAATAGCCACGCTGACAGCCTGGGCATCGGCAGCCACGTACACCAACAATGGCTCTTTATCAATAGGAGCAGCCAGAACAGGTGGATCAGCCAGCTGCTTCTTCAAGTCCTCAAACGCTGCGTTAGTGGCATCACTCCAGACAAAATTATCTGTCTTTTGCATCATCTGATACAGAGGGATACCCTTCTCTCCCAACCGGCTTATGAACCGGCTTAACGCTGCAATACGACCCGCCAGACATTGCACATCATTGACAAACGCCGGTTTAGCCAGAGAAGTGATGGCCTTGATCTTCTCCGGTTTAGCTTCAATGCCCCTATTAGACTCCAGAAAGCCCAAGAGCTTGCCTGCCGGTACACCAAAAACACACTTGGCCGGGTTAAGCATCATTTTATAAACCCGGAGATTATCAAAGGTTTCCTTCAAATCGTCTATCAATGTCTCCTTCTCTCTGGATGTTACCACAATATCATCCAGATAAGCATGAACATTGCACCCAATTTGATCATGAAGGCAATTCTTCACACACCTTTGATAAGTCGCCTGGGCACTCTTGAGCCCAAAAGGCATAGAAACATAGCAGAAGGCTCCAAAGGGAGTTATGAAAGTTGTCTCCTCCTGGTCCTTAACTGCCATCTTGATCTGATGATAACCAGAATAAGCATCAAAAAAACTCAAACGCTCACAACCAGCTGTAGCATCAATAATCTGATCGACACAAGGGAGAGCAAAAGGATCAGCCGGACAAGCCTTGTTTAAATCTGTGTAGTCCACACACATACGCCAAGTGCCGTTCTTTTTAAGTACCAGCACCGGGTTAACCAACCACTCAGGATGAAACACCTCAATGATAAACCCAACCACCAAGAGCTGGGCTACCTCTTCACCAATGGCCCTACGCCTCTCTTCGTTGAAGCAACGAAGAAACTGCTTGACTGGTTTAAACTTGGGATCAATATTAATAGTGTGCTCAGCGAGTTCCCTCGATACACCTGACATGTCTAGAGGCTTCCATGCAAAGATGTCCCGGTTCTCACGGATGAACTCGATGAGCGCGCTTTCCTATTTCGGATCTAGATTAGCACTGATGCTGAACTGCTTGGATGAATCGCCAGGAACAAAATCAACCATCTTGGTATCATTTGCCGATTTAAACTTCAAAACCTGATCATGCTCTGTAGTTGGATTTTTCAAAGATGTCATATCCGCCGGATCAACATTGTCCTTATAAAATTTTAACTCCTCCGTCGCGCAAACCGACTCAACATAAGCCGCATCACCTTCTTCGCATTCCAAAGCTATCTTTTGGCTCCCATGCACTGTAATAGTGCCCTTGTAACCCGGCATCTTGAGCTGCAGATAAACATAGCAAGGCCGCGCCATGAACTTGGCATAAGCCGGCCGTCCAAACAAAGCGTGATATGGACTGTGAATCTTGACTACTTCAAAGGTCAATGTCTTTGACCGAGAGTCATGATCATCTCCAAAATCAACTTTCAGAGCTATCTTACCAACAGGGTATGCCGACTTACCAGGCACCACGCCATGGAAAATAGTGTTTGACGGTTTAAGATTTTTATCCGTCAACCCCATGCGATGAAAAGTTTCGTAATACAGGATATTGATGTTGCTCCCTCCGTCCTTGAGTACCTTGGTAAACTTATACCCTCCGACCTGAGGTGCGACCACCAATGCCAGGTGACCCGGATTGTCAACCCGGGGCGGGTGATCTTCCCGACTCCACACAATGGGCTGCTCAGACCAGCGCAAGTAACGAGGAATTGCCAGTTCAACATCGTTCACTGCCCTCTTATGAAGCTTCTGATCCCGTTTGCACAAGCTCGTGGTGAAAACGTGGTACTGCCCACTATTCAACTGCTTTGGGTTACTCAGATACCCCGATTGCTGTTGCTGATTCCCCTGACCTGACTGTTGATGGTAGCCACCTTGATTGCCTTGATTACTTTGGAACCCAGAGCTAGAACCGCCACCGCCATAACCCGGTCCGTGAGAGCCGGATCCTGAACCGCCACCTTGCCCATGACTATCTTGAAAAAGATTGGAATTCTTGTACTCCTTCATAATGTTACAATCCTTCTAGAGGTGTCCGGACGGTCTTTCTCGCATACCATGTCTTGGGCAGGGCTGATTTAGTATCTCTTCAAGATTAAAACCGGATCCTCCGGTCCGTGGAGGCGGTTTACCCTTACGATGCTGACCATTATTATGCGCATTGGTGTTAGCCACAAAGTCAAAAATATTATCAGCTTTGCGCTTACCGTTGCCTCCCTGGTTCATCGGGTTATGCTGCCGCCCCTTGGTGTTGCTGCTCTTCTTTCCCATTCCTGGCTTTTCGTCATCAGACTCGGGGTCCTTGGTACCATCAGAATCAACATTCTTAACCAGAGCCGCCATCAGTGTCCCCATGTCATTAAAGTGGAGTTTGATCCGCCCTAATTTCTGCTTTAGGGCGTGAAACGACAACTGTTTTCCAACATCAACACTGTTGAGTTGGCATTGATGCGATCCGGCGAGTGCAGGATTGTTGAGACCCGGCGCACCCAATGGGTTGTCGACTCACCTTCTTCTTGGACACGGGAGGCTAAATCCACAATTGACATGGGCTGCTTACATGTATCCTTGAAATTCTGGATGAACCGGGATTTTAAATCGTCCCATGACCCGATGGAATTGGTAGGGAGCCCCTTCAACCAAGTGCGGGCCGTTCCCTCCAACATCAGGGGGAAATATTTAGCACATGCAGCATCTCTGACATCTAGCAATTCCATGGCCATCTCATAACTCTCAATCCACGCCTCAGGAGGTAAATCGGTTGTATAGTTAGGCACCTTGTGAGGACCCTTGAAATCCTTGGGTATCCTGAAAGTTACACCTGGCTCCACAGAAGTGGTTGGACGAACCGGAGTAGGTTGACGGGCCGCATACTGTACCGCTAGCTTGGCCTCTCGACGTGCTCTACCTTGCTCCACTTTGTTCTGAGCATCAGCGCCACCGCCCGCCGGGTCATGTCCACGAGACGGGTTATGGTTCCGCCCACTGCTTGACACAGCCGGCTCATCGATATGCCTGCTGTAACTCCGGCTCGGGCGAGGGGTGGAATGAATCCTGTCATGGCTGTAAGAATAAGCCTACTATTGTACCAGTGGTGTCTGACGGAGCTCTCAAGCCTTTCGTGTTTCAACCGCCGTCGATGATTCGCCTTCAACTGGGAGAGCCGCCAATCATGACGCCGCAACGATCATGTTATCCAACGGGTTAGAGTAATGACCCGGTGGCGTCGGCACGTGCTGCGGTGGGTTATTTTCTGACGAGGCGGGTCTGTCGTGCGCGGCTGAACCAGCGTACCCATCCCAGGTGCTTCAACCCGGTTTACCACTGCCAAGTTACTGGTTCCTGCTCCTGGTGTGTTAAAGAGATTTCTTGCCTCCTAAACCGAGGGCAGACGAGTCTGATGCCTCCTCCTCATGACTTCATTTAAAGCGTTTTGATCTAGCATGAGCCGGTAAGACTGCTACTGAATCCGTTGCGCCTGAGCATCCAAAGAAGCCCACTCCTCAGCCATCCTAGTGTTTTCTGTGCTTAGCTCCTCCTTGGCCTCCACTCCTCATCAAGCAATTTTGCGACCGCCGCGTTATGCTGATCCTGATCTGCCGGGTTAACCACTGCTGTTAACAGAGTTGTCAGCTTATCCAGGAAGTTAGTTAAGACCTAAGCCGGCGGGCGCACAGGGCCTCCTGCCCCGGCAGCCGTTGCCGCTGCTGACCCAGAAATCAGCTCTGCAGCAGTCGACGAGTGATGCACGGGCTATGTACCGGCCATGAAGATTGCAACCCGTTTTGGTGATACGTCTCCAACGTATCTTTAATTTTTGATTGTTCCATGCTATTATATATTCTGTTTTGGATGTTTATGGGCTTTATTAAACACTTTTATATTATTTTTGGGACTAACCTATTAACCCAGAGCCCAGTGCCAGTGCCAGTTTCTGTTTTTTCCCTTGTTTCAGTGTTTCACAGAAAAGGAATATCAAACGGAGTCCAAACGGAATGAAACCTTCGGGAGCGTGATTTTTGGAACGAACGTGATCCACGAGACTTGGAGTTGAAGTCAAGGAAGCTTCGAGGTGGCCACGAGGCAGGGAGGCACGCCTGCCTCCCTGGGCGCGCCCCCACCCTCGTGGCTCCCCTGACCGACTTCTTTTGCATATATATCCTTATACCCTAAAAACTTCGGAGAATAGAATAGATCGGGAGTTCCCCGCCAGAAGTCTCCGTAGCCACCGAAAACCAATCTAGACCTGTTTCGGCACCCTGTCGAAGGGGGAATCCCTCTCCGGTGGCCATCTTCATCATCCCGGCGCTCTCCATGACGAGGAGGGAGTAGTTCACCCTCGGGGCTGATGATATTTACCAGTAGCTATGTGTTTGATCTCTTTCTCTCTCTCTCTCTCTCTCTCTCTCTCTCTCGTGTTCTTGAGTCAACACGATCTTGATGTATCGCGAGCTTTGCTATTATAGTTGGATCTTATGATGTTTCCCCCCCTCTACTCTCTTGTAATGGATTGAGTTTTTCCTTTGAAGTTATCTTATCGGATTGAGTCTTTAAGGATTTGAGAACACTTGATGTATGTCTTGCATGTGCTTATCTGTGGTGACAATGGGATATCACGTGATCTACTTGATGTATGTTTTGGTGATGAACTTGCGGGTTCCTCTCGTGAACTTATGCATAGGGGTTGGCACACGTTTTCGTCTTGACTCTTCGGTAGAAACTTTGGGGCACTCTTTGAAATTCTTTGTGTTGGTTGAATAGATGAATCTGAGACTGTGTAATGCATATCGTATAATCATACCCACAGATACTTGATGTGACATTGGAGTATCTAGGTGACATTAGGGTTTTGGTTGATTTGTGTCTTAAGGTGTTATTCTAGTACGAACTCTAGGATAGAACGGAAAGAATAGCTTCATGTTATTTTACTATGGACTCTTGAATAGATCGATCAGAAAGGATAACTTTGAGGTGGTTTCGTACCCTACAATAATCTCTTCATTTATTCTCCGCTATTAGTGACTTTGGAGTGACTCTTTGTTGCATGTTGAGGGATAGTTATATGATCCAATTATGTTATTATTGTTGAGAGAACTTGCACTAGTGAAAGTATGAACCCTAGGCCTTGTTTCCTAGCATTGGAATACCATTTGTGCTCACTTTTATCATTAGTTACCTTGCTGTTTTTATATTTTCAGATTATAAAAACCTTTATCTACTATCCATATTGCACTTGTATCACCATCTCTTCGCCGAACTAGTGCACCTATACAATTTACCATTGTATTGGGTGTGTTGAGGACACAATAGACTCTTTGTTATTTGGTTGGAGGGTTGCTTGAGACAGACCATCTTCATCCTACGCCTGACACGAATTGATAAACCTTAGGTCATCCACTTGAGGGAAATTTGCTACTGTCCTACAAACCTCTTCACTTTGAGGCCCAACAACGTCTACAAGAAGAAGGTTGTGTAGTAGACATCAAGCTCTTTTCTGGCGCCGTTGCCAGGGAGGCTAGGTAAGCGGCACTAACACCCCGTCAACTAAGCTCTTTTTTGGCGCCGTTGCCGGGGAGGTTAGCGCTTGAAGGTATATCTTTAGATCTTGCAATCGAATCTTTTAGTTTCTTGTTTTATCACTAGTTTAGTTTATAAAAGAAAATTATAAAAAAATTGAATTGAGGGTACCTCATATGCTTCATCTTTTTAATATCTTTCATGAGAAAAAGGATTCCGGTAATTGTGCTCAATTGCTAGAGGAAGAATGCATTAGAATGTTTGGCACTAAATATTTGAATGATGAGCATGATTGCAATGTTGTTAGTATGAATTCCTTGAATATCCATGATGCTAATGATATGCAAAGCCACAAGCTTGGGGATGCTATGTTTGATGAAGATGATATTTTTTGTCCCCCAAGTTTTGATGAGCAAATTTATTTTGATGATAGCATGCCTCCTATTTATGATGATTATATTGATGAAAGTGGATTTGGAAGAGTGTCAACTTTCGGAAGTAATGATCCCACTATTTTGGAGGGTGTTGAATCTTATTGTGATAATTATGAAAGTGGGTTTGGAGAGGTCATGACTTTAGTTAATGTTAATCCCACTATTTTGGAAGAGTGTCAACTTTGCATACAAGTAGATCATGAAAAGAATGCTTTATGTGATGGTTATATTGTTGAATTCATTCATAATGCCACTGAAATTGATTATGAGGGGGAATATATGCTTGTAGGAATTGCAATAATATCAAGTTTCCTCTCTATGTGCTTAAAGTTTTAAAGTTATGCTTGTTTTACCTTCCTATGCAAGTTGATTCTTGTCCCCATAAATTTTTTGCTCACAAAATCCCTATGCATAGTTAGTGGGTTAGACTTAAATGTGCTAGTCATATCCTTCATGATGCTCTCTTTATGTTTCAATTCTTGTCTCTTATGTGAGCATCATTGAAATCATCATGCCTAGCTAGGGGTGTTAAAAGTTAGCGCTTGTTGGGAGGCAACCCAATTTTATTTTTTTTCCTGTTTAGTAATAAATAATTCATCTAGCCTCTGTTTAGATGTGGTTTTATGTTTTAATTAGTGTTTGTTCCAAGTAAAGCCTTTAGGACCTTCTTGGGTGATTGTTATTTGATCTTGCTGTAAAAACATAGAAAGTATGCGCTCACGAGAATAATTTTCATTTCTTACCAGAGAGCTATAAAATACCAATTCCACTTGAAGTGGAATAATAAACAAATTGCCTAGGACTTCCTAATTTCTCAAGATTTTTGGAGTTACAGAAGTATTCGAATCCTACAGATTACTACAGACTGTTCTGTTTTTGACAGATTCTGTTTTCTATGTGTTGTTTGCTTATTTTGATGAATCTATGAGTAGTATCGGAGGGTATGAACCATAGAGAAGTTGGAATACAGTATATATTACACCAATATGAATTTAGAATGAGTTCACAACAGTACCTAAGTGGTGATTTATTTTCTTATACTAATGGAGCTTACAAGTTTTCTGTTAAGTTTTGTGTTGTGAAGTTTTCAAGTTTTGGGTAAAGATTCGATGGACTATGGAAAAAGGAGTGGAAAGAGACTAACCTTGGGGATGCCCAAGGCACCCCAAGGTAATATTCAAGGAGAACCAAGAGCCTAAGCTTGGGGATGCCTCGGAAGGCATCCCCTCTTTCGTCTTCGTTCATCGGTAACTTTACTTGAGGCTATATTTTTATTCACCACATGATATGTGTTTTGCTTGGAGTGTCATTTTATTTTATTTTGTTTTGATTGCTGTTTGAAGAAAATACCAAGATCTGGAATTCTTAAATGTTAGAGAGTCTTCACATAGTTGCATAATTATTCAACTACTCATTGATCTTCACTTATATCTTTCGGAGTAGTTTGTCGTTGCTCTAGTGCTTCACTTATATCCTTTTAGAGCATGGTGGTGGTTTTATTTTATAGAAATAATTGATCTCTCATGCTTCACTTATATTATTTTGAGAGTCCTTTATAACAACATGGCAATTTCTTTTAGGAATAATAAAAATTATCATATAAGTGCATTGAATACTATGAGAAGTTTGGTACTTGATAATTGTTTTGAGATATGAAGATGGTGATATTAAAGTCATGCTAGCTGAGTAGTTGTGAATTTGAGAAATACTTGTGTTCAAGTTTGTGATTCCCCTAGCATGCACGTATGGTGAACCGTTATGTGATGAAGTCGGAGCATGATTTATTTATTGATTGTCTTCCTTATGAGTGGCGGTCGGGGACGAGCGATGGTCTTTTCCTACCAATCTATCCCCCTAGGAGCATGCGCATAATACTTTGTTTCGATAACTAATTGATTTTTGCAATAAGTATGTGAGTTCTTTATGACTAATGTTGAGTCCATGGATCATACGCACTCTCATCCTTCCACCATTGCTAGCCTCTCTAATACCGCGCACTTTTCGCCGGTATCATACACCCACCATATACCTTCCTCAAAACAGCCACCATACCTACCTACCATGGCATTTCCATAGCCATTCCGAGATATATTGCCATGCAACTTTCCACAGTTCCATTTGTTATGACACGCTTCATCATTGTCATATTGCTTGCATGATCATGTAGTTGACATCGTATTTGTGGCAAAGCCACCGTTCATAATTCTTTCATACATGTCACCATGAATCATTGCACATCCCGGTACACCGCCGGAGGTATTCACATAGAGTCATACTTTGTTCTAAGTATCGAGTTGTAATTCTTGAGTTGTAAGTAAATAAAAGTGTGATGATCATCATTATTAGAGCATTTTTCCAAGTGAGGAAATGATGATGGAGACTATGATTCCCCCACAAGTCGGGATGAGACTCCAGACGAATAAAAATAAAAAAAGAGGCCATAAAAAAAGGAGAAAAGGCTCAAATAAAAAAATGAGAGAAAAAGAGAGAAGGGACAATGCTACTATCCTTTTTCCACACTTGTGCTTCAAAGTAGCACCATGTTCTTCATGATAGAGAGTCTTCTATGATATCACTTCCATATACTAGTGGGAATTTTTCATTGTAGAACTTGGCTTGTATATTCCAATGATGGGCTTCCTCAAAATGCCCTAGGTCTTCATGAGCAAGCGAGTTGGATGCACACCCACTTAGTTTCTTTTGTTGAGCTTTCATATACTTATAGCTCTAGTGCATCCGTTGCATGGCAATCCCTACTCACTCATATTGATATCTATTGATGGGCATCTCCATAGCCCGTTGATATGCCTAGTTGATGTGAGACTATCTTCTCCTTTTTGTCTTCTCCACAACCACCATTCTATTCCACATATAGTGCTATGTTCATGGCTCATGCTCATTTATTGCATGAAGATTGAAAAAGTTTGAGAACACCAAAAGTATGAAACAATTGTTTGGCTCTTCATCGGGGTTGTGCATGATTTAAATACTTTGTGTGGTGAGGATAGAGCATAGCCAGACTATATGATTTTATAGGGATAACTTTCTTTGGCCATGTTATTTTGAGAAGACATAATTGCTTAGTTAGGATGCTTGAAGTATTATTATTTTTTATGTCAATATTAAACTTTTGTCTTGAATCTTTCGGATCTGAATATTCATACCACAAATAAGAGAATTACATTGAAAATTATGCTAAGTAGCATTCCACATCAAAAATTCTGTTTTTATCATTTACCTACTCGAGGACGAGCAGGAATTAAGCTTGGGGATGCTTGACACGTCTCCAACGTATCTATAATTTTAGATTGTTCCATGCTATTATATATTCTATTTTGGATGTTCATGGGCTTTATTAAACACTTTTATATTATTTTTGAGACTAACCTATTAACCCAGAGCCTGGTGCTAGTTTCTGTTTTTTCTCTTGTTTTAGTGTTCGGCAGAAAAGGAATATCAAACGGAGTCCAAACGGAATGAAACCTTCGGGAGCATGATTTTTGGAACGAACGTGATCCAGGAGACTTGGAGTTGAAGTCAAGGAAGCTTCGAGGGGGCCACGAGGTAGGGAGGCGTGCTTGCCCCCCTGGGCACGCCCTCCATCCTCATGGGCCCCTCGTGGCTCCCCTGACCGACTTCTTTCACGTATATATACCCATATACACTAAAAACTTCGGAGAACATAATAGATCGGGAGTTCCACCGCCCGTAGCCACCGAAAACCAATCTAGACCCGTTCCGGCACCCTATCGGAGGGGGAATCCCTCTCCGGTGGCCATCTTCATCATCCCGTCGCTCTCCATGATGAGGAGGGAGTAGTTCACCCTCGGGGCTGAGGGTATGTACCAGTAGCTATGTGTTTGATCTCTCTCTCTCTCTCTCTCTCTCTCTCATGTTCTTGATTCGGCACGATCTTGATGTATCGCGAGCTTTGCTATTATAGTTGGATCTTATGATGTTTCTCCCCCTCTACCCTCTTGTAATGGATTGAGTTTTCCCTTTTTAGTTATCTACCAGATTGAGTCTTTAAGGATTTGAGAACACTTGATGTATGTCTTGCATGTGCTTATCTGTGGTGACAATGGGATATCATGTGATCTACTTGATGTATGTTTTGGTGATCAACTTGCGGGTTCGGCTCGTGATCTTATGCATAGGGGTTGGCACAAAATCCTTGAAAAAGACTTTTTTCCAGAAGAAAGAAAAAAGAACTTACTATCTTTGGGTTTTTGTCTTGACTCTCCGGTAGAAACTTCGGGGCACTCCTTGAAGTTCTTTGTGTTGGTCGAATAGATGAATCTGAGATTGTGTGATGCATATCGTATAATCATACCCATGGATACTTGAGGTGACATTGGAGTATCTAAGTGACATTAGGGTTTTGGTTGATTTGTGTCTTAAGGTGTTATTCTAGTACGAACTCTAGGATAGATTGAACGGAAAGAATAGCTTCATTTATTTTACTACGGACTCTTGAATAGATTGATCAGAAAGGATAAGTTTGAGGTGGTTTCGTACGCTACAATAATCTCTTCTTTTGTTCTTCGCTATTAGTGACTTTGGAGTGACTCTTTGTTGCATGTTGTGGGATAGTTATATGATCCAATTATGTTATTATTGTTGAGAGAACTTGCACTAGTGAAAGTATGAACCCTAGGCCTTGTTTCCTAGCATTGCAATACCGTTTGTGCTCACTTTTATCATTAGTTACCTTGCTGTTTTTATATTTTCAGATTAAAAAAATCTTTATCTACTATCCATATTGCACTTGTATCACCATCTCTTCGCCGAACTAGTGCACCTATACAATTTACCATTGTATTGGGTGTGTTGAGAACACAAGAGACTCTTTGTTATTTGGTTGCAGGGTTGCTTGAGAGATACCATCTTCATCCTATGCCTTCCATGGATTGATAAACCTTCGGTCATCCACTTGAGAGAAATTTACTACTGTCCGACAAACCTCTGCACTTGGAGGCCCAACAACGTCTACAAGAATAAGGTTGTGTAGTAGACATCATTCGGCGGCTCGCAGGGGTCCGGAATACTGTCGCCATCGGAACATCCCCCAAGCCGGCCGTCTTGCAGTTGATACAATGACTCGGTCTCACCAGTGGATGACTCACCATTAGAGTAAACGACCGTCTCACCACCAGACGCCGATCTATTATAAGATTCTGCTCCATGGATAATTCTCACGAAGGCACGATTCATGGCGGGCCCAACCCGGGCGGGTCTCGCACACTGAGCCGTCTCGATAATATCGGTGCAGATGTCCGGCTCAGGGCCCGGTTCGCCGATCTTGCCGATTAAGACGTGAATTCCGATGAAGGGGACCCGGTACCCGTACTCAATTGAGCCGGCCTCGGGGCCCCAGCCTGTGTCGTCGATGTAGAGCTTGCCGCGACGACTCTTGGTCATCCGGCCCACGACGTATCCCTTGATCCCTTCGAAGTTGGCCTCTAAGATCTTGAAACCATCGTGTGACAGCCCCAGGTGGGCGCCAACTATCGTGGAATTGTCACGACAGGTGTCCTATTGTGAGGACTTAGTCATGGTGTTGGAAATATGCCTTAGAGGCAATAATAAATTAGTTATTATTATATTTCCTTGTTCATGATAATCGTTTATTATCCATGCTAGAATTGTATTGATAGGAAACTCAGATACATGTGTGGATACATAGACAACACCATGTCCCTAGTAAGCCTCTAGTTGACTAGCTCGTTGATCAATAGATGGTCACGGTTTCCTGACCATGGACATTGGATGTCGTTGATAACGGGATCACATCATTAGGAGAATGATGTGATGGACAAGATCCAATCCTAAGCCTAGCACAAGGATCGTGTAGTTCGTTCGCTAAAGCTTTTCTAATGTCAAGTATCATTTCCTTAGACCATGAGATTGTGCAACTCCCGGATACCGTAGGAATACTTTGGGTGTTCCAAACGTCACAACGTAACTGGGTGACTATAAAGGTGCACTACGGGTATCTCCGAAAGTTTCTGTTGGGTTGGCACGAATCGAGACTGGGATTTGTCACTCCGTGTGACGGAGAGGTATCTCTGGGCCCACTCGGTAGGACATCATCATAATGTGCACAATGTGATCAAGGAGTTGATCACGGGATGATGTGTTACGGAACGAGTAAAGAGACTTGCCGGTAACGAGATTGAACAAGGTATCGGGATACCGACGATCGAATCTCGGGCAAGTATCGTACCGGTAGACAAAGGGAATTGTATACGGGATTGATTAAGTCCTTGACATCGTGGTTCATCCGATGAGATCATCGTGGAACATGTGGGAGCCAACATGGGTATCCAGATCCCGCTGTTGGTTATTGACCGGAGAGTCGTCTCGGTCATGTCTGCATGTCTCCCGAACCCGTAGGGTCTACACACTTAAGGTTCAGTGACGCTAGGGTTATAGAGATATTAGTATGCGGTAACCCGAAAGTTGTTCGGAGTCCCGGATGAGATCCCAGACGTCACGAGGAGTTCCGGAATGGTCCGGAGGTAAAGAATTATATATAGGAAGTGTTGTTTCGGGCATCGGGACAAGTTTCGGGGTCATCAGTATTGTACCGGGACCACCGGAAGGGTCCCGGGGGTCCACCGGGTGGGGCCACCTGCCCCGGGGGCCACATGGGCTGTAGGGGGTGCGCCTTGGCCTACATGGGCCAAGGGCACCAGCCCCTAGAGGCCCATGCGCCAAAGGGACAAGAGGAGGGAGAGTCCTAAAGGGGGAAGGCACCTCCGAGGTGCCTTGGGGAGGATGGACTCCTCCCCCCCTTGGCCGCACCCTTCCTTGGAGGAAGGGGCAAGGCTGCGCCCTCCCCCTCTCCCTTGGCCCTATATATAGTGGGGGGAAGGGAGGGCAACCACACCAAAGCCCTGGCGCCTCCCTCTCCCTCCCATGACACACCTTCCTCCTCCCGCAGCGCTTGGCGAAGCCCTGTTGGAATCCCGCTACTTCCACCACCACGCCGTCGTGCTGCTGGATCTCCATCAACCTCTCCTCCCCCTTGCTGGATCAAGAAGGAGGAGACGTCGCTGCTCCGTACATGTGTTGAACGCGGAGGTGTCGTCCGTTCGGCGCTAGGATCATCGGTGATTTGGATAACGACGAGTACGACTCCATCAACCCCGTTCTCTTGAACGCTTCCGCGCGCGATCTACAAGGGTATGTAGATCCACTCCTCCCTCGTTGCTAGATGACTCCATAGATAGATCTTGGTGACACGTAGGAAAATTTTGAATTTATGCTACGTTCCCCAACAGTGGCATCATGAGCTAGGTCTATGCGTAGTTTCTATGCACGAGTAGAACACGAAGTAGTTGTGGGCGTTGATTTTGTTCAATATGCTTACCGTTACTAGTCCAAACTTGATTCGGTGGCATTGTGGGATGAAGCGGCCCGGACCGACCTTACACGTACTCTTACGTGAGACTGGTTCCACCGACTGACATGCACTAGTTGCATAAGGTGGCTAGCGGGTGTCTGTCTCTCCCACTTTAGTCGGATCGGATTCGATGAAAAGGGTCCTTATGAAGGGTAAATAGCAATTGGCATATCACGTTGTGGTTTTTTGCGTAGGTAAGAAACGTTCTTGCTAGAAACCCATAGCAGCCACGTAAAACATGCAAACAACAATTAGAGGACGTCTAACTTGTTTTTGCAGGGTATGCTATGTGATGTGATATGGCCAAAAGGATGTGATGAATGATATATGTGATGTATGAGATTGATCATGTTCTTGTAATAGGAATCACGACTTGCATGTCGATGAGTATGACAACCGGCAGGAGCCATAGGAGTTGTCTTAATTTATTTATGACCTGCGTGTCAACATAAACGTCATGGAATTACTTTACTTTATTGCTAACCGTTAGCTGTAGTAGTAGAAGTAATAGTTGGCGAGACAACTTCATGAAGACGCGATGATGGAGATCATGATGATGGAGATCATGGTGTCATGCCGGTGACAAGATGATCATGGAGCCCCAAGATGGAGATCAAAGGAGCTATATGATATTGGCCATATCATGTCACTGTTATTTGATTGCATGTGATGTTTATCATGCTTATGCATCTTGTTTGCTTAGAACGACGGTAGTAAATAAGATGATCCCTCATTAAAATTTCAAGAAAGTGTTCCCCCTAACTGTGCACCGTTGCGACAGTTTGTTGTTTCGAAGCACCACGTGATGATCGGGTGTGATAGATTCTAATGTTCACATACAACGGGTGTAAGACAGATTTACACACGCAAAACACTTAGGTTGACTTGACGATCCTAGCATGTGTACAGACATGGCCTCGGAACACAGAAGACCGAAAGGTCGAGCATGAGTCGTATGGTAGATACGATCAACATGAAGATGTTCACCGATGTTGACTAGTCCGTCTCATGTGATGATCGGACACAACCTAGTTGACTCGGATCATGTAATCACTTAGATGACTAGAGGGATGTCTATGTGAGTGGGAGTTCATAAGATGAACTTAATTATCCTGAACATAGTCAAAAGGTCTTCGGAAATTATGTCGTAGCACACGCTTCAGTTCTACTGTTTAGATATGTTCCTAGAGAAAATTTAGTTGAAAGTTGATAGTAGCAATTATGCGGACTAGGTCTGTAAACTGAGGATTGTCCTCATTGCTTCATAGAAGGCTTATGTCCTTAATGCACCGCTCAGTGTGCTGAACCTCGAACGTTGTCTGTGGATGTTGTGAACATCTGACATACACATTTTGATAACTAAGTGATAGTTCAGTTAAACGGTTTAGAGTTGAGGCACCGAAGACATGTTAAAACGTCGCGAAACATATGAGATGTTTCGAGGGCTGAAATTGGGATTTTCAGGCTCGTGCCCACGTCAAGAGGTATAAGACCTCCGACGATTTTCTTAGCCTGCAAACTAAGGGAGAAAAGCTCAATTGTTGAGCTTGTGCTCAGATTGTCTGAGTACAACAATCATTTGATTCGAGTGGGAGTTGATCTTCCAGATGAAATAGTGATGGTTCTCCGAAGTCATTACCACCAAGCTGCTTCAGCTTCGTGATGAACTATAATATATCAGGGACATATATGATGATCCTTGAGATATTCGCGATGTTTGACACCACAAAAGTAGAGATCAAGAAGGAGCATCAATTGTTGATGGTTGGTGAAACCACTAGTTTCAAGAAGGGCAAGGGAAAAAAGGGATACTTCATGAAACGGCAAATCAGCTGCTGCTCTAGTGAAGAAACCCAAAGTTGAACCCAAGCCCGAGACTAAGTGCTTCTGTAATAAAGGGAACATCCACTGGAGCAGAATTACCCTAGATACTTGGTAGATAAGAAGGTTGGCAAAGTCGATAGAAGTATATTGGATATACATTGTGTTAATGTGTACTTTACTAGTACTCCTAGTAGCACCAGGGTATTAGATACCAGTTCGGTTGCTAAGTGTTAGTAACTCGAAATAAAAGGCTGCGGAGTAAACGGAGACTAGCTAAAGGCGAGATGGCAATATGTGTTGGAAGTTTTTCCAAGCTTGATGTGATCAAACATCGCACGCTCCCTCTACCATCGAGATTGGTATTAAAACCTAAATAATTGTTATTTGGTGTTTGCGTTGAGCATAGACATGATTGGATTATGTCTATCGCGATACGGTTATTCATTTAAGGAGAATAATGGTTACTCTGTTTATTTGAATAATACCTTCAATGATCTTATGCCTGAAATGAATGGTTTATTGAATCTCGATCGTAGTGATACACATGTTCATGCCAAAAGATAGTAATGATAGTACCACCTACTTGTGGCACTGCCACTTAAGTCATATCGGTATAAAACGCATGAAGAGGCTCCATGTTGATGGATCTTTGGACTCACTCGTTTTTGAAAAGTTTGAGGCATGTGAACCATGTCTATTGGTGTATATGCATGAAGAAACTCCATGCAAATGGACCGTTTGGACTCACTTGATTTTGAATCACTTGAGGCATGCAAATCATACCACATGGGCAAGATGACTGAAAGCCTCGTTTTCAGTAAAATGGAACTAGAAAGCAACTTGTTGGAAGCAATACATTTTGATGTGTGCAGTCCAATGAGTGCTGAGGCATGTAGTGGATATCGTTATGTTCTTACTTCACAGATGATTTGAGTAGATATTGAGTATATTTACTTGATGAATCACGAGTCTGAATTATTGAAAGGTTCAAGTAATTTCAGGGTGAAGTTGAAAGATCATCGTGACAAGAGGATAAAATGTCTATGATATGATCATAGAGATGAATATCTGAATTACGAGTTTGACACAGAATTAAGACATTGTGGAAGTTGTTTCACAACCAATACAGCCAGGAACACCATAGTGTGATGGTGTGTCCGAACATCATAACTGCACCCTATTGGATATGATGCGTACCATGATGTCTCTTATCGAATTACCACGATAGTTTATGGGTTAGGCATTAAAGACAACCACATTCACTTTAAAAAGGGCACCACGTAATTCCGATGAGATGACACCGTATGAACTATGGTTTAGAGAAACCTAAGCTGTCATTTCTTAGAAGTTTGGGGCTGCGACGCTTATGTGAAAATGTTTCAGGCTGATAAGCTCGAACCCAAAGCGGATAAATGCATCTTCATAGGACACCCAAAACAGTTGGGTATACCTCCTGTCTCAGATTCGAAAGCAATAAGGGATTGTTTCTAGAATCGGGTCCTTTCTCGAGGAAAAGTTTCTCTCGAAAGAATTGAGTGGGAGGATGGTGGAGACTTGATGAGGTTATTGAACCGTCACTTCAACTAGTGTATAGCAGGGCACAAAGAGTTGTTCCTGTGGCACCTACACCAATTGAAGTGGAAGCTTATGATATTGATCATGAGACTTCGGATCAAGTCACTCCCAAACCTCGTGGGATGACAAGGATGCATACTACTTCAGAGTGGTACGTAATCCAGTCTTGGAAGTCATGTTGC
This sequence comes from Triticum dicoccoides, assembly GCF_002162155.2. NCBI lineage: Eukaryota > Viridiplantae > Streptophyta > Magnoliopsida > Poales > Poaceae > Triticum > Triticum dicoccoides. The sequence goes on from NC_041392.1 coordinate 145,524,060, forward strand.
TAGATAACAATGAACCTACGAGCCATGGAGAAGCGATGGTGGGCCCGGATTCCGATAAATGGCTCGAGGCCATAAAATCCGAGAGAGGATCCATGTATGAAAACAAAGTGTAGACTTTGGCAGAACGGCTCGATGGTCGTAAGGCTATTGAGTACAGATGGATTTTGAAAGGAAGACGGACAATGATGGTAAGTATCACCATTAAGAAAGCTCGACTTGTCGTTAAGATGTTTTCCGACAAGTTCAAGGAGTTGACTACGATGAGACTTTCTCACTCGTAGCGATGCTAAGAGTCTGTTGGAATTATATTAGCGATTACTGCATTATTTATGAAATCTTGCAGATAGGATGTCAAAACATTGTTTCCTCGACGATTTTCTTGAGGAAAGGTTGTATGTGATACAACCGGAAGGTTTTGTCAATCCTGAAAGATGCTAATAAGTATGCAAAGCTCCAACAATCCTTCTAAGGACTGGAGTAAGCATCTCGGAGTTGGAATGTATGCTTTGATGAGATGATCAAAGATTTTGGGTTTATACAAAGTTTATGAGAAACTTGTATTTCCAAAGAAGTGAGTGGGAGCACTATAGAATTTCTGATGAATATATGTTGTTGATCTGAAATGATGTAGAATTTTTGGAAAGCATATAGGGTTATTTGAAAAGTGTTTTTCAATGGAAAGCCTGGATTAAGCTACTTGAACGTTGAGCATCAAGATCTATAAGGATAGATCAAAACGCTTAATGGTACTTTCAAATGAGCACATACCTTGACATGATCTTGAAGGTGTTCAAGATGGATCAGTCAAAGAAGGAGTTCTTGCCTGAGTTGTAAGATATGAAGTTAAGACTTAAAGCTCGACCACGGCAGAATAGAGAGAAAGGACGAAGGTCGTCCCCTATGCTTAAGACATAGGCCCTACAGTATGCTATGCTGTGTACCGCACCTGAAATGTGCCTTGCCATGAGTCAGTCAAGGGGTACAAGAGTGATCTAAGAATGGATCACAAGACAGCGGTCAAAGTTATCCTTAGTAACTAGTGGACTAAGGAATTTTCTCGATTATGGAGGTGGTAAAAGAGTTCGTCGTAAAGGGTTACGCCGATGCAAACTTTGACACTAATCCAGATTATTCTGAGTAGTAAACTGGATTCGTATAGTAGAACAGTTATTTGGAATAGCTCCAAATGTGGCGTAGTAGTTGCATCTACAAGATGACATAGAGATTTGCGAAGTACATACGGATCTGAAAGATTCAGACCCGTTGACTATAACATCTCTCACAAGCATAACATGATCAAACCCAGAACTCATCGAGTGTTAATCACATGGTAATGTGAGCTAGATTATTGACTCTGGTAAACTCTTTGGGTGTTAGTCACATAGGGATGTGACCTTGAGTGTTAATCACATATCGATGTGAACTGGATTATTGACTCTAGTGCAAGTGGGAGACTGTTGGAAATATGCCCTAGAGGCAATAATAAATTAGTTATTATTATATTTCCTTGTTCATGATAATCGTTTATTATCCATGCTAGAATTGTATTGATAGGAAACTCAGATACATGTGTGGATACATAGACAACACCATGTCCCTAGTAAGCCTCTAGTTGACTAGCTCGTTGATCAATAGATGGTCACGGTTTCCTGACCATGGACATTGGATGTCGTTGATAACGGGATCACATCATTAGGAGAATGATGTGATGGACAAGACCCAATCCTAAGCCTAGCACAAGGATCGTGTAGTTCGTTCGCTAAAGCTTTTCTAATGTCAAGTATCATTTCCTTAGACCATGAGATTGTGCAACTCCCGAATACCGTAGGAATACTTTGGGTGTGCCAAACGTCACAACATAACTGGGTGACTATAAAGGTGCACTACGGGTATCTCCGAAAGTGTCTGTTAGGTTGGCACGAATCGAGACCGGGATTTGTCACTCCGTGTGACGGAGAGGTATCTCTGGGCCCACTCGATAGGACATCATCATAATGTGCACAATGTGATCAAGGAGTTGATCACGGGATGATGTGTTACGGAACGAGTAAAGAGACTTGCCGGTAACGAGATTGAACAAGGTATCGGGATACCGACGATCGAATCTCGGGCAAGTATCGTACCGATAGACAAAGGGAATTGTATACGGGATTGATTAAGTCCTTGACATCGTGGTTCATCCGATGAGATCATCGTGGAACATGTGGGAGCCAACATGGGTATCCAGATCCCGCTGTTGGTTATTGACCGGAGAGTCGTCTCGGTCATGTCTGCATGTCTCCCGAACCCGTAGGGTCTACACACTTAAGGTTCGGTGACGCTAGGGTTATAGAGATATTAGTATGCGGTAACCCGAAAGTTGTTCAGAGTCCCGGATGAGATCCCGGACGTCACGAGGAGTTCCGGAATGGTCCGGAGGTAAAGAATTATATATAGGAAGTGCTGTTTCGGGCATCGGGACAAGTTTCGGGGTCATCGGTATTGTACCGGGACCACCGGAAGGGTCCCGGGGGTCCACCGGGTGGGGCCACCTGCCCCGGGGGCCACATGGGCTGTAGGGGTGCGCCTTGGCCTACATGGGCCAAGGGCACCAGCCCCTAGAGGCCCACGCGCCAAAGGGACAAGAGGAGGGGAGAGTCCTAAAGGGGGAAGGCACCTCCGAGGTGCCTTGGGGAGGATGGACTCCTCCCCCCCTTGGCCGCACCCTTCCTTGGAGGAAGGGGCAAGGCTGCGCCCTCCCCCTCTCCCTTGGCCCTATATATAGTGGGGGGAAGGGAGGGCAACCACACCAAAGCCCTGGCGCCTCCCTCTCCCTCCCATGACACACCTTCCTCCTCCCGCAGCGCTTGGCGAAGCCCTGTTGGAATCCCGCTACTTCCACCACCACGCCGTCGTGCTGCTGGATCTCCATCAACCTATCCTCCCCCCTTACTGGATCAAGAAGGAGGAGACGTCACTGCTCCGTACGTGTGTTGAACGCGGAGGTGCCGTCCGTTCGGCGCTAGGATCATCGGTGATTTGGATCACGACGAGTACGACTCCATCAACCCCGTTCTCTTGAACGCTTCCGCGCGCGATCTACAAGGGTATGTAGATCCACTCCTTCCTCGTTGCTAGATGACTCCATAGATAGATCTTGGTGACACGTAGGAAAATTTTGAATTTATGCTACGTTCCCCAACAGTGGCATCATGAGCTAGGTCTATGCGTAGTTTCTATGCACGAGTAGAACACAAAGTAGTTGTGGGCGTTGATTTTGTTCAATATGCTTACCGTTACTAGTCCAATCTTGATTCGGTGGCATTGTGGGATGAAGCGGCCCGGACCGACCTTACATATACTCTTACGTGAGACTGGTTCCACCGACTGACATGCATTAGTTGCATAAGGTGGCTAGCGGGTGTCTGTCTCTCCCACTTTAGTCGGATCGGATTCGATGAAAAGGGTCCTTATGAAGGGTAAATAGCAATTGGCATATCACGTTGTGGTTTTTTGCGTAGGTAAGAAACGTTCTTGCTAGAAACCCATAGCAGACACGTAAAACATGCAAACAACAATTAGAGGACGTCTAACTTGTTTTTGCAGGGTATGCTATGTGATGTGATATGGCCAAAAGGATGTGATGAATGATATATGTGATGTATGAGATTGATCATGTTCTTGTAATAGGAATCACGACTTGCATGTCGATGAGTATGACAACCGGCAGGAGCCATAGGAGTTGTCTTAATTTATTTATGACCTGCGTGTCAACATAAACGTCATGTAATTACTTTACTTTATTGCTAATCGTTAGCTGTAGTAGTAGAAGTAATAGTTGGCGAGACAACTTCATGAAGACACGATGATGGAGATCATGATGATGGAGATCATGGTGTCATGCCGGTGACAAGATGATCATGGAGCCCCAAGATGGAGATCAAAGGAGCTATATGATATTGGCCATATCATGTCACTGTTATTTGATTGCATGTGATGTTTATCATGTTTATGCATCTTGTTTGCTTAGAACGACGGTAGTAAATAAGATGATCCCTCATTAAAATTTCAAGAAAGTGTTCCCCCTAACTGTGCACCGTTGCGACAGTTCGTTGTTTCGAAGCACCACGTGATGAATAGGTGTGATAGATTCTAACGTTCACATACAACGGGTGTAAGACAGATTTACACACGCAAAACACTTAGGTTGACTTGACGAGCCTAGCATGTGCTCGGAACACAGAAGACCGAAAGGTCGAGCATGAGTTGTATGGTAGATACGATCAACATGAAGATGTTCACCGATGTTGACTAGTCCATCTCACGTGATAATCGGACACAGCCTAGTTGACTCGGATCATGTAATCACTTAGATGACTAGAGGGATGTCTATCTGAGTGGGAGTTCATAAGATGAACTTAATTATCCTGAACATAGTCAAAAGGTCTTCGCAAATTATGTTGTAGCACACGCTTCAGTTCTACTGTTTAGATATGTTCTTAGAGAAAATTTAGTTGAAAAGTTGATAGTAGGAATTATGCGGACTAGGTTCGTAAACTGAGGATTGTCCTCATTGCTTCATAGAAGGCTTATGTCCTTAATGCACCGCTCAGTGTGCTGAACCTCGAACATTGTCTGTGGACGAACATCTGACATACACATTTTGATAACTACGTGATAGTTCAGTTAAACGGTTTAGAGTTGAGGCACCGAAGACGTGTTAAAACATCGCGAAACATATGAGATGTTTCGAGGGCTGAAATTGGGATTTTCAGGCCCGTGCCCAGGGAGCAAATACATAAAGATCAAGCTGGAAGTAGTATTGCTAGGGTTTCGATGAGCAGGGAGCAAATACGCTTAACCTGGCTCTCGATATGTTGTTTCTTGTTCCTAAACCGCCGCCGGGTCGTCCCTTTATATACACAGATTGACGCCCGGCGGTTCACATATTCCCGGCCGGTTCATAAACAAGTCCGCTCAGTATCTATTCTTTTTTTTTTTGCGAAAACGATATCTATTCTTTCTTATCTTACCATACAAGTTATACTCATATGGCGGTTTGCATTTATGGGCCCTAATCCGCCTTCGGGCTTTAGGCCTTCTTACTAAGTCTCCTTCGTAAATCGCCATCCTCTTATGTCTTCATGGGCTTCAATACTGGTAAATCATCACGAGCATAACCTGGCCCCGCCTGGACGGTTTATATTCAATAGTTATATCCCCAACACACGCGAACAATATAAAACGGAGCGGCCTCCCTGCCCACGGCAGCTGGTGACGCCCCGCCGGTGTTGTGCCAAGCCCCGGGGGACGGGGGGCACACGAGCGTGCGCTCCCCCCGATTGAAAACCACCGGACATGATACCAACCACAGACACTCCACTCCACGGGTGACGTGAGCCAACAAAGGCGATGGACGCTTAAGTTAATCTTAACCAAAGTGCATGTACTAAAGATAGATACTTAGCACTAATCTAATTCAAGTGGCCACGGCTTACGAGGTGTGCGTCTCCTCCGCTCTCTGTTCGTGCACGGCGCCACCATGGTTAGAAAGAAAGGGGTCGGGAACTGAGAGGCGAGCATGCCCTGATGTAATGCGGTGTCATGGCGTGATCGTGTACGTTTAGCGCCAGGATTGGTCTCCAGGTGCCGTCACAGGGAACAATGATAGTACGTATATTTTATGCAATCTGCCTGTGAGAGGGAGTAGCATGGATCGATTAAAGGCTCGCGCGCGAAGCACGCCATTCAACTTGCTCGAATCATCTGCTTTCTCGTATGTACTCCATTAAGCATATTAGCATTAGCACTGACTATCTGCAAAGTCCAAAAGTGCCCTACTCCAACTCTACTTCAGCATAACCATTAACCTGGTCGATCGAACAGGTTCTAAAACAAGGCAAAACTAATGTAGTAGAAGTAGTACTGATTAACCGGACGAGATGACTCGGTGTCCAGGCTCAGCTGCACCAGAAAATACAAAAAAAAAATACTAGAAAAATACAAAGCAATATAATTTGGTGTGTGAGATGTGCTCCAAATTTCAGATCATTTGGACATCTAAGTAGCTCTCGGCAAAAAAGACAAATTTGATGTATGTGAAAAAGTTTATTGTTCCTGTATTGTTCTGACGCAATTTATCTTTTTTGCTGAGAGCTACTCATAGGTGCAAATGATCCGAAATTTAGAGTGCACCTCACGCACTAAATTATCTTCGATGAAAAAAAAACAGATTTATTTAATATATTTTTAGTATTTTTGTGAATTTTCTCTTCACTGAGTGCTGATGAGCATGGGCTTAAAAATGGATATTTGTGATTAATTGCTCTAGCACAGCATACTGTTACTATACTACTCTATGTCTCCATGTAGTATTGTAGTTGTAGTAGTAGTAGCAGCAGCTAGACCACCGATCACTAAGTTATATGATTGGTTCATGACATGGTACAATCTATTCTTTTTTCCCTAGTAGATAGAGAGCATCAGCACTTCGTAGTTGATCAATGTTCACTTGACTGATCGTATTATATTCCGTAAATTTGACGTTGCTCTCGAGCGCGAGAGGCCCCATCCATCGGCCCAGCCATTCATTTGCTCTACGGCGCCCAATCAAAGCAGTCCAAGGTTGAGGTAATAGACCGCCGTGACAAGGAGAGCAAACTTGGCAAGATATTCTCCCCGCGGTGCCGATGCGTCCGATGCCATCTACACGTCCGGCGAGGACAGCTCGATCGCCGTACCGAAATGGGCTGGTAGGCAGTACCGACCAAGCGTCGTCGATCGGTCGACCAGCCGGACGAAGCACCATGCATGACTCGATGGCAGACGACAGTGCCGTGCTTTCCAGTTAATTTCCAGTCATCTATGCACCACCGTCTGTGGTTTACATGCATGTCACGACGAGCCGGCGCACTGTGCCGGCAACAGTGCGAGCGGTGCGCTGCGGCCACCGGCGACGGTGAGCCTCTCCTTTCCTCCTTTTGTCGCCTCGCGGAACAGTCGGCGCACGGCTCGCCTGGGCATGCTGCGCTGCATATGCCGTTTGAGATTTGACGAGCCATGTGATCCCGACTAGGTGGCGCGCACTCGCCACCACGCACACGGACGCCTCTCCGAACCAAATGTGATCGCCGACCAGCAGCGCACCTCGCGCCGCCGGGGAATTCGTCGCGACTTGGCACCCCGCGCGCGCCACGTCGAAAGATTCGCCGGAGATTATTGGTCGGCCGGGTTGGTGAACCGGATCCGCCGTTTCTGCTAGGTTTGTGACGTGAACGCGAGGGCCTAGGTGGTGACATTGGAGTGAACGGGCAGCGGCGCTCCGTACCAATACCGTGGTGACCGACGACGACGTCCCCTTATCCTCGGCGGAGAGGAAGCAACCCGGTGCCGACGACACCCCCGTTCCTTTACGTCCCAGTCCCACGCCATTCCCACCGCCATTCGCTCGCTGATCGCCGGGAAGCGTCATTCGACCGGTAAACTGAAGAGAAATCAGCAAAGGTGTGCCGTTCTATTTTGTTTTTTTTGTTTTGCTAAATCACATCTATGCATGTGCCCTGGCATTTCACATCCATTTTTTTATTCTTTTTCTTTCTAGTTTGATTAAGTTATTTATTAAATGTGTAATAATTGAGATACATCTAGATGTGCCCTAGACGAACTTTTTTTTACAGCTTAGGAGTCTGAGCGTATCCACTGAAAAGAGCAGCACCATGACCGCACCTACTAGTTTGTTTCCTTCACTTGCGTTGGGTGCTTCGTTTTCATTCACTGTCGATTGCCGTCGGCATCATCAACACTGCAGCACGGTTTGGAACCATTTGCCGTTCTAACAATATTCACAAGACAACGATTGATTTCTCCAATTTTAAAGGAGGGGCCATTTTGTTGCTTTGCGCCCCACCATCGCGCAAGCAAGCAACTTGCTTTGCACTCCATTAAACCAGTGGATCGGAGGTTCTCATATTACTCAGGGTATGTACAATGTTTGATAAGATAGTCTTATTTTAAATCTTGCGTGTAATTTGGATATGACAAAAAAATATCTACAATGGTCATTAGCCTCATCTTCAATAACTAGCTCTTTCTAAAAACGTGATAAGACATATTATGCTAAGAGATCATCTCTTGTTTTCTCTTAAATAAGATAAGACAAGTCTATTCTTGCGAGTTCTCTCTCCTCCACCTCATCATCTATCCTACGTGACACTCCTAAGATAGCACCATTGTACATGTCCTTGGATGGCGATGAGATATCCTCTGCTAGATACGTTTTTATCGCTGTCACAAGCATCAGATTCTGCAAATGTTGCACTATGCCTAAGTGAGTGTGTTGCACTAGTAATATAATTTAACCTGCAAATTGGGATCCCATCTGGATTTAGCAGCTGGGCTCTGATCAAGCACCACCAGATTTAGTAAGCCACTAGTAGGTAATACTACCTGTGAGATTCTACCAATATCTTGTTGCTTCATGCATGGAGGCCAGATCGATGGGCATATCTTGATCCAGCCAAGCGCCAAATAATTTGCAGAGCATGTGGCTTAGTCAAGGTCAATAATAAAAGCGGTTAGCATCATCGTCCCACATGTCAGTGTCATGGTGCACATACAACCTGCAAGCAATATTGGAGCACCATGTGATGAGTGATCGATCGATCAATCAGTCGCCATTGGGAGTATCATTTCTTGTTTGAAGAAATAAAGCAAATTTCCTTCTTCAATACTTCACTTCTCATAGATGTATCGAATGGACAATTTAAACTATGCTATTTTGGAACAATGAGATGGCCAGCTAACAAAGCACCTGACAGTTCAGATGGCGGATTCGGTTAGATATAAAACATTCACCCCATATGGAAGTGCAACACCCGGTTTTTCGAGTGCACTGCACATCGGCTTAGAGCAAAGGAGCCGTGACTTGCAAGTGATTCTCCGTTTACATTTCTAGTGAATTGTGCGCTACAAGGGGCGTAATATGAATCAATCACAACACGCCATATTCGACTTGCTTTGGATTTGAACAGTGGAGGAGCCCTATAAAGGGTGGGTAGGGTCGGGCGACCTAATAGCATCTACAACCGGGCGCCTCAAACCCGCAGCATACGTCCGGGCTGGCCGCCCGGTCACTAACCGGTCACGATTTTTCGACCCAGGCGGCCCTCTCAAACGGGGCTCAAACGCCCAGGCTGACCGACACCTCTCATATCCAGCCCAAATATGGAGCGGATATGGGGCGCACGGGCGTGCCCGCCACGTAGCACTGACGTAGGGGTCCCATGCGGACTCGCCTGGAAACCCGACGGTTCGACGGACGCCTTCTCCGTCGCTCCGGTGTGAACGCCGCGTGGCACCACTTCGGCTCACCGCTCGAGACCAAATCCGCCTATTTAACTTGGTCGGCGTCCCGCAACCCTAGCCCATCCACCTCCACCTCTCCGCACCACCGGTCCGAGCCCATCCACCTCCTCCCTCTCCCGCTCCGGCACTCTGCCCACGCTCCGCCATGGCCCGGAGCAAGATCACCTACTCCGTAATGCTCACGCTGGAGCACCGGTACGAGAACTGGCAGGAGATCCGGGCGAGACAAGCCGTGCGCGTCGTCCGCATCGCTGTCCGGCTGCCTCCGCACTCGCCAGAGCCAGAGGAGGAGGAGGAGGAGGAGGAGACGGGGGACGAGGAGGAAGGGGAGCTGGTTCCGATGGAGGTGGAGGAGACGGAGAAGCCGGAGCAGGAGCTACCGGGCTTCACCATGGAGCAGGCAGAGGCGGAGTTCGTCGTCACCCAATCAGAGGAGATGGCGGAGCAGCACGCCATCCTGGAGTCCATCCAGGATGAGACCTATGTGGAGGCTAACCGGGCATTCCTCTGGCAAGAGCAGGAGGCGTCCGAGCGCTTTTCGCCGAACTCGACGTGGAGATAGAGGAGGAGGAGGAGGCCGGAGCGGAGGCAACAGAGCTGTAGCTGCCACCCATGCTGCCGGAGCCGGGCACGGAGATCGTCGACATCTCCGACAATGAGTAGGTAGGTGATTGACGTAGTACGTAGGTTTATTTTATTTGCATGTCCTTGTATGGATTTAAGAATCTAGTTTGAGATGTCTGGATGCAACTACTGAAATTTGAGGCGTGCCCGGTCACTGCCCACGGATGCGCCCGGGTGCGTCCGCGTGCGTTTGAGGGGCCATATTTGACATATCCGGCTGTAGGTGCTCTAAGGTTGCACTTGCACCGTTGTCCGCTACTCATGCACACTCTCTCGCTCCTCTTGTTCGGAGTAGCTTACCAATGATGATCGATCGACCGGGTAACCTCTCTATTTCTCTCTCAAGAAGCTCTGTTTCATGCATGTAGTATACACATGCATCATGCATCCTACTCCCAGGGAGGCTACCTGAAAGATCAACTCGGCGACACGGCAAGACCGCCGCCACAATTAGACGGCAAAGAAGGCGGCGCCGCTCACAAAGAAGGGCGGCGGGGGCGGTGGTCATCGCCCAAGAAGGTTAGAAGAGCGTTACGAGGAAAGAAGAGAGAGGAGGAAAAGGAGAAGAGAGAAGGGGCGGTAGCCTAGATGAGGGAGAGGTTTGAGGACATATTGGTGAAGAGGGCGGAGCCATATATCAAGCACTCCGACGTCAAGGAGGAAAAATAGGCCAGGAAGCTTAATATGTTGATGGCGGCGACCCAGAAGAAGGTTGAGATCGCGGCCGCTTCAGAAGACACGAAGATGTTGAGCTTGAAGATAGAGGAGTTGGATAAATATGCAAGGATGATGATGCAAACTGTTCGTGTTAGGATGCGCATGACACGAGTTGGAATTGGCCAAGCCGGAGGCGAAGGAGGTGGCCGAGAAGGAGGCTGATGGTGAGGAGGAGCGGTCGGCAGAGTGAGTGGAGGCTTGGATAGCTGGTTCGGCATGGCAAAAGAAAAATCATGTTTTCTACACGGACTGTCAGCATGAGATTTTTTTGATCGGGCATGTCAATACGATGCGTACTACTTTTTCATGTGATTAGACACTATGCATTTGAAATTCAACTGGACGGATGTTAGTGGATACGGTTGGATCGCCGTCTATGGATTGGTCTGGACTAATTCACGGAGGGATGATGCCGGATTTGAGAGTCAATATTAAAGATGCCCTTGAAGGAAATATGCCCTAGAGGCAATAATAAAGTTGTTATTTATATTTTCTTATATCATGATAAATGTTTATTTTTCATGCTAGAATTGTATTAACTGGAAACTTAGTACATGTGTGAATACATAGACAAACAAAATGTCCCTAGTATGCCTCTACTTGACTAGCTCGTTAATCAAAGATGGTTAAGTTTTCTAATCATAGACATGTGTTGTCATTTGATGAACGGGATCACATCATTAGATAATGATGTGATGGACAAGACCCATCCGGTAGCTTAGCATAATGATCGTTTAGTTTTTATTGCTATTGCTTTCTTCATGACTTATACATGTTCCTATGACTATGAGATTATGCAACTCCCGAATACCGGAGGAACACTTAGTGTGTTATCAAACGTCACAACGTAACTGGGTGATTATAAAGATGCTCTACAGGTGTCTCCGATGGTGTTTGTTGAGTTGCCATTGATTGAGATTAGGATTTGTCACTCCGTGTATCGGAGAGGTACCTCTGGGCCCTCTCGATAATGCACATCACTATAAGCCTTGCAAGCAATGTGACTAATGAGTTAGTCGCGGGATGGTACATTATGGAACGAGCAAAGAGACTTGCCGGTAACGAGATTGAACTAGGTATGATGATACCGACGATCGAATCTCGGGCAAGTAGCATACCGATGACAAAGGGAACAACGTATGTTGTTATGCGGTTTGACCGATAAAGATCTTTGTAGAATATGTAGGAGCCAATATGAGCATCCAGGTTCTGCTATTGATTATTGACCGCACATGTGTCTCGGTCATGTCTACATAGTTCTCGAACCCGTAGGGTCCGCACGCTTAACGTTCGATGACGATTTGTATTATGAGTTATGTGATTTGATGAACCGAAGTTTGTTCGGAGTCTCAGATGAGATCACGGACATGACGAGGAGTCCCGAAATGGTTGAGAGGCAAATATTCATATATTGGAAGGTTGCATTTGGAGATTGGAATGGTTCTGAGTGGTTTAGGCATTTTTCGGAGTACCGGGAGGTTAGCGGAACCCCCTGGGGAAAGATATGGGCCTTATGGGCCATAGGAGGGAGGCTAACCAGCCCGCAAGGGGCTGGTGCGCCCCTCACTAGGGAGGAGGCCAAATTGGACTTGGGAAGCGGGTGCCACCCTCCTTTCCTTCTCCTACTCCCTCTCCTTCCCCTTTTCCCCCTTCAGTAGAAGGAAAAAAGGGTGGGGCCGAATCCTAGTAGGACTCCCCTCTCCCTGGTGCGCCCCTTGTTGGCCGGCCTCCTCCTCCCCTCCTTTACATACGGGGGCAGGGGCACCCCATAGGCACAACAGACAATCTCTTAGCCGTGTTCGGTGCCCTCCTGCACAGTTACACACCTCACTCATATCGTCATAGTTCTTAGGCGAAGCCTTGTGCCAGTAACTTCATCATCACCGTCACCACGCCGTCGTGCTAACGAAACTCTTCCTCGGCCTCAACTGGATCAAGAGTTCGAGGGGTGTCACCGAGCTGAACGTGTGCTGAACGTGGAGGTGTCGTACGTTCGGTGCTTGGATCGGTTGGATCGCGAAGATGTTCGACTACATCAATCGCGTTTTTAAACACTTCCGCTTTCGGTCTACGAAGGTACGTCGACACACTTGAAGAAAATATGCCCTAGAGGCAATAATAAAGTTGTTATTTATATTTCCTTATATCATGATAAATGTTTATTATTCATGCTAGAATTGTATTAACCGCAAACTTAGTACATGTGTGAATACATAGACAAAACAGAGTGTCCCTAGTATGCCTCTACTTGACTAGCTCGTTAATCGAAGATGGTTAAGTTTCCTGACCAGAGACATGTGTTGTCATTTGATGAACGGGATCGCATCATTAGAGAATGATGTGATGGACAAGACCCATCCGGTAGCTTAGCATAAATGATCGTTTAGTTTTATTGCTATTGCTTTCATCATGACTTATACATGTTCCTCTGACTATGAGATTATGCAACTCCCGAATACCGGAGGAACACCTTGTGTGCTATCAAACGTCACAACGTAACTGGGTGATTATAAAGATGCTCTACAGGTGTCTCCGATGGTGTTTGTTGAGTTGGCATAGATCGAGATTAGGATTTGTCACTCCGATTATCGGAGAGGTATCTCTGGGCCCTCTCGGTAATGCACATCACTATAAGCCTTGCAAGCAATGTGACTAATGAGTTGGTTGCAGGACGTTTCATTACGGAATGATTAAAGAGACTTGCCGGAAACGAGATTGAACTATGTATGATGATACCAACGATCGAATCTCGGGCAAGTAACATACCGATGACAAAGGGAACAACGTATGTAGTTATGCGGTTTGACCGACAAAAATCTTCGTAGAATATGTAGGAGCCAATATGAGCATCCAGGTTCCGCTATTGGTTATTGACCGGAGATGTGTCTCGGTCATGTCTACATAGTTCTCGAACCCGTAGGGTCCGCACGCTTAACGTTCGATGACGATTTGTATTATGAGTTATGTGATTTGTTGTATCGAAGGTTGTTCGGAGTCCCGGATGAAACGGACTTGACAAGGAGTCTCGAAATAGTCGAGACGTAAAGATCAATATATTGGAAGGCTATATTCAGACATCGGAAAGGTCCCGAGTGATTCGGGTATTTTTCGGAGTACCGGAGAGTTACAGGAATTCGCCAGCGGAAGTAGTGGGACATAATGGGCCATACGGGAAAGGAGAAAAGGGCCTTAGGGGTTGGCCGCACGCCCCCCATGGCAAGTTCGAATTGGACTAGGGAGGGGGCGGCGCCCGCCTCTCTTTCCTTCTCCCTCTCCTACTCCTTCCCTCTCTCCCCTCTTGGAAAACGAAGGGGACTCCAACTAGGATTGGGAATCCTAGTTGAACTCATCCCGATAGGCGCGCCCCTCCTAGGACAGCCTCCTCCTCCTTCCCCCTTTATATACGTGGGCAGGGGGCACCCTAAAGGCACTCCAAGATTTGTCTTAGCCGTGTGCGGTGCTCCCCTCCACAGTTTTCCACCTCGGTCATGTTGTCGTAGTGCTTAGGCGAAGCCCTACGTCGGTAACTTCATCATCACCGTCACCATGCCGTCGTGCTGACGAAACTCTCCCTCGGCCTCAACTGGATAAAGAGTTCGAGGGACGTCACCGAGCTGAACGTGTGCAGATTGCGGAGGTGCCGTGTGTTCGGTACTTGGATCGGTTGGATCGCGAAGACGTTCGACTACATCAACCGTGTTACTAAACGCTTCTGCTTTCGGTCTACGAGGGTACGTAGACACACTCTCCCTCTTGTTGCTATGCATCTCCTAGATAGATCTTGTGTGATCGTAGGACTTTTTTGAAATACTGCGTTCCCCAATAGTGGCATCCGAGCCAGGTCTATGCGTAGATGTTATATGCACGAGTAGAACACAAATGAGTTGTGGGCGTGGGTATATACATATTGCTTGCCATCACTAGTTGTTTCTTGATTCAGCGGTATTGTTGGATGAAGCGGCCCAGACTGACATTACATGACCACATTCATGAGACTGGTTCTACCGACGTGCTTTACACATAGGTGGCTGGCGGGTGTCTATTTCTCTAACTTTAGTTAAATCAGATTCAATGAACGGGGTTCTTTCTGAAGATCAAAAAGCAATCACTATACCACATTGTGGTTTTTATGCCATAGGTAAGAACGGTTCTTGCTAAGCCTGTAGCAGCCACGTAAAACTTGCAGCAACAAAGTAGAGGATGTCTAACTTGTTTTTGCAGGGCATGTTGTGATGTGATATGGTCAAGACGTGATGAGATATAAATTGTTGTATAAGATGATCATGTTTTGTTAAAGTTATCGGCAACTGGCAGGAGCCTTATGGTTGTCTCTTTATTGCATAAGATGCAAGCACCATATAATTGCTTTACTTTATCGCTATGCGATAGCAATAGTTGTAAAAGCAATAGTTGGTGAGACGACCATGTGATGACACGTTGATAAAGATCAAGATGATGGAGATCATGGTGTCATGCCGGTGACGATGGAGATCATGACGGTACTTTGGAGATGGAGATCAAAGGCACAAGATGATGATGGCCATATCATGTCACATATTTTGATTGCATGTGATATTTATCTTTTATGTATCCTATTTTGCTTAGTACGACGGTAGCATTATGAGATGATCCCTTACTAAAATTTCAAGGTATAAGTGTTCTCCCTGAGTATGCACCATTGCGACAGTTCGTCGTGCCGAGGCACCACGTGATGATCGGGTGTGATAAGCTCTACGTTCACATACAATGGGTGCAAGCCAGTTTTGCACACGCAGAATACTCGGGTTAAACTTGACGAGCCTAGCATATGCAGATATGGCCTTGGAACACTGAGACTGAAAGGTCGAGCGTGAATCATATAGTAGATATGATCAACATAGTGATGTTAACCATTGAAAGCTACTCCATCTCATGTGATGATCGGACATGGTTTAGTTGATATGGATCACGTGATTACTTAGGTGATTAGAGGGATGTCTATCTAAGTGGGAGTTCTTAAGTAATATGATTAATTGAACTTAAATTCATCATGTACTTAGTCCTGATAGTATTTGCACATCTATGTTGTAGATCAACTGCTCGCGTATAGCTTCCCCATTTTGTTTATGATATGTTCCTAGAGAAAACTATGTTGAAAGATGTTAGTAGCAATGATGCAGACTAGCTCCGTGATCTAAGGATTATCCTCATTGCTGCACAGATAAATTATTTCCTTGATGCACCGCTAGGTGACGGACCTATTGCAGGAGCAGAGGTAGACGTTATGAACGTTTGGCAAGCTCGGTATGATGACTACTTGATAGTTTAGCGCGCCATGCTTTACGGCTTAAAACCAGGACTTCAAAAACATTTTGAACGCCACAGAGCATATAAGATGTTCGAAGAGTTGAAATTAGTATTTCAGACTCATGCCCGAGTGATAACCCACAAGTATAGGGGATCACAACAGCTTTCGAGGGTAGAGCCCAAATTTATTGCATTGACACAACGGAGCCAAAGAATATTCTCAAGTATTAGCAGCTGAGTTATCAATTCAACCACACCTGGAAACTTAGTATCTGTAGCAAAGTGTTTAGAAGCAAAGTAATATGATAGTGGTGGTAACGGTAATAAAATAGTAATCAAAGCAAAGTAATAATTTTGGTATTATGTAGTGATTGTAACAATAGCAACGGGAAAGTAAATAAGCATAAACCAGTATATGGAAAGCTCGTAGGCATCAGATCAGTGATGGATAATTATGCCGAGTGTGGTTCATCATGTAACAGTCATAACATAGGGTGACACAGAACTAGCTCCAATTCATCAATGTAATGTAGGCATGTATTCCGAATATAGTCATATGTGCTTATGGAAAAGAACTTGCATGACATCTTTTGTCCTACCCTCTCGTGGCAGCGAGTTCCTAATGGAAACTAAGGGATATTAAGGCCTCCTTTCAATAGAGAACTGGAAGAAAGCATTAGCACATAGTGAATACATGAACTCCTCAAACTACGGTCATCACCAGTAAGTATCCCGATTATTGTCACTTCGGGGTTAACGGATCATAACACATAATAGGTGACTATAGACTTGCAAGATAGGATCAAGAACTCTCATATGTTGATGAAAACATAATAGGTTCAAATCTGAAATCATGGCACTCGGGCCCTAGTGACAAGCATTAAGCATAGCAAAGTCATAGCAACATCAATCTCAGAACATAGTGGATACTAGGGATCAAACCCTAACAAAACTAACTCGATTACATGGTAAATCTCATCCAACCCATCACCGTCCAGCAAGCCTACGATGGAATTACTCACGCACGGCGGTGAGCATCATGAAATTGGTGATGGAGGATGGTTGATGATGACGACGATGACGAATCCCCCTCTCCGGAGCCCCGAACGGACTCCAGATCAGCCCTCCCGAGAGGTTTTAGGGCTTGGCGGTGGCTCCGTACCGTAAAACATGATGAAATCTTCTCTTCTATTTTTTTCTTCCCGAAAGCAAATATATAGAGTTGGAGTTGGAGTCGGGAGGTCTCCAGGGGGCCCATGAGGTAGGGGGGTGCGCCCTAGGGGCCCCCACCCTCGTGGACAGGGTGTGGGCCCCCTGGTCTTCATCTTTGGCGAGGATTTTTAATTATTTATTGTAAGATATTCCATGGAGTTTCAGGTCATTCCGAGAACTTTTGTTTTCTGCACATAAAACAACATCATGGCAGTTCTGCTGAAAACAGCGTCAATCCTGGTTAGTTCCATTCAAATCATACAAGTTAGAGTCCAAAACAAGGGCAAAAGTGTTGGGAAAAGTAGATACGACGGAGACGTATCAACTTCCCCAAGCTTAAACCCTTGCTTGTCCTCAAGCAATTCAGTTGACAAACTAAAAGAAATAAAGAAAAACTTTTACAAACTCTGTTTGCTCTTGTTGTTATAAATATGTCAAGCTAGCATTCAAGTTTTCAGCAAAAATTATAACTAACCACATTTGCAATAATTCCCAGGTCTCATGATTACCCATATCAATAGTATAATCAACTAGCAAGCCATAATAATAAATCTCGGATGACAACACTTTCTCAAAACAATCATAATATGATATAACAAGATGGTATCTCGCTAGCCCTTTCTGAGACCGCAAAACATAAATGCAGAGCACCTTTAAAGATCAAGGACTGACTAGACATTGTAATTCATGGTAAAAGAGATCCAATCATAGTCACACCCAATATAAATTAACAGTGATGAATGCAAATGACAGCTGCGCTCTCCAGCTAGTGCTTTTAATAAGAGGGTGATGACTCAACATAAAAGTAAATAGATAGGCCCTTCGCAGAGGGAAGCAGGGATTTGTAGAGGTGCCAGAGCTCGGCTTTGAAATAGAGGTGAATAATATTTTGAGCGGTATACTTTCATTGTTAACATAACAACCAAGAGATGGCGATATCTTCCATGCTACACACATTATAGGCGGTTCCCAAACAGAATGGTAAAGTTTATACTCCCCCTCCACCAACAAACATCAATCCATGGCTTGCTCGAAACAACGAGTGCCTCCAACTAACAACAGTCCCAGGGGGAGTTTTTTTTTGCAATTATTTTGATTTAGTTTGCATAAAGCATGGGACTGGGCATCCCGGTGACTAGCCATTTTCTCGTGAGTGAGGAGCGGAGTCCACTCCTCTTGAGAATAACCCGCCTAGCGTGGAAGATACAGACAGCGCTAGTTGATACATGAGCTGTTCGAGCATACAAAACAAGATGATTATTTGAAGGTTTAGAGTTTGGCACATACAAATTTACTTGGAATGGCAGGTACATACCACATATAGGAAGGTATAGTTGACTTATTTGGAATAACTTTGGGGTTTAAGGGATTGGATGCACAAGCGGTATTCCCTCTTAGTACAGGTGAAGGATAGCAAAAGACTGGGAAGCGACCAACTAGAGAGCGACAATAGCCATGTAAATGCATTAAAATTAATAAACATTGGATGCAAGCATGAGTAGGATATAATCCACCATGAACATAAATATCGTGAAGGCTATGTTGATTTGTTTCAACTACATGCGTGAACATGTGCCAAGTCAAGTCACTTAAATCATTCAAAGGAGGATACCACCCCATCATACCACATCATAACCATCTCAATAGCATGTTGGCACGCAAGGTAAACCATTATAACTCATAGCTAATCAAGCATGGCACAAGCAACTATGACCTCTAATTGTCATTGCAAACATGTTTATTCATAACAAGCTGAATTAAGAATGATGAACTCATCATATTTACAAAAACAAAAGAGGTCGAGTTCATACCAGCTTTTCTCATCTCAGTCAGTCCATCATATATCATCATAATTGCCTTTCACTTGCATGACCGAACGATGTGAATAATAATAAGAGTGCACGTGCATTGGACTAAGCTGGAATCTGCGAGCGTTCAATAAACAGGAGAAGACAAAGCAATATGGGCTCTTGGTTAAATCAACAATAAAGCATAGAAGAGCCACTTCAACAATTTAATCATGGTCTCTTCCTACTGACCCCCAAAGAAAAGAAAAGAAATAAAACTATTTACACGGGAAGCTCCCAACAAGCAAAATAAGAACGGGAAATATTTTTGGGTTTTCTTTTTAATTATTACTACAACAAGAAAAGTAAACTACTACTAATTTTTTTGGTTTTTCTTAAGGTTTATCAAACACACAAAAAGAAAGAACAAAAGAAAATAAACTAGCATGGATGATACAATGGAAAAGTATGAACCCCGACATCTAACAATGAGTGTGTGTGAACATAAATGTAATGTCGGTGAGAAATACATACTCCCCCAAGCTTAGGCTTTTGGCCTAAGTTGGTCTATGGCCACGGTTGGCCTGGCTGATATCCATAATAATAGTTGTTGGGGTCATACTATGATGCAGCGGCTATCGCCTCCTGAGCTGCAGTGTGGCGACGAGCGGCCGCCGCCCTCCTCTCGTACTCATCTGCCTCCTCTCTAGTAATAGTATATCCTCCTCTTGCCTGATAATCAAAGAAAGCAGGAGCAGGGAGAGTAATACAGACAACACGACGTCTGTCAAAGATTAGTCGGTACTGGAGAGGTGATTCGTTCCTCTCGACAAAATGGTGGTGAACCATACCATTAAAATCTAGATAGGCAGGAGGTAATTCAATATCATCTTCGCGTACATTTATACCAAGAAAATTAGCTACGCGAGTTGCATAAATTCCACCAAAGAAATCACCATTAAGTCTATTAAGATGCAACCTACATGCAACAATGTCTCCCAAATTATATGTTTTGTCTCCTAACACAACACTGCTAAGAATACTGAGGTCAGGGACACACACGTGAAATGCCTCATCTTTACCATTTATGCATCTACCTATGAAGAGAGCAAAATAATGTATAGCAGGAAAGTGGATGCTCCCTATGGTAGGTTGTGTAATATCTCTAGATTCTCCCACAGTTATATTAGCAAGAAAATCTCTAAATTCATATTTGCGAGGATCCCTTATACTACCCCACTGTGGAAGTTTGCATGCAGTGGTAAAATCCTCTAAGTCCATGGTATAAGATTTATCATAAAGATCAAACAGGACAGTTGGAGAATTACGTGAAGTGGAAAATTCAAACCTCCTCACAAAGGAACTAGTGAGGTTATGATACTGACTGCACTTCTCTTCCTCGAAGCTCACAAGATCAGCGTTACGCAAATATGCGTTGAATTCTTCTTTTATTCCCGTTCGATCCATAAAATTTTCAGAAGGCCACTCACAAGGACGCACTGGAGCGTCTCTTGGTGGCTCTTCGTCAGCATCACGCATTGCAAGCCTGGGTCCTTGCTTCTTTGAAGAACCACCTTGGAACATCTTCCTAAGCATTTTTTTCTTCCTCTGAAAAATTCTGAATTTTTTAGTAACTTCAAAATAAAAGTAAACCAAACTCAATAATATTGATAGCAACCACTCCTACAAGTGCCTAGAGCCTATATCATGCATCAAAACTACTTTTGACCATATAAATTTGACATGCAAGCTCAAGAACAGGGTCACCTAAGCAGCAAAAATTTGCAATGAATAAAGCTCTATAACAAAAACTAATTGGACCAATGGAGGAGTCACATACCAAGGAACAATCTCCCCAAGCAGTTTTGTGAGAGGTGCTTTGAGCAAGGAGATCGAAAATGGCAGCAAAGAGGGCTAGAACTCGTGCTTGAGTTGGTTTTTCGTGTTTGTGAGAGGAAGAAGAAGAGGATTGGTGCAGGAATAAGTGGAGGAGGGCCACCGTGGGTCCACGAGGCAGGGGGGCGCGCCCAGGGGGGTAGGGCGCGCCCTCCACCCTCGTGACTAGGTGG
>NC_041392.1:145545302-145605744 GCF_002162155.2 Triticum dicoccoides
CCTCAAATATTCCTGAAAAACATCATATTAAATTGGCATGTCATTCTGAGGACTTTATTTTCGGGACATTTCTATATTGCACGAATAAATCAGGAAACAGACAGAAAAAATACTAATTTTACTTTATTTCAACTAAATAACAGAAAGTATAGAGAGGGTACAGAAGGTTGTGCTTCTAGTTTCATCTATCTCATGCTCATCAAAAGGAATCCACTAACAAGGTTGATCAAGTCTTGTTAACAAACTCATTCTGATTAACATGAAACCGGAGAAATTTCGAATAACACTAGGTTACCTCAACGGGGATATGCACATCCCCAATAATAAGTATATCATATTTCTTCTTGACAGTAGGAAGAGGAAATTCAAAACCTCCAAATATAATCGATGGAATTTTTCCGATAGAATTGATACTATGAACTTGAGGTTGTTTCCTCGGAAAGTGTACGGTATGCTCATTACCATTAACATGAAAAGTGACATTGCCTTTGTTGCAATCAATAACAGCCCCTGCAGTATTAAGAAAAGGTCTTCCGAGAATAATAGACATACTATCGTCCTCGGGAATACCAAGAATAACAAAATCCGTTAAAATAGTAGCGTTTGCAACCACAACAGGCACATCCTCACAAATACCGACATCTATAGAAGTTGATTTATCAGCCATTTGCAAAGATATTTCAGTAGGTGTCAACTTGTTCAAGTCAAGTCTACGATATAAAGAGAGAGGCATAACACTAACACCGGCTCCAAGATCACATAAAGCAGTTTTAACATAGTTTCTTTTAATGGAGCATGGTATAGTAGGTACTCCTGGATCTCCAAGTTTCTTTGGTATTCCACCCATAAAAGTATAATTAGCAAGCATGGTGGAAATTTCAGCTTCTGGTATCTTTCTTTTATTTGTAACAATATCTTTCATGTACTTAGCATAAGGATTCATTTTGAGCATATCAGTCAACGACATACACAAAAAGATAGGTCTAATCATTTCAGCAAAGCGCTCAAAATCCTCATCGTCCTTTTTCTTGGATGGGTTGGGAGGAAAAGGCATGGGTTTCTGAACCCAAGGCTCTCTTTCTTTACCATGTTTCCTAGCAACAAAGTCTTTCTTATCATAACGTTGATTCTTTGATTGTGGGTTATCAAGATCAACATCAGGTTCAATTTCTACATCATTATCATTACTAGGTTGAGCATCATTATGAATATTATCATTAACATTTTCATTAGGTTCATGTTCATTGCCAGATTGTGTTTCAGCATCAGACATAAAGACATCATTTGGATTATCAGGTGGTTTAGCAATAGGTTCACTAGAAGTTTGCACAGTTCTATCATTTTTCTTTTTCTTCTTTTTAGAAGAACTAGGTGCATCAATATTATTTCTCTGAGAATCTTGCTCAATTCTCTTAGGGTGGTCTTCATGATACAAAGGTTCCTGAGTCATTCTACCAGTTCTAGTAGCCACTTTAATAGCATAATCATTTTTCTTACTATTCATCTCATTGAGTAATTCCTTTTGAGCTTTAAGTACTTGTTCTACTTGAGTGGTAACCATAGAAGCATGTTTGCTAACAAGTTTAAGTTCACCTCTAATATTAGCCATATAATCACCCAAGTATTTAATCATATCAGCATCTTGTTTTAATTGTCTACCAAAATAAGCATTGAAGTCTTCTTGCTTAAACATAAAATTATCAAACTCATCCAAGCATTGACTAGCAATTTTAGTAGGAGGGATTTCAGCTCTATCATATCTATAGAGAGAATTTACCTTTACTACCTGTGTCGGGTTATCGAGGTCTGGAGGTTCTTCAATAAGTAAAGGATCAAGATCATATGTTTCTTCGGCAGGCGGTAAATTAAGACCATGTATTTCTTCAATGGGAGGTAAATTGTTAACATCTTCAGCTTTAATACCTTTTTCTTTCATAGATTTCTTTGCCTCTTGCATATCTTCGGGACTTAGAAATAGAACACCTCTCTTCTTCGGAGTTGGTTTAGGAATAGGATCATTAATTGGAGCAGGAGCTGGCTCGGGAGGTGCCCAATTATTTTCATTTGTCAACATATTATTCAATAAGATTTCAGCTTCATCCGGTGTTCTTTCCCTGAAAAGAGAACCAGCACAACTATCCAGGTAATCTCTGGAAGCATCGGTTAGTCCATTATAAAAGATAACAAGTATTTCATTTTTCTTAAGAGGATGATTAGGCAAAGCATTAAGTAACTGGAGAAGCCTCCCCCAAGCTTGTGGGAGACTCTCTTCTTTAATTTGCACAAAGTTGTATATTTCCTTTAAAGCAGCTTGTTTCTTATGAGCAGGGAAATATTAAGCAGAGAAGTAGTAAATCATATCCTGGTGGCTACGCACACAACCAAGATCAAGAGAATTAAACCATATCTTAGCATCACCCTTTAATGAGAACGGAAATATTTTAAGGATATAAAAGTAGCGAGATCTCTCATCATTAGTGAACAGGGTGGCTATATCATTTAATTTAGTAAGATGTGCCACAACAGTTTCAGATTAATAGCCATGAAAAGGATCAGATTCAACTAAAATAATTATATCAGGATCAACAGAGAATTCATAATCCTTATCAGTAACACAGATAGGTGAAGTAGCAAAAGTAGGGTCATGTTTCATCCTAGCATTTGGAGATTGCTTATTCCATTTGGCTAATAACCTTTTGAGTTCATATCTATCTTTGCAAGCTAAAATAGCTAAAGAAGCTTCTTGATCAAATAAATAACCCTTAGGAATAACAAGTGATTCTTCATCATCACTTTCATCATCATAACCAGATTCAATATTTTTAATCTCTCTAGCCCTAGCAAGTCGTTCCTCGAGAAAATCACCAAGTGGCACAGTAGTATCAAGCATAAAAGTAGTTTCATCATAAGTATCATGTATAGCAGAAGTAGCATCATCAATAACATGCGACATATCAGAACGAATAGCAGAAGCAGGTTTAGGTGTCACAAGCTTACTCATAACAGAAGGTGAATCAAGTGCAGAGCTAGATGGTAGTTCCTTACCTCCCCTCGTAGTTGAGGGATAAATTGTTGTCTTAGCGTCTTTCAAATTCTTCATAGTGTCCAGCAGATATAAATCCCAAGTGACTCAAAGAATAGAGCTATGCTCCCCGGCAACAGTGCCAGAAATTAGTCTTGATAACCCACAAGTATAGGGGATCGCAACAGCTTTCGAGGGTAGAGTATTCAACCCAAATTTATTGATTTGACACAAGGGGAGCCAAAGAATATTCTCAAGTATTAGCAGATGAGTTGTCAATTCAACCACACCTGGAAACTTAGTATCTGCAGCAAAGTGTTTAGCAACAAAGTAATATGATAGTGGTGGTAACGGTAACAAAAGAGTAATGAAAGCAAAGTAATATTTTTGGTATTATGTAGTGATTGTAACAATAGCAACGGAAAGTAAATAAGCGTAAACCAGTATATGGAAAGCTCGTAGGCATCGGATCAGTGATGGATAATTATGCCGGATGTGGTTCATCATGTAACAGTCATAACATAGGGTGACACAGAACTAGCTCCAATTCATCAATGTAATGTAGGCATGTATTCCGAATATAGTCATACATGCTTATGGAAAAGAACTTGCATGACATCTTTTGTCCTACCCTCCCGTGGCAGCTGGGTCCTAATGGAAACTAAGGATATTAAGGCCTCCTTTTAATAGAGAACCAGAACAAAGCATTAGCACATAGTGAATACGTGAACTCCTCAAATTACGGTCATCACCGGTAAGTATCCCGATTATTGTCACTTCGGGGTTAACAGATCATAACACATAATAGGTGACTATAGACTTGCAAGATAGGATCAAGAACTCTCATATATTGATGAAAACATAATAGGTTCAGATCTGAAATCATGGCACTCGGGCCCTAGTGACAAGCATTAAGCATAGCAAAGTCATAGCAACATCAATCTCAGAACATAGTGGATACTAGGGATCAAACCCTAACAAAACTAACTCAATTACATGGTAAATCTCATCCAACCCATCACCGTCCAGCAAGCCTACGATGGAATTACTCATGCACGGCGGTGAGCATCATGAAATTGGTGATGGAGGATGGTTGATGACGACGACGGCGATGAATCCCCCTCTCCGGAGCGCCGAACGGACTCCAGATCAGCCCTCCCGAGAGGTTTTAGGGCTTGGCGGCGGCTCCGTATCGTAAAACACGATGAAATCTTCTATTCTATTTTTTCTCCCCAAAGCAAATATATAGAGTTGGAGTTGGAGTCAGGAGGTCTCCAGGGGGCCCACGAGGTAGGGGGTGCGCCCTAGGGGGGTGCCCCCACCCTCGTGGACAGGGTGTGGGCCCCCTGGTCTTCATCTTTGGCGAGGATTTTTTATTATTTATTGTAAGATATTCCGTGGAGTTTCAGGTCATTCCGAGAACTTTTGTTTTCTGCACATAAAACAACATCATGGCAGTTCTGTTGAAAACAGCGTCAGTCCTAGCTAGTTCCATTCAAATCATACAAGTTAGAGTCCGAAACAAGGGCAAAAGTGTTTGGAAAAGTAGATACGACAGAGACGTATCACCGAGTCAAGAGGTATGAGACCTCTGACAAGTATTTTGCCTACAAGATTGAGGAGAATAGCTCAACCAGTGAGCATGTGCTTAGAATGTCTGAGTACTACAATCGCTTGAATCAAGTGGGAGTTTGTCTTCGAGATAGCGATTGACAGAGTTCTCTAGTCACTGTCACCAAGTTACTAGAACTTCGTGATGAACTATAATATGCAAGGGATGACGAAAACGATTCTCGAGCTCTTCATGATACTGAAATCGACGAAGGTAGAAATCAACAAAAACATCAAATGTTGATGGTTGAGAAGACCACTAGTTTCAAGTAAAAGGGCAAATGAAAGAAAGGGAACTTATAGAAGAATGGCAAACAAGTTGCCACTCCCACGAAGAAGCCCAAAGCTAGACCCAAGCCTGAAACTGAGTGCTTCTACTGCAAAGAAAATGGTCACTGGAAGCGGAACTACCCCAAATACTTGGCGGATAAGAAGGATAGCAAAGTGAACAAAAGTATATATATGATATACATGTTACTGATGTGTACTTTACTAGTATTTGATACCGGTTCAGTTGCTAAGAGTAGTAACTCAAAACGGGAGTTGCAAAATAAAGAGAGACTAGTTAAGGGCGAGGTGATGATGTGAGTTGGAAGTGATTCCAAGGTTGATAAGATCACCATCACACACTCCCTTTACCTTCGGGATTATTGTTGAACCTAAACTAAATGTTATTTGATGTTTGCGTTGAGCATAAATATGATTGGATCATGTTTATTGCAATACAGTTATTCATTTAGGTCAAAGAATAATTGTTGTTCTATTTACATGAATAAAACCTTCTATGGTCATACACTCAATATAAATGGTTTATTTAATCTCGATCATAGTGATACACATATTCATAATATTGAAGCCAAAAGATGCAAAGTTAATAATGATAGGGCAACTTATATGTGGCACTACTGTTTAGGTCATATTGGTGTAAAGTGCATGAAGAAACTCCATGCTGATGGACTTTTGGAATTAATTGATTATGAATCACTTGATGCTTGCGAACCATGCCTCATGGGCAAGATGACTAAGACTCCATTCTTCGAAACAATGGAGCGAGCAATAGACTTGTTGGAAATAATACATACTGATGTGTGCGGTCCAATGAATGTTGAGGCTCGCGGTGGGTATCATTATTTTCTGACCTTCACAGATGATTTGAGCAGATATGTGTATATCTACTTGATGAAACATAAGTCTGAAACATTTGAAAAGTTCAAAGAATTTCAGAGTAAAGTGGAAAATCATCATAACAAGAAAATAAAGTTTCTACGATCTGATCGCGGAAACAAATATTTGAGTTACGAGTTTGGTCTTCATTTGAAACAATGTGGAATAGTTTCGCAACTCACGCCACCTGGAACACCACAATGTAATGGTGTGTCCGAACTACATCACTGTACTTTATTAGATATGGTGCAATCTATGATGTCTCTTATCGAATTACCACTATCATTTTGGGGTTATGCATTAGAGACAGCTGAATTCACGTTAAATAGGGCACCATCTAAATCCGTTGAGACGACACCGTATGAACTATGGTTTGGCAAGAAACCTAAGCTATCGTTTCTTAAAGTTTGGGGTTGCGATGCTTATGTGAAAAGGTTGCAGCCTGGTAAGCTCAAACCCAAATCGGAGAAGTGCGTCTTCATAGGATACCCAAAAGAAACTATTGGGTACACCTTATACCACAGATCCGAAGGCAAGATTTTTGCTAAGAGTGGATCCTTTCTAGAAAAGGAGTTTATCTCGAAAGAAGTGAGTGGGAGGAAAGTAGAACTTGATGAGGTAATTTTACCTTCTCTCGAATTGTAAAGTAGCTCATCACTGAAATCGGTTCCAGTGATGCCTACACCAATTAGTGAGGAAGTTTATGATGATGATCAACCAGAGTACGTTCCGCACCAGAGTGGTATAGTAATCCTATTCTGGAAGTCATGTTACTAGACCATGACGAACCTACGAACTATGAGGAAGAGATGATGAGCCCAGATTTAGCGAAATGGCTTAAGGCCATGAAATCTGAGATGAGATCCATGTATGAGAACAAAGTATGGACTTTGATTGACTTGCCCGATGATCGGTGAGCCATTCAGAATAAATGGATCTTCAAGAGGAAGACGGACGCTGGTAGTAATGTTACTATCTACAAAGCATGAATTGTCGCAAAAAGGTTTTCGACAAGTTCGAGGTGTTGACTACGATGAGAATTTCTCACTCGTATCGATGCTTAAAAGTCTGTCCGAATCATGTTAGCAGTTGCCGCATTTTATGAAATCTGGCAAATGGATATTGTTGGGGATATTACTACTGGATGTAAACCGGCTAGGAGTAGCCGGGTTAACTCCTGAAAGATTAGAAGCCCATGAAGATGCAAGAATGATGGCACTTTACAAAGGCCCAAGGCCCAAAGGCGGGTTAAAGCCTGTAGATATAAACTGACCCGATCATGTAACTTGTGTTGTAAGATAGAAAGGATAGAGACCGAACCAGACACTTTTATGATCCGGCTTCGGGACTCTGTAACCCGGCGGGCGTCAACCTATGTATATAAAGGGACGACCCGACAGCGGTTTAGGGACAGACAACAACTCGAGAGCCAGACAAAGCGGATTCGCTCCCTGGCCTTCGAAACCCTAGCAATACCAATCACAACTAGACGTAGGATTTTACCTTCCTTGAAGGGGCTGAACTAGTATAAAACCCCTCGTGTCCCCTTGTCCGGTTTAACCCCTTTAAGCTAACCCATAGCGATGGCTCCACGACTAAGTCCTTTCACAAGGACATCTGCCATGACAAACCCACGACAGTTGGCGCCCACCATGGGGCTATCGCATGATGGTTTTGAGTTCTTGAAGGGCAGCTTTGATGGACTCAAGGGATACGCTGTGGGCCGGATGACGAAGAGTCGTCGCGGCAAGCTCTACATGGACAACGCAGGATGGGGTCCCGAGGCCGATTCAATCGAATATGGGTACCAGGTCCCCTTTGGTGGGATTCACGTCTTCATCGGCAAGATCGGCGAACCATCCCCTGAGCCGGACATCTGCACCGACATCATCGAAACGGCTCGACGTACAAGTTCTTCGCAGGTTCAGCCCGTGCCAAGGCATGTTTTTGTAGGCGTCATCCATGGAGCGAGACACGAGGACGGGCCGGCGTCCGATGGAGAGACCGTGGTCTGTTCTGACGACGAGTCTTCTGGGGAGACCGAATTGCTTTATCAGTTGCAGGACGGCCGGATTGATGGAGGATGCGAGGGCAACAGTATTCCGGATTCCCCTGATCTGCCAAACCGGGCTGCCATCTTCATGGCCGGCACACAATCAGCGCCTCATTCATCGGCCGCCGTAGCAATACTCTCCGGTTCACCAACGGCCACACCAGCAGGGGCAGGAAGCTCTACGCCGCATCCAGCCCAAGTCCTGTCTGATTTGTTCGACGCTTTGGAAATATTGATGGCCGCAGAGGTGGATGCAGCAGCCAGGGATCAGCACAATGCGGAGATTGCAAAGGTGAAAGATCAGATAGCTCAGGCTAAAGCAGACCTGGCAACGGAGAACGCTAGGATGGCTACAGAATGGGCTGAATTGGAAGCACATGCCTACCGGATTAGGCTGGATCAGAATGCTTCCGAGGAAGTCATGAGAAGAAGGTACCGATCGCGTCTCCCGTCGGTTTATGAGCCACAAAATCTCTTCAACACACCAGGAGCAGGAGCTAGTAACCAACCCATACTAAACCGGACGGAGGCACCGGGAACAGGAGCGCCGGTTCAGCTGCGCACGATGGACCCGCCTCACCAGAACAATGTTGTGCCATAGTATGTGCCAACACCTCCCGGGCATTATTCCAACCCATTGGACAATATTGTGGCTGCCGCTTCACGCCTAGCAGCCCTCCCAACCAACGGCGAGTCACCAGTTGCGGTTGAAGCATGTCGGGCCAGAGATCACCTTCAAACAACGCTAAATCAACAGCAGGCATATTCACACAGCCGTGAGAGGATTCACTCCACTCCCCGTCCAAGCCGGAGCTATAGCAGACACATTGAGTATGAACCGGCTGTGTCCAGCAGTGCACGTCGCCGAAATTCGCCGCGAGGAAACAACCCGGCAGGGGGAGGTGCTAATGTGCAGGATGTTGTGGACCATAGCCGCGCATGTCGGGAAGCCGAGTTAGCAGCTCGACACGGAGCACGACAACATACTCCGGTTCACCCTACTGCTTCAATAGAGCCAGGTGTGGTATTCAGTTCCTTAGGGGTGTCGTGTCTCACCCCCGCTTTGCGTAATATGAGACTGCCCAAGGGCTTCAAGGGACCTCGTAAGGTACCAAATTACACCGCCGATTTACAACCAGAGGCATGGGTGGAAAGCTATGAGATGGCAATGGAGATGTTAGATGTGGATGAGGCAGTATGTGCTAAATATTTCACCATGATGTTGGAAGGAACATCTCGTACTTGGTTGAAGAGCTTACCAACTAACTCTGTTGGATCATGGGCTGAATTGAAGCACCGGTTTATCCAGAACTTCAAAGATACTTGTAAGCAGCCGATGTCAATCGTGGATCTGGCCGCTTGTGTCCAAGAGGAAGGGGAGT
Source organism: Triticum dicoccoides (assembly GCF_002162155.2). Classification (NCBI taxonomy): domain Eukaryota; kingdom Viridiplantae; phylum Streptophyta; class Magnoliopsida; order Poales; family Poaceae; genus Triticum; species Triticum dicoccoides. The sequence continues at coordinate 145,554,535 of NC_041392.1, forward strand.
CCACTACCCATTGGGTCAAACGGGTCTTAGCGATTTTGCACTCATCAGATCATATCAATGCAGACACCGCAGTGTTAACATTAGAGGGCAATTGCCGTTTCCTACCGCTCAAACAAAAGTTAGGAAGGCTCAAACGTCATTGCAATGATATGTCAACGCTCATGGCCGCTTTGGTTAAGTACGCCGATTCAGATAATACCAAGGACCTGGATTCAGAGGAGGACAAACCGGGGAAAGGGAAGAAAAACGGTAACGCCAAGGGTCAGCAGCATAATCCGGCAGGCCACGGGAACAGCGGTAAGCGCAAGGCCGACATCAGCTTGGACTTTGTTGCTAACACCAATGCCCAGGAGAATGGCCAGCGCCGTAAGGGCACCAGCCCCAGAGGGGTGGAGGTTCATGCCCCAATTTGGAGCACCTATTAAATCAGCCCTGTCCAAAGCATGGATCAAAGGAGAAGCCAGCATCGCATCTTTGGAAGAATTGTTATATCATGCGGGATTTCAAGAATTCCAATATGTTCCAGTATGATAACGGGCCTCCCGGCGGTTCAGGAGGTGGTTTCCACGGGCCGGGTTACGGAGGTGGTGGTTCCGGTTTAGGGTTTTAAGGCTACCAAACCGGACACGTCAATCAAGGGCACCAAGGCAACCAGGGAGGCTACAATCATCAGGGGAATCAACAGCAACAGGAGCAGTCGGGTTACCAGAGCAATCCCAAGCAGCTAAATAGTGGGCAATATCATGTCTTCACTACTAGTTTGTGTAAGCGTGATCGGAAGCTTCACAAGAGGGCAGTAAACTCTATTGAACCGGTAGTGCCTCAGTATTTACGCTGGTCTGAGCAACCCATTTTGTGGAGTAGAGAGGATCACCCACCCTGGGTTGATAATCCGGGTCACTTGGCCCTGGTGGTAGCCCCGCAAGTTGGGGGTTACAAGTTTACTAAAGTACTCATGGATGGGGGAAGCAGTATCAACATTCTATATTATGACACATTCCGCCGTATGGGGTTGAAAAATAAGAATCTTAAACTGTCAAATATGGTCTTTCATGGTGTGGTGCCTGGTAAGTCTGCATATCCTGTTGGCAAGATAGCCTTAGAGGTAGCTTTTGGAGATGATTATGATTCAAGGTCCTAAACATTGATGTTTGAGGTGGTAAAGATCAAAAGTCCGTACCACGCCTTGTTTGGGCGGCCGGCTTAGGCTAAATTCATGGCGAGGCCGTGTTATGTTTATCTACAGCTTAGAATGCCAGGTCATAAGGGGACTATCACAGTACATGGAAGCAGAAAGATCGCTTTGGAGTGTGAGGAAGGTGATGCGGTTTATGCTGAGTCGGTTTGTGCCACGGAAGAGTTGAAGTTCTATAAGGAGCAAGTTGATCCGGCAGATATGACCTCTTTGAAAAAGCCGACTACGGAACATGATCCGGCATTGAAGTTAAAATCGGCTACAGATACTAACATGATTGATTTTGTTCCTGGTGACTCATCCAAGCAATTCAGCATCAGCGCTAACCTAGATCCCAAATAGGAAAGCGCGCTCATCGAGTTCATCCGTGAGAACCGGGACATCTTTGCATGGAAACCTTCTGACATGCCAGGTGTACTGAGGGAACTCGTTGAGGACACACTTAACATTGATCCTAAGTTTAAACTGGTCCGGCAGTTTCTCCGCCGCTTCAATGAAGAAAGGCGTAAGGCTATCAGGGAAGTGGTAGCACGTTTGTTGGTCGCAGGGTTTATTGTAGAAGTTTTTCATCCAGATTGGTTGGCTAATCCTGTGCTGGTTCTCAAGAAAAACGGCACTTGGCGTATGTGTGTGGATTACATAGATTTAAACAAGGCTTGCCCTGCAGACCCCTTTGCTCTCCCTCGCATTGATCAGATAATTGATGCTACGGCAGGTTATGACCGTTTGTGTTTTCTGGATGCTTACTCTGGTTATCATCAGATCAAGATGGCGGTTAAGGACCAGGAGAAGACAGCTTTCATAACTCTCTTTGGAGCCTTCTGCTATGTCTCCATGCCCTTTGGACTCAAGAGTGCCCAGGCAACTTATCTGCGTTGTGTTCAGAATTGCCTTCATAAGCAAATTGGGCGCAATGTTCATGCATATGTGGATGATATTGTGATAAAATCCAGAAAAGAGGAAACATTGATAGATGATTTGCGAGAAACCTTTGACAACCTCCAGGTTTACAAGATGATGCTCAATCCGGAGAAGTGTGTCTTTGGTGTCCCGGCAGGCAAGCTCTTGGGTTTTCTGGTATCAAACAGAGGCATTGAGGCTAATCCGGAAAAGATTTCAGCAATTACATCTTTGGCTAAACCGGCGTGTATCAATGACGTTCAACGTCTGGCCGGCCAGATTACAGCCTTGAGCCGGTTTATCAGTCGCCTTGGAGAGAAGGCCATCCCTTCATATCAGATGCTCAAGAAAACAGATAACTTTGTCTAGAGCGAGGCAACTGATAAAGCGTTCGAGGATCTGAAGAGGCAGTTAGCTGAGCTGCCCGTGCTTGCAGCATCGATCGATAAAGAGCCGTTATTGCTATATGTGGCTGCTAATGCCCGGGCTGTTAGCGTAGCTATTGTGGTAGAGCGCAAGGAGTTTGGCAAGGAATATCCGGTTCAGCGGCCGGTTTATTATATCAATGAGGTGCTCATTGAGTCAAAGCAGAGGTATCCGCATTGGCAGAAGCTGGTCTATGGAGTGTTTATGGCAAGCCGGAAGCTTAAACATTATTTTCAGGGCCATCCCATCACAGTGGTCAGTTCAGCTCCTCTGGGAGATATCATTCAAAACAGAGAAGCAACTGGCCGGATTGCCAAGTGGGCTATTGAGCTTGGACCTCATGGGCTCAAATATATACCCCTCACAGCGATCAAATCCCAGGCACTCGTGAATTTCATCAATGATTGGACAGAGTTACAGGCACCTGAAGAGAAACCAGATAATACATATTGGACTATTCATTTTGATGGGTCCAGACAGTTGGAGGGCTCGGGGGCTGGAGTCATACTAACTTCCCCACGAGGTGACAAGTTTTGTTATGTCCTCCGTTTAATGTTCCCTTGTACTAACAATGCAGCTGAATATGAGGCTTTGCTCCACGGTCTTCGGATGGCTAAGGATATGAACTTAAGCCGGGTTAAGTGCTTCGGGGATTCAGATCTGGTGGCTCAACATGTGTCTGGCACTTGGGATTCTAAAGACCCACTCATGGCTGCATATCGGCGAGAGGTGGACACAGTGGATGGTCACTTCAAGGGTTATCAGGTGGACCATATAGACTGGCGAAAGAATGAAGCGACAGACGCTTTAAGTCGTCTTGGTTCCCAGCGTAAACCAGTTTCGCCAAATGTCTTTCTTGACGTGTTGCATAATCCGTCAGTCAAGGTACCAACTGAAGAATAGTTGGCTATTCCGGATCCGGAGGCTCAATTGGTGGCAGCTTTGCATGTCATACCAGATTGGACAATCCCGTATCTAGCTTACATGAACCGGGGCGAGTTACCAGACGATGAAACATTGGCTTGACAGATAATCCGGCGTTCCAAGTCTATGACCATACTCAACGGGGAGTTACATCGTTACAGCATTTCAGGAGCAATTCAGCGTTGTGTTTCTTCTCAAGAGGGTTGTGAGATTTTGCGAGAAATCCATGAAGGGGATTGCGGTCATCACGCCGGTTCAAAGTCTTTGGTTGCTAAAGCTTTTCGCCATGGTTTTTACTGTTTGACAGCGCATGCTGATGCAGAGGATTTAGTCAAGAGATGTGACAGTTGTCAAAAATTCGCCCGCCGTGCGCACATTCCGGCTCAAGAGTTGAGGATGGTTCCAATAACTTGGCCGTTTGCAACTTCGGGGCTTGATATGGTTGGACCCTTCAAGCGATCCAAGGACAAAAAGACCCACCTGTTAGTAGAAGTTGATAAATTTACCAAATGGGTGGAGGCAGAACCGGTCAGTAAGTGTGATGCGGCCACAACGGTTAAGTTCATCAAAAAGGTGATATTCCGGTTTGGCTTTCCACACAGTATTATAACTGATAATGGTACTAATCTGTCAAAAGGGGAGATGGAGGAATTTTGCCAACATGAGCACATCCGGCTCGATATAGCATCAGTGGCTCACCCCCAGTCTAATGGTCAAGCGGAGAGGGCAAATCAAGAAATTCTACGAGGTATCAAACCCAGGCTTATGGTTCCTTTGACCCGAACACCGGGTTGTTGGGTCGAGGAGCTACCTTCTATGTTATGGAGCATTAACACCACACCCAATAGGTCTACGGGTTACACACCTTTCTTCATGGTTTATGGAGCGGAGGCAGTCCTCCCTAGTGACATCCGTCACGACTCGCCCCGTGTGACAGCCTACGTTGAAGCTGATAATGAGAAGGCACGTCAAAATTCCCTGGACCTGTTGGATGAAGAGCGTGATCTTGCAGCAGCACGTTCGGCGATTTATCAACAAGATCTCCGACGTTATCACAGCCGCCGGGTTAAGACCAGAACCTTTCAAGAAGGCGATTTGGTGCTCTGTCTCATCTAGGATCAGACTGATATACACAAGTTATCCCCACCTTGGGAAGGACCCTTTGTGGTCAGCAAGAATCTGCAGAACGGGTCATACTACCTCATTGATGTTCGAGAGCACAAAGACTCACGTAAATCAGAGGAGGAGACCAGGCGGCCATGGAACATAGCTCTTCTTCGGCCTTACTATACTTGAGCCATAGGTTCTTCATATGTACATATTTATGACGATGTATATATTATATAATAAACCGGAACCTCCATTAAAGCGGGGTATCTGTTCTTTTTTACATCATGTGTGTGCTTACAAGAGTTTACTGACAAAGCGGAATTTTTGTTAATCCGGTTTCAGCAGCCACACGGATATAAAGAAAATCACTAGGGGGCTTGGTCATATCTGAACCATAGCTACACCTCTTGATCGGTTGAAAACCACGAAGGGATATCACTAGGGGGCTTGGTTGTTGTCACACCGTAGCTACACCTCTTGATAGGCATTTAAGCCACAAAGAAAAATATGTAGGGCCAAAGAGAATGTTGCACAAAGTACAGACTCAAACATGGGCACCCACTGAGCACAGCTCACAAAGTTACTTGGGGGCTCTTTTTGCAAGGCAACAAAGAGTTTGAAAGGACCCTTTTAATTGGCTATCAAGCCACGGCTTGGAAGCCAGGTGTATTCTGTCGGATTTCGGGTTTCGGCAGACCCTTGAGGTTCAAACACTGGCGTGCGCGCGGAGATCTCTCCCCTACTGATCTACGTCCAATCTCCTCGCGTGATCTAAGCTGGAAACAATGAACAACACAAGGGACACGAGGTTTATACTGGTTCGGGCCATCTTTGTGGTGTAATACCCTACTCCAGTGTGTGGTGTGGTGGATTGCCTCAGGGGCTGATGATGAACAGTACAAGGGAAGAATAGCCTCACGAGAGGTGTTCTTGAGCTGGTGCGATGAACTGCTAGGGTGAGTTCAGTCGCCTCCCTCTCTCTCTCTCTGCTAGGGCTCTACTAGATTTCTAGATGTCCCTCTACTCTTTGTGGCTAGTTCTACTTATAGAGGCCCTGGGCCTCTCCCGGAATAATGAGCGGGAAGGGCGCCAACACTTGGGCATTTTGAAGGGGAATATCTAGTACAAGCTATCCTGACCAAAGGTGGTCTTCGGCTGCCAAAAGCACTGGTGATGATGCCGTCTTGGGCTCCACGGTGACTTCCATCCTGCCGCTCTGCTGGTCTTGGTCTCGTTGCACCGGAATGGTAACCTTTGCCCGATGCCTTGGCCTGTGCATGTCCCCTTTGCACCAAAGGGGAAACAAGGACACTGCGTAGGCCAGCGCCCGCCTAGTGCCCGCCTGGCCTCGATCGTCATGGCTTGCGTCACGGGTTCCTCGCGAGGTATCCCTGCCTTGATCTCTCCGCCTCCTCGCGAGCCTGCCCGATGAGGCTGCCTCAGAGGAAGCTTCCTGTCGTCCTCCCCGCAAGGCTTGGCCCCTCGCGAGGGTCTTGAGCCTGAGTTGATGAAGATGGGCCGCGCTAGCCCCCCACTTGAGCCACGCTGCCGGTCGCAGGCAGGCAAGTCTGGGGACCCCCGTTTCTAGAACGCCGACAGTAGCCCCCGGGCCCAAGGCGCGCCCGGGCTTGGCCTAGCAGGGAAGCGAAGGGGCAAGCGCAAAGCGCCGCAGGCCCCAACAGCCTGCGGCCTTGGGCGCCGCGTGGCGATTGATTGGACGTGGGCGTCTGCGCTTCCCCACGATGCCTTGTTACGCGCCCGGCTAAGCGGACCCGTAGTTGCACACAGTTGTTCCTCCTTTGCGCTGCTCGCCCGCCTCCTACCTTTCCTTCTTCTTTGATCTCCAGCCTCCGCCGCCAATTCGGCTCGATTTCTTCCTCCTCTTCACCGTCATGGCGCCGACGAAGAAAGGAAGGGGAAAGAAGCCCGCGCCTTCGCCCCACACACCTCCGGCGGCGACCCCCGCCGTCGCCCAGTCGATCATACTCAATCCAGAAGCTTTGGACAAGGTCCGCTCCGCCCTTGCAACTATCTTCAATGAGTGCGGCAGGACCACGGCCTGGCCTGCGTCCCATGCCTCCCTTGATAGGATCGTCACGGAGGTCTGATTCTTCGCTGATGCCCTATGGGCGGGCCTGGTTCCTACCTTTTCCGCCTTCTTCAATGCGGTGCTCTCCCATTATCAGATCCACATGATGCACCTCGGGCCGGAGTCCATTACTCTTCTGGCTGTCTTTGCTTTTGTTTGCGAGGCGATGATAGGCATTCCTCCTTCCATGGCCCTACTGCGCCACTTCTTTTCCTTGCGCCTAAGCAATCCCATTCAGTGCTCAGGGTGTGTGAGCTTCCTAGCCGTGCCAGAGATGGCCGCTTCAGGGATCGACTTCGGCCTTCCTCCTTCTGACGCCAGGTTCAGAGAGCGGTGGATGTATGTGGACGTTGGGGTGCCCAACCCTTTGCTCTCGCACCTGACCTCGCCTGCTGTTCCTCACGTGGGTTGGGACCATGAGGTGCTCGCGAGCCACCGGCTCGCCTTCGTCTGGCGCCACTTCTAGAGTTTGAGGGCGCTCAACGTGACAGCGCCCAAGGTGGTGAAGGAGTTAGTCCAATGCCGCATTGCTCCTCTTCAGCGCCACTCTCGCCGGATGTGGGACTTTGCGGGGCATAGAGACCGCATGCGGCTTCTGGAGGAGGACTTGGCGCCTGAAGTGCTGCGGACGGTGCTCAGGGTCTTGACTGGCGATCCTTCCCCAGGCAGCCTTCGGAGTAATGGTGTCCTCTTGTATCTTTGCTCCGGCAGGGCCGATTTTGTGAGGCAGATGCCCAGCTTCGACGAGTGGGGACTGCGCCCAGCTGGCCTCACGGGGCCCCGCGAGAACCCATCCACCATGGTTGCTTCTCCTGCCGCCCACAGCGGTCCTTCCTCGGGCGACAGGGCGGGGAGACGAGAACTGGCAAGAGTTGAGGTGCCCGATGTCGAGGTGTTGATGCCGCGAGAAGCCTCGAAGGCGGCGTCTCCCGAGGCCCGCCCTGGAGCGGCGGCAGGTGCGGAGTTGCGGCCTGTGGTTCTTGAAGCCGGGGCTCCCGAGCCCCCAGCTGTTCCTCGCGAGGCGACGCCTGACGGCGCCTCCTAGGCTGACTCCTCCAGCGTGGATCATCTTGATGCTTCTTGCAAACCAGGGGCCGACCCCTGCGCCGGGTGCTTAGGTCGGTTCCGTGTAGACTTCGAGGCCCTCCGCAAGAGGAAGGAGGCCTTGGGTGGCAACGACCGCCCTTGCCGCTTGTTGAAGCGCAGGAAGTACTTTGCCATGGACGAGTAAGTCTTCTTCTTTCCTTGCTCGTTTACATTGCTATCCCTGCGACTGAGTGTGGCCCTTTCAGGCCCTACCCTGCAGAACCCGTTGAGCCAGCCCGGGAGCCATCCCCCAAGCTTCGCCTTCTCCGCTGGCCCTGGGCTCGCTGAGTTCGAGCGGCACCCCTGTTGCCAGACCAGTTGATGGAGTGGCCCGTTCCATAGGGCACCTCGAGCCTGCGCGCCCATTGTCCTTTCTTCATGAGTCCTCCTGGGGCACATCCGGCCTGCCTCGTGTTCCTCCTCTAGTCAAAGATGGTGAATGGCTGAAGTTTGTCTTTGACTCCTCCTCCGTGGGTGGACCGACGATGGCTAGGGCGCCAGCCCCCAGCCCCGCATCGGGAGGGGGCCTGCCGCCTCGGGGCCCTCCGCATGCTCCAGTGGAAGAGGGTGATGCGGAAGACGTGCTCAGGCGCGCTCGGGAGCAACGCGCCCTTTGCGAAGAGTTCCTCCAGAGGGCGGCGGATGTGGTGAGCCGGATCGGGGCAGAGCTTGCTGACGAGGATGCGCGCCTCGAGGCCGAAGGTTTGTGCCTTGTTGAGGAGAGGCGCAAACTAAAGGTAGCCATCGCCCTCGCGCGTCACCAACGTGATCTCGAAAACGCGAAGGCTGAAGCGTCGCTGGCAGCTTTGTGGGAGGCCTTCTCCCAGGCCATCGAGGAGGCTTAGGAAGCAGACCGACGACGCAAGGATGCGGAGGAGCGCGCGTGGGAGCTCCTGGCCTGGGGCAACTCCCTGGAGTAGCAAGTGGAACTGCGGCAGGCGGCCCTTGAGTCGATGGAGGGGGCCCCTATTGATCGGGCGGAGCTTCTGAAGCACGTGGAGGCACTGACGCTGGAGGCCGCCGAGCACAACCTTGATCTTGAGCAGTTGGAGATGAGGGAGCGCCTGGTGGCTCGGGCGGAGGATGACGTTGCCACACGCGAAGCCCGGGCCCAGGAAGAAGTCGATCGTCGCGTGGCGGAAGCTCACTCGGCCTTCGAGCACGAATACGAGACGAGGTTGGGGCTGATCAAGGCCGAGGCTGAGGGCAGGACCACGGCCCTCAGGGCCAAACTGGCTAAAGTGACGCGTCGTGCGGACTCCTCTGCAGCCGCCCTTAGCACAGCACAGGCGGAGCTGTCCTCTTGCCGGGCCGAGTAGCTTCTTCTCCAAAAGAGAGTTGATGACGCCAAGGCCATCGCGCAGCGGAATGAGGACGAGATCCGTCGGCGGCGGGTTCTGGAGCGTGAGCATGCCCCCATGCTTCAAACGCTCAGAGAAAGGGTGGACACAACTTTGGGTAACATCTGCGAGGCTCTCGCTAAGGAGCCGCACGAGGTCAACTACGCCGGCAACCTCCAGTTTTTCACCAATGTGGTGACGCTTCTAGAGAACCTCTCCAAAAGGTCCCGTTGGCTTGTTGAAGAGAGGAGCCGAGCCTTTCTCGTGCGTGCATTCTCCCGCGTCTTCAGCTATCTGCTGGACAGGGACCCCCACTTTGACTTCGACGCTGCCATCGCACCCGTGCCCATAGGCGTCCGGGGTGCCCTGGCGCGATGGGTGGAGGGCAATGTGGACGCCCTCGTCAGGGCCTTTTGCGTCTGATGATGATGGTGTGGTCGTGGCCGCCAATGACGGCGGTGTTGTGGACGACCCTGGCGCTGACAGAGATGTTGGCGGCGACGGCAATGTCAACGACGCCAGTGATGCCTCTGAGGATGCCCAAGAAGACGCGGTGAGTGATATGTCCGACTGACCGCATGTCACTGCTGTTTATCCTGCACGAAGAAGGTTCGGGCTTGGCCCTGAAGAATGTAAGAGCATTTTGGGAGGGGTAGCCCCTCATGTAAAGGTTTCCAATTAGTACCCTGGTAAGTACAATGTTGCGTGTGAACTTAGCAGCTGGCCTGGTGATGAATCAGCTGACTTGTGTACCTTCCGACCCCGACGAGCCCTGAGCGGGCCTGCGGGGGCCGCCGTACCTCGGCTGTCGCCTGATTAACGTGTAGATTCCGCGATGAGGACCTCCGGAGAGGGTGCGGCAACAGCGGTCCCGGCTGTAAAACGTGCCTAGCCCGGCCCGGCTCATGAGGGGCTCGCTAGGGGGGGGGGCAGTCGACGCTAACTTTGGACGCAAAGCCGAAACCAGAACGCGAGAGATTGCTCAAACGAGACTAAACACCCCTTCCCCCAAACACACGCAAGCATCGAGCTCAAATCCAACTTAAATCCAAATCGAAGAACTTGCCAACAAGGAAAGGCAAAAGTAAAAGGCCGCGTCCGGCACCTAGTCTAGTCTTCGACGTCTTCTCACCAGCGCGGAGCTAAGTGCTGCCACTGGGCGTGGGCGGGAGCCCCCGAGGCCCGAGGGCGGCTCTCCGGAGACTGCGGGGCATGTACAGCCCCACTCATTATTACGTGAGAGTGTCACGGGCGGCGAGCTTCACAGGCACTGGGCCTTCTTCACAGGTACCGGCCTTGCTCCATATCGCCAAACGAGGGCCCCGCCTTGCGCCACACTCTGCCGCCATCGACGGCGACCAGAAACTAGGACGACGCCAATGAGGCAGAGCGGTCGCCAGCGGTTCCCCAGACGACCACGGGTCCCCTGCTAGGGGCAGGCCCTGGGGCACCTCCCGGTAGCGGGCCTACCTCCTGAGAACGCCTTGCTCCGACCATCGCGGGGACGAACCCGAATCTCGGCCCCTCTCCTGCAGCCCCCTGCGCCCTCCTCCTGAGGGGTATGAGGCTGCAGAATTGGGGCAGCCACCTGCTGCGGAGACCTGTATCTCCTGCGACCCATGGTTAGCATAAGCTTGCTTCTGAGGGATGAGTGGTACCCGATAGTTACCGCCGCCTGTGCGGTTGTCGAGGCTCTCCTGGGGTTCCCGAAAGGGCTCAGCTTCTGGCGTCTCCTCGCCCCAGCCTAGCCCAATGAATGAGCCAGGATCTTCTTCCAGCGCGCACCCCCGATCCACCATGCGGGGCACATAAGCTTCTGGGGCCACCGCCTCGTGCGCCTCGCCGTAGCACCCTGTATGCCATGCAGCCTGGCTTGGAGCGCCACCTAGGGGGTGATGGCACGGCGGTCCGCCGAGGCCGAAGGCCGCGGCGTGCACCCCTTCGCTAGCCTAAGAGGGGGCTGGCGTGACTTGTCGCCCGGTGCCGGCGGAGGTGTTGGCGCTGGACGGGCCCCGGAGTCCACTGGAAGTCGCGTGCGTGCGCACGATGCCACCATCCGGCCCGCCTTGGGTCTGGGGTGGAAGCTAGACGCAGAAAGGAGGTGTTCCTGAGGCGGCGGCGGCCAGGAGCTCAACTACTCGCTCCAACAACACATCGCGGCCGCGCTCCAGCAGTCGGCACCGTAGCAGCTCTCGGGCCATCGTGAGCGCGGCCCGGGAATTCGCTTTCTCCCGTCGGGTGTACGGCGATGTGGCTGCGGCGTGGTCTGAGGCCCTTGCTACGGCCCGCACCTGCCGTGGTGTGAGGGCAGGCGACGTCTGGCCGCGTCTCCCACGCCCCGCAGCGCCCTGCGGAGCGCAGGCTACCTGAGGCGCAAGGTTGAGGTTGCCCTGGGCTGGTGCCACGGCGTGGGCGGGCCACGCTGCCCAGCGGTCGGCGTTGGCTGCCGGGTCGCTTGACATCTGAACGGCGAGGCGACGGAACATGATGCGGAGGAAGAAGGATTTCGACGCACCCCTACCTGGCGCGCCAAATGTCGGATTTCGAGTTCCGGCAGACCCTTGAGGTTGGAACACTTGGTGCGCACGGAGATCTCTCCCCTACCGATCTACGTCCAATCTCCTCGCGTGATCTAAGCTGGAAACAATGAACAACACAAGGGACACGAGGTTTATACTGGTTCGGGCCACTGTTGTGGTGTAATACCCTACTCCAGTGTGTGGTGTGGTGGATTGCCTCACGGGCTGATGATGAATAGTACAAGGGAAGAACAACCTCGCGAGAGGTGTTCTTGAGCTGGTGAGATGAACTGCTAGGGTGAGTTCAGTCGCCTCCCTCTCTCTCTCTGCTAGGGCTATACCAGATTTCTAGATGTCCCTCTACTCTGTGTGGCTAGTTCTACTTATAGAGGCCCTGGGCCTCTCCCCATATAATGAGCGGGAAGGGCGCCAACACTTGGCCATTTTGAAGGGGAACATCTTGTACAAGCTATCCTAACCGAAGGTGGTCTTCGGCTGCCAAAAGCACTGGTGATGACGCTGTCTTGGGCTCCACGGTGACTTCTGTCAGATTTCGGGTTCCGGCAGACCCTTGAGGTTGGAACACTGGGGTGCGCGCGAAGATCTCTCCCCTACCGATCTACGTTCAATCTCCTCGCGTGATCTAAGCTGGAAACAATGAACAACACAAGGGATACGAGGTTATACTGGTTTGGGCCACCGTTGTGGTGTAATACCCTACTCTAGTGTGTGGTGTGGTGGATTGCCTCAGGGGCTAATGATGAACAGTACAAGGGAAGAACAGCCTCGCGAGAGGTGTTCTTGAGCTAGTGCGATGAACTCATAGGGTGAGTTCAGTCGCCTCTCTCTCTCTCTGCTGGGGTTCTACGAGATCTCTAGCCGTCCCTCTCTCTCAATGTCCTTCCGGGGTGTCTCTCCTTCTCTCTCTGCTTGTGATGGCTAGCTCTATTTATAGAGGCCCTGGGCCTCTCCCCAAATAATGAGCGGGAAGGGCGGCAACAATTGGCCATTTTGAAGGGGAACATCTAGTACAAGTTAACCTGACCAAAGGTGGTCTTCGGCTGCCAAAAGGACTGGTGATGACGCCATCTTGGGCTCCACGATGACCTCCGTCCTGCCGCTCTGCTGGTCTTGGTCTCGTTGCACCGGAATGGTAACCTTTGCCTGATGCCTTGGCCTGTGCCTGCCCCCTTTGCACCAAAGGGGAAACAAGGACACTGCGCAGGCCGACGCCCTCCTGGCGCCCGCCTGGCCTCGATCATCATGGCTTGCGTCACGGGCTCCTCGTGAGGTATCCCCGCCTTGATCTCTCCACCTCCTCGCGAGCCTTCCTGATTAGGCTGCCTCAGAGGAAGCTTTCTGTCATACGCCCCACGAGGCTTGGCCCCTCATGAGGGTCTTGAGCCTGAGCCGATGAAGGTGGGCCACGCTGGGCCCCCACATGAGCCTCGCCGCAGGCCGCACGTAGGCAAGTCTGGGGACCCCCGTTCCCAGAACACCGACAGTAGCCCCCGGGCCCAAGGCGCGCCCGGGCTTGGCCTAGCAGGGAAGCGAAGGGGCAAGCGCGAAGCGCCGGGCGTCCTAATAGCCTGCAGCCTTGGGCGCCGTGTGGTAACTGATTGGACGTGGGTGACTGCACTTCCCCATGATGCCTCGGCAACCGCACGACTTGACAAGTCCCTGCATGCAGAGAAACCGATCATGATTACCTGCGATCGTGGTGCTCGGTGGTTGGCCTCCTCCAGCTATAAGTATGGGGATGTGCGAGCCCCTTCAGTCCATCCCTTCCTACTTTTCCTTTCCTTCTCCTTCCTTGCTCTTGCTTCTCCTTACGCCAATGGCACCAATCCACCGGTTCTCTACAGAAGAGAAGGGAAAGCCCCCCCGAGAGGGTCCTGACCCACTTCCGCCGAAGAAGCGGCTGGTCCTCTGCCACCGAGATGGGGGTGCTCAGCAGGAGGCACCGAGGCCCTGGTACGAGCGGCCACCGCCTGGGTTTCCGCTACCCTTGCATGCCCGCGTCGTAGGTCCTGGGGGAGAAGGCGTCGCGCAACATCGACGGTGCCGCCGTCGACGCCGATGAGTCACGGTGGTGCGCATCGCTCCTCCTGGAGTCCACGCCGAGCGCTCCTCTCGCGAGCTCGAGCTCCATGCCGCCATGCCTCCAAGCTCTTGGATTCGCCTCCCTCCTTCCTTCGCCTTCGAGATGCCACCGAGTGGGGCTCTGGAGCTCTGGCTGCAGCACACTGACTGCAGTACCCTTGCGACCGGAGCGAAGGTCGCGGTCGTCGCTCCGGGCAAGGTCTTCATGACTCGGAGCTGGGGCGAAATCGCCCGGGTCTGCCGGATGGTAGGCACCCTCGTAATTCATCTTGAATACGACGGCGCCTCCCTGATGTTCTTCAAGGTCTTCGATTCTAAAGGACGCCGGCTGGAGTGCTGCCCCAGGGAGAGCGGCAGGGGCGACGAACTGGCGAGGACCTGGCCTGCCCATCGGCCCTCCAGCAGCTCTCTCAGGCAGCAGCGGAGGAGCTGGGGAATTGAGCGGCTCCCTCGAGCTCCTCACGACTCCGGAGACGAGCGATGACAGCTACGAGCCCCCGAGCTTGCGCCGTGCTTAGAGCGGGGCAGCTGCGTCCAGCCGCCGATGCCACTGATCTGGATGGGGTTGGCGCCGACGTTGGGCAGCCCACTGGTGATGATGGCGTCCCTTGCGGCGGTGCGGGCGATTAGCGTTCCTTAGGATTAGTACTTCTGTTCCCTGCGAGGAATCGAAGCAACACCCCGTGGGGGTATGTAAGGCATCTGCCATTTCTTTTATGAATATTATATCCTTAATATGAATCAATGTGAGGTGCTTGTCCTGTCTCGGCTCGGCTCCCCCTTTCCATCCTCGCGAGGACTTGGCTCTCTACGCTGACAGGTCCCAGTCCCCAGGCGGGCTTCAGCCATCGCTGGTATGCCAGGTCGCGATGCCGTGGTCAAGGCCAGGAGGTGAGCGGCCCGAGGTTCGGTAAGAGCCTCCGAGTCGCGATGCTCGGGAGGTCCCCTTTAGCGCTCAAGCAGCCCTCGCTGGGTGAGAAAGGAAGGCAACGTTGCCGTGACAGAGCCACACTGGGCGAGGGTTTGGCGCTGCGTTGGTCCAACTCTTGTAAGGGCGTGACTTATCTCTTGAGTTTGGTGTAGTTCCTTGATGAAGCGCCCGGCCCGAGCGGTGGCAGCTGAGGCGCAGCTGGGTTAGGTCCTCGCGAGCTTCTTCCCACTCCCCTGCACTTTCCTTAATGCTCTACGTCCTCAGGTCCTGGCCCTCGAGCGAGCTCAGCCGCCGCTGGTATGACAGGTCGCGATGCCGTGGGTCAAGGCCAGGGGGTGAGGGCTGGAGAGCCAGTAGGAGCCCATGAGTCGCGATGCTCAGGCGCCCCCCCTTTTAACGTGCAAGCGGTCCGTGCCGAAGAAAGGGAGGGGCAGCTCGCGACGTCCCTAGTGTTGCTCCTGGAGTAGGTCCTGCACACCAATCATAAAGAGAAACAAGACCTGTTGTTATGGTCGCCAGCCAACCTTTGGTCGCTCCAGGGGAGTTATTGGGGCACTGAGGGCCTGGTGAGGTGGCGCCTTGCGGGGCTGCCGCGGCCAGATCTCGACAACTCAGATTTATCGGCGTTGCTGGGACGGACCCATGTGCAGATGCCGTGCCAGAGCGAGCGGCTCCATAGGCATCAATCGAGCAGGCGATTAGGTCGGGTACTGAGGGAGTCCTGGATTAGGGGGTGTCCGGATGGCCGGACTATACCTTCAGCCGGACTCCTGGACTATGAAGATACAAGATTGAAGACTTCGTCCCGTGTCCGGAAGGGACTTTCCTTGGCGTGGAAGGCAAGCCTGGCGATACAGATATGTAGATATCCTACCATTGTAACCGACTTTGTGTAACCCTAACCCTCTCTTGTGTCTATATAAACCGGAGGGCTTTAGTCCGTAGGACAACATATAGAACAACAATCATACCATAGGCTAGCTTCTAGGGTTTAGCCTCTCCGATATCATGGTAGATCTACTCTTGTACTACCCATATCATCAATATTAATCAAGCAGGACATAGGATTTTACCTCCATCAAGAGGGCCCGAACCTGGGTAAAACTTCGTGTCCCTTGCCTCCTGTTACCATCCGGCCTAGACACACAGTTTGGGACCCCCTACCCGAGATCTGACGGTTTTGACACCGACATTGGTGCTTTCATTGAGAGTTCCTCTGTGTCGTCGCTGTCAGGCTTGATGGCTCCTACTATCATCGATAATGATCCGGTCCAGGGTGAAACTTGTCTCCCCGGATAGATCTTCGTCTGCGGAGGCTTCGCACTATGGGCCAATTCACTTGGCCATCTGGAGCAGATCGAAAGCTATGCCCCTGGCCATCAGGTCAGATTTGGAAGTTTAAACTACACGGCTGACATCCGCGGGGACTTGATCTTCGACGGATTCGAGCCACTGCCGAGTGCGCCGCACTGTCACGACAAGCGTGATCTAGCTCTGCCGCCGAACAGTGCCCTGGAGGCCGCACCCTCATCGGCTTTGACCCTTAATTCGGAGCTAGCTACACCGATCGAGGATGGGTGGTTGGACGCCGCCTCGGGGGCTGCGATTCCAACGGCGATCGAGCCAAACACCAGCCCCGCACTCCGTGAGACTCGTGACCCCAAGGAGCCGGACTCCTCTCCGGACTCCGAACCCTCCGCGCCCCTGCCGATCGAATCCGATCGGGCGCCGATCATGGAGTTTACTGCCGTGGACATCTTTCAGCACTCGCCTTTCGGCGATATTCTGAAGACACTAAAGTCTCTCGCTTTATCAAGAGAGCCCTGGCCGGACTACAGTCAGCAAGGTTGGGATACGGACGATGAAGAAATTCAAAGCCCACCCACCACCCACTTTGTAGACACTGTCGACGATTTAACCGACATGCTCGACTTCGACTCCGAAGACATCGACAGTATGGACGCCGATGAAGGAGACGATGAAGAACCAGCGCATGTTGGGCCCTGGAAAGTCACCTCATCATATGACGTATACATGGCGGACGCACCAAAAGATGACGACAAGGAGCGGAAGGACGCACCGAAGGCTTGTTCCCCCGAGAAGCAGTCAAAGTGGCGACGCAAGCGCTGCCCCAAATCCCGCCTCGACAGAAATAACGATCACACAGACCCAGCGCTGGAGCAGGTCGAACCGCTGCCGGACAACGGCAATCCGGATAATCAAACCGAACAAACAAATTCTATAAAGGATAATGGTCCGGATGACATAACGCCGGACAGGCACCCGGAGCAGCAGAACGCCCGTAAAAGGCTTGTTGCCACCGCGAGGAGTCTTAAAAAGCAGAAGCAAAGGATCAAGGCTGCGCAAGACACACTCCAAATCAGATGGAGTAAAATACTCAACACAGCAGCGAGGTACGGGGACAATCGCCCCTCCAAGAGCTACCCAAAGTGGAAGCTGCTACCTGAATTCGATGAGGAGGCCTCAGACCCCCCCACAACCAAATATCAAAGCAGCCACCTGGCCGGATAGACGACCCCTCTACCAACACAGAGCGGCATACAATGCCACTCACTATACAACACGCGACCCATGTGAGGGCTCGCACCCAAAGGACGGCGCAACAAGATCCATCTATAGACCACGCAAGCATGCCCCAGCATACAATGCAACACAACAAACATTCGAACAACGCGGTACACCCAGTTACAGGGGTGCCGCACACCCCCTATGTTTCACCGATAAGGTGCTGGACCATGAATTTCCAGAGGGATTCAAACCCGTAAACATAGAGACATACGAAGGAACAACAGACCCTGGGGTCTGGATTGAGGACTACATCCTTCATATCCATATGGCTCGAGGAGATGATCTCCACGCCATCAAGTACTTACCCCTCAAGCTCAAAGGGCCAGCTCATCACTGGCTTAAAGGCCTCCCCGAAAGCTCCATTGGAAGTTTGGAAGAGCTCGAAGACGCCTTTTGGGCAAATTTCAAGGGACTTATGTCCGACCCCCGGATGCGGACGATTTGAGTCATATAACTCAACAGCCCGGAGAGTCAGCCCGAAAGCTTTGGAACAGGTTTCTTACTAAAAAGAACCAGATTGTCGATTGTCTGGACGCTGAAGCCTTGGCAGCTTTTAAGCATAGCGTTCGTGATGAATGGCTCGCCAGACACCTCGGCCAAAATAAGCCGAGAACGATGGCCGCATTAACAAGCCTCATGACCTGCTTTTGCGCGGGTGAGGACAGCTGGCTAGCCAGATGTAGCACCAGCGACCCCAGTACATCTGAAATTAGAGATGGAAACAGGAAATCACGGCGCAACAGCAATAGCAAACGCCGGAATAAAGAAGACAACACGAAGGGCACGGCAGTAAACACCGGATTCAAAAGCTCTCAGCCAGGTCAGCAAAAGCCGCCCTCTAAAGGCACCAGGGATGAACTGTCCAGGCTCAACAAAATTCTGGACCAAGTATGTCAGATCCATAGTACCCCTGGTAAACCTGCTAATCATACCCACAGAGAATGTTGGGTCTTCAAGCAGTCCGACAAGCTCAACACCATACACAAGGGGGAGGATACACCAAGTACAGACGAGGACGAGCCTCCCAAGCAAGACACTGGGGAACAAAAGAAATTTCCACCAGAAGTCAAAACAGTAAACATGTTACACGTGATCAAGGGAAAAAACAACGCGGCACCCCCAGGAAAATATACCCAAGTGCCTGTTACCGCGAAGTCCTACCACTGGTCGTCTCAACCGATCACTTTTGACCATCGCGATTACTCAGCAAGTATCCGACGCGCAGGATGGGTTGCCCTGGTATTAGACCCAGTAATTGGCGGATATCACTTCACACGAGTCTTGATGGACGGTGGCAGCAATCTAAACCTAATATATCAGGATACAATCCGTGGGATGGGGTTAGACCGAACAAAAATTCGCCATAGCAATACTACCTTTAAAGGAGTAACGCCAGGCCCAGGGGCTCGTTGTACGGGCTCCCTCCTACTACAAGTTATATTCGGCTCCCCCGATAACTTCCGTCGCGAGCATTTAACCTTCCACATCGCTCCGTTCCAAAGTGGCTATCAAGCACTGCTCGGACGCAAAGCTTTCACTCGCTTTAATGCAATACCACACTACGCCTCCCTCACACTCAAGATGCCCGGTCTACGTGGCATCATTTCAGTGAACGAAAATATCAAGCGATCTCTGCGTGCCGAAGAGAGTGCGGCTGCCCTGGCAGCCGCACACTAAAGGCGGCCGGACCAGCGAAAGCATCCAATAGGTCGTCAAGACCTCAGACACAACTAATCAAGTCCGGTGCCGCTATTTATACCGAATAAGTGGTCACACCCCTATTTGTCAATACAAGGGCCTCAACGCGCGCAGACAAGTGGCAATTTTTTCTCATCTTGAATTATACATGGTTTCTTTAAAAACTATCTTTTTGCATGACAACTTTTTCACCTAAATTCCTCTCTTTTACAGACGATCATCGTGATACACCCGTCCAGGATACGGCACAACAGAGATACAGGCGCAGACGTGCAGCAGGGACCCGCTCCAAGGATTCTTTTTAGATTAAGACCATGCGTAAACCTTTTTTACTGTCTCTTGTTGATACATATCCACCGTTGAGAAGGATGCTGACGTCTTGGCATGTGGCCACGCCAGAACAATGCACGTACCTGGACACAAGGGGCTTATTACAAAGGCCATTATTTAGGCCCGGTTTATACCACAAAGACCGAATACCTTAGGGAGTGTTCGGCGTCGCAAGTTTGGCCTTATATGCATCAGCTCCGAATCATTGTCTTTGGTCAAATGTTGGGTTTGCCCGGCTCTTGTGTTTTGGTGCCTTACGTTCTGCTTTACCGGCTAAGGTAGGACCAGGAGAACTACTGCGATTGTGCCTGGTTCATCCGGACGAGCACCTCAGTAGAGAAAGCCGAAAACTGACTGTCATGATATAGCGTGAGACTGGTCAACCACTCGATAACCTGTTGGAATGTTAGAATTCCTCCGCCTTAACGAAGGGCCGTTTTCCGGCCAGGCATGTACGCACCCCGGGATCGGGGGAGTGCGGAGCCACCAGGGGCTATCTACTAGCCCCACTGTCAAACTCCTATGGCTAAGTGAAAGTGCTAAAGCATTATAGTCCGGTTGCCTTGCTCGCTCTGCTATCACCTCCTTGAATAGGACCAAGACGTTGGGTTAAGTGTGAACGCATGTTTTTTGTGAGCACCTCCGCATTATATGCGTGGGGGTTGAAGCCAACGGCTGCAATCTTTCAGGTTATACACATGTATACATAAACGGCCGCCCAGGAGGCATCATATTACTTTCAGGAAAAAGTATAAAAATAGCCTTATAAAAATTTATAAAAGCATTTTGCTTACAATGAGATTACATATCACTCAAACATAATATTTTTTGAGCACTGGGTCTCTATCAAACGAGCACCCTCAAGAACTTCTTCAAAGTAGTGCTCAGCAGCAATTCAACCTATGGCCGAATCTCGCGCTGCAACAGTGGTAGCATCCATCTCCGCCCAGTATGCTTTAACACGGGCAAAGGCCATCCGTGAGCCCTCTATGCACGCCGACCTCTTCATCGCATTAATGCGCGGCACCACGTCAAGGAGCTACTGCACCAAGCTAAAATAGCTATTCGTTTTGGCCTTTCCGACCATAGCTGATCCATAACAGACCTCATGGCGAGTCCGGACAACCTATTCAGTTCGGCCCATTCGGCTAATTGGTCAGTCAATGAAAACGGATGCTCGAGAGCATGGAATTGTGTCCAAAACAGCTGGTCCACTTCACGGTCCGTCTGACCCTGGAAGTACTTGGGCGCATCGGCAGCGCTCGCCGCCAAATCCATATATACATCCTCCGAACTCCACAGCCGATCCAGAGAGGCATACCGTGGATCTCTAAACTTCCTCCGCAACATAAAGGATTTCCCAGCTACAATATCCCCGGCTTCCCGCAGCTCCTCCTTCTTCGCCCTCATAGCAGAGCGGATGTCTTTTCTCGTCGCAGCAGCCTTCTCAAGGTCCGATGCCTTCGCTAGGTTTTCCTTTTCAAGAACCCGGCAACGGTCGGCGTCGGCTTTTAATTCTATGGCCATCTTGGCCATCTTATCTCGGCTCTCGCCATGCGCGGCCTTCTCGGTTTTCAACTCTTCGGCCACCTTCAAAGCAGCCGCATTACTAAACCTCGCTTGTTCCTTGGCTCGGGCAAGTTCTGCCCGCAAGGCTTCAATAGTGACAGCTCCATCTGCAGTCACAACATATTAAAGATACTGGCATCACGCTGCTCTTACTATGTGGTGTTTACCAGATAATGACACTTACGCTATGCCTCGTCAAGCCTTTTGTTAACAAGCTCGATGTCGGCGTCTGTCGCATCCAACTGCCGTTTTAAATGGGCAAACTCGCTAGTCCGGCTAGCCACCGGAGCTTCCATCACCTGCACATAGAGGCAGCATGGTAATTACCTGGGAATATGATCCTCTGTTCGTCGTCGTTTCCGACGACAACCAGAGTCTCAGGGGCTACTATCTACACAGGGCACACCTAGCATGTGCAGGCCTATCGTACATTATTTTACGTATCTCAAAGCCTGTCAGTAGACTCATAAAAGCTTCATGCAATCCGCTTTCGGCAGACGAGATTCTCTCCATCACCATATTCATCAGCACACGGTGTTCATCTGAGATGGCCGCTTGCCCCCACCAACTCCCTCAGAACATCCGATCGCACACCAGACGGTGCCGGACTCTTTTGTCCGCTCTCTCCGGGAGCCGGACACTGGGAGCTTCGAGGGTCAATGGGATTATCTTCTGGCCTCACCGGACTCGGAGAGGCCCTCCGCGATGACACTTCGGGGTCGCCTGCTTCCGGAACGGAGGAGTCCGGAGGAGGCGTTTCGCTCTCTATCATCTCTGGAAGAAGATCCCCTGAAGACGAGCTCATTTGAGAGGGGCTAAGGCCCGAACTGCAAAGATATATGCGGTGGTTATTTTCTCAGAAGAAAAAGATGGCATACCTGTACTTTAAAGTATTTCAGGTCACTTACGACTCGCTGGAGAATTGATCCCCCCGCGACTTTGTGCGGCAAAGGCACCCCTCAAGGTAGGACCCTCTGCGGGAGACTTCTTCTCCCGTCTGGGAGCTTCGGCTTCCGAATCCCTGGGCACAGTCCTTTTCCTCCTCCAGTCGTCTTCCTTCATGGTGACGCTCGCTCCCTCGGTTAGAACGGGCAGCGTTGGGGGCCCGTGTCCGCCTGTATTATCCTCCCTAGTATCTTCCTTCAAGGGCTCCGGGTAGGGTGCGACCTAGAGCATCTTTTCCAATACCAGATTGTCCAAACCCTCAGGGAGGGGGGCCGAACACCGAATCAACTTCGCGTTTGTTAGCCAGTCCTGGTCAAAAAGCAAACTCTCAGAAATAACTTCGTAACAAATGAGAGATAGTATGTTCGGCCGGAAGATTCCTTACCTGTTCGGCGGCGCAGTTACTACTCAGGCCCACGTCCTCGGTGATTTCCGGACACTCTACCTGAGGTCCGAAGAATGACTTGTACATCTCCTCGTGCGTCAGGCCGAGGAAATTTTGGATGACACGCGGTCCCTCGGGATTGAACTCCCACAAGCGAAGGGCCCGACGTTTGCAAGGCTGGACTTGACGAACCAGCATAACTTGTATTATCGCAACCAAACTAAAATCTCCATTGAAGAGATCTCGAATGCGGCTTTGCAGTATAGGCACGTCCTTGGCTGGACCCCAGCTCAGACCTCTGCTGATTCATGACATCAGTTGTGGTGGAGGGCCCGAGCGGAAAACAGGGGAGGCCGCCCACTTGCCACTTCTAGGAGCCGTGATGTAGAACCACTCATGTTCCACAATTCAGACACCTCTTGAATGGAACCTTTGGGCCATGGAGCTCCCGTCATCTTGCATATTGAGGAACCTCCACACGCTGCATGTTGCCCCTCGATCATCTTCGGCTTTACTTCAAAGGTCTTGGGCCACAAGCCAAAGTGAGGGGTAACCCGGAGGAAGGCCTCACACACGACAATAAATGTCGTGATATGAAGAAAGGAGTCCGGAGCTAGATCATGAAAGTCTAGCCTGTAATAAAACATCAAACCCCTGACGAAAGGATCCAGAGCAAGGCCTAGACCTCGGAGGAAGTGGGAGACGAACACGACACTCTCGTTGGGTTTGGGGGAGGGGACGGCCTGCCCTCGGGCAGGCAGCCGATGCACAACCTCGGCGGTCAGGTATATGGCCTCCCTCAACTTTTTGATGTCTTCTGCCATGATGGAGGAAGGCACCCATCGGCCTTGAAGGCTAGATCCGGACATGATTGAAGGTTCGGAGCACCTGACCTGAACTTTGGGTGTTTTGAGCTTGAGGTGGGGGAAGGATTCGATTGAGCACGGGAGGGAAAAAATAAAAGCCTTGTCCCTTTATAAAGAGGGTGAATATCAAGCGTCCTCTCCGTGGCCGTTTGGACTTGCCTATAGTCTAGGAGTCCTAGAAGCGGTTGGGTTACCCACGCCCGTATTGATGAGAATCCCGGAATAAGGGGACACGATCTCTGCTTTAACATGACGTGCCAAGGAAACCACCTCGCATGACGCGCTGAGGTGGGATAATAAAACGATTTGAATAAAGGCTTGGCCGTGGTGCGATGTCGCACTATGGAATACGTCAGCAGATTAGATTTGTGTAAATATAAATATCTCTATGGCCATATGTGGAAACTTATTTTGCAGAGCCGGACACTATCTTTGTGTTCAAAATCTTCTATGAAGTACTTGGAGGAGGAACCCGCCTTGCAATGCCGAAGACAATCTGCGCGCCGGACTCGTCGTCATTGAAGCCTGGTTCAGGGGCTACTGAGGGAGTCTTGGATTAGGGGGTGTCCGGATGGCCGGACTATACCTTTAGCCGGACTCCTGGACTATGAAGATACAAGATTGAAGACTTCGTCCCGTGTCCGGAAGGGACTTTCCTTGGCGTGGAACGCAAGCTTGGCGATACGGATATGTAGATCTCCTACCATTGTAACCGACTTTTTGTAACCCTAACCCTCTCCGGTGTCTATATAAACCGGAGGGCTTTAGTCCGTAGGACAACATATAGAACAACAATCATACCATAGGCTAGCTTCTAGGGTTTAGCCTCTCCGATCTCGTGGTAGATCTACTCTTGTACTACCCATATCATCAATATTAATCAAGCAGGACGTAGAGTTTTACCTCCATCAAGAGGGCCCGAACCTGGGTAAAACTTCGTGTCCCTGGCCTCCTGTTACCATCCGGCCTAGACGCACAGTTCGGGACCCCCTACCCCAGATCCGCCGGTTTTGACACCGACAAGTACATTAAGCACGCAGGAGGAAATTCATTTTAAGTAGACGCGGGAAAGCAAACACCACTGGGCCAGGCCCGAGCAGCTCGGGGATGATGCAGCCCGAGGGGCGCCCCCGACAAGGTAAGTAAAGAGCATAAGCAAAATAGATACATGCCGCAGGGACGGACCCACGCGGCCTGGGAATGATGCGGCCCTGTGGGCGCTCCCAGCTAAAAACGGAACTTAGAAAGATGTCACCTGGTGCCGTTGAAGATGGAGTGATGTTGAAGAAGCGGGAGATGCGCGATGAACACGTCGATCCTTACGAGCCCCCAGGCCCAGGAGCCTCGGGAGGCTCCTGGGGCACTGGTGGGTTTCTGAGGGCCTTCTCCATCTCCGCCAGGACCGCACCATGCCTGACCTCCTAAGCCTCCGGAATGCTCCTCAGTAGGCGATGATGAGCGGCGACCGCGTTCGGCAGGCCGAAAGGCATGCAAACTTAACTGTGAGGTGGACCCTCGCAACGCCCCGCGCGTGAAGGCCAGAGGCGCTCCTGAGGCACGGCTCGGTTGAGCCCTGGCACGTCATTGCAGACGCGCAGCCCACCATCCTCGCTTGGATGTGGGGCTATGGTGGGCAAACGGCGGCTGCCGCGCATGACTCTCGACTCCTGTAGCTCCTGGGTGTTCCTTGCGATGAACTCCTGTGGGTTTGGTCTTCCTTGCCTTGTACCTTCCTGAGGGAAACGTGCCTGGAAGCACCCCTCCAAGTGGTGCCCGAGCGCCTCCCTCGCGGCCTCGGCAAGGTCGGTGGCTCTCCAAGAAAGAGCCCCCGAGCCCTGCCTAAGGAGGGCGCCGGACGCA
Organism: Triticum dicoccoides; assembly: GCF_002162155.2. Taxonomy (NCBI): domain Eukaryota; kingdom Viridiplantae; phylum Streptophyta; class Magnoliopsida; order Poales; family Poaceae; genus Triticum; species Triticum dicoccoides. Next base: position 145,579,400 of record NC_041392.1, read on the forward strand.
CCTTCCTATGCGAGCTAGGGTGGCACTCCCTGATTGGGCGCAGATCCTGACCCAACACCTCCGGAGGCACCTGCCTCCTGATGGCTTGGGCCAGGTGAAACCTTCTTCTTCTTAAGGGTCGCCTCGAGAAGTCTTCCGTTTCTATGGTCCGGTCTTCGATTGCTGCTGCTTGGAACACGCACTCAAGTGAACACACTGCGTCCCTTTCTTCACAGGGTATGGTGATGACTCCACCGCTTCCTGGCATCTTGAGGACATTGTATCCATGGTGAGTCGCTGCCATGAACTTGGCCAGGGCTGGGTACCCAAGGATGGCGTTGTATGGCAGACGGATGTGGGCGATGTCGAAGTCGATGAGCTCGGTGCGGTAGTTGTTGCGCTGCCCGAAGGTGACTGGAAGGCGAACCTGCCCTATCGGAATAGTGGAACCATCAGTGACTCCTGAGAAGGGCTTGGTTAGCTGAAGCTGATGGTACGGCACTTGGAGATTGTCGAACGTCTCGACGGACAGGACGTTGAGTCCTGCTCCGCCATCAATGAGGGTCCTGGTGACCTGCACGTTGCTGATGACTGGGGAGCAAAGCATCGGGAGGACTCCGGCCGTTGCTGCACACTTGAGCTGATCCGCTGAGCTGAACGTGGTAGCACGCAGACCACCTGAGAGGGTGTGTGGCCTCAAGCTTGGGGAGGACTGCATTCACCTCGCGAGCAAACTGCTTGAAGATGCGGTGTGAGGCTGGGGCCTGCGTGCCACCCAAGATGCAAGCGATTGCGCGTGGCTCCTGGAAGCCCCCAGCCCCCTCGTCTTGATGTTGATCTTCGTTCCTCCTTGGCGGTGGTGGCAGAGGAGGAAGGCCTACGTTGCCGTGCGGGCGATCCTCACGAGGGTGACTGAGGGAGTCCTGGATTAAGGGGTGTCCGAATAGCCGGACTATACCTTCGGCCGGACTCCTGGACTATGAAGATACAAGATTGAAGACTTCGTCCCGTGTCCGGAAGGGACTTTCCTTGGCATGGAAGGCAAGCTTGGCAATACAGATCTGTAGATTTCCTACCAATGTAACCGACTCTGTGTAACCCTAGCCCTCTCCGGTGTCTATATAAACCGGATGGTTTTAGTCCGTACGAACAACAATCATACCATAGGCTAGCTTCTAGGGTTTAGCCTCCTTGATCTCGTGGTAGATCTACTCTTGCACTACCCATATCATCAATATTAATCAAGCAGGATGTAGGGTTTTACCTCCATCAAGAGGGCCCGAACCTGGGTAAAACATTGTGTCCCCTGCCTCCTGTTACCATCCGCCTAGACGCACAGTTTGGGACCCCCTACCCGAGATCCGCCGGTTTTGACACCGACATTGGTGCTTTCATTGAGAGTTCCTCTGTGACGTCGCCATCAGGAAGGATGCCTCATCCCGTCTTTAAAGACAGCACCGTTGCTAAGGGAGCTTTGGCTGTCGGCCAGACTCTCAGGCTAGGTGGTTTCCTTATGACCGCTCGTTCGGCTGCTGCGCAGACGATGACCTCTCGGGTCATCGAAAGCAATCTTCACGTTAGCTCAGAATTCGCTGAGCAGCTAGATGCAATGGAGCTCTCTTCCCTAAATGAGCTCTTGGATCGCTTCGCCGCCCTGGGAGTCGCTACGGATTACGACCAGATTGGGCCTAAACCCGATTTGAGAGAGATTAACTCTCCCCAGGTCACCCATCATGTTGCCGTGGTAGAGGGACAGTGCGGTGACCCTTCATCTATCTTAAGGACTAGCTATGTCCGTATTCCCGATCCCTCCAAGCCGGATACCCGCGGAGGGGAGGACATCACTCAAGACCTGAACTTAAAGTCGAGTGACGGGCTAGATTCATTGGACAACATCCAAGAATCCAAACTTTCGAGTTCGGAAACTCCTTGGCCCCTGGCTCTCAGATTGGGTGAGGTTTCGGATTTGATTCCACCCACCCACCCGTACATAAGCGATCTATCTCAAATTAGGCAAGAGCCCGAAGAAACAGTACATCATTATTGGGCCAGATTCCTCCTGGTTATGAACAGGATAAAGGACTGCCGCGAGGAAGACACAATTTCATTCTTCTGCAATAATTGCACGGACAAGGGAATCCTCAAAGCCATAAGTCGCCGTGATATTACACGCTTTGCTGACTTGGCGTCCATAGTACGAAAGTACTGTGCGATGGAAAGCGCCTGGAAAATCGAAATAAAATTTTGGGACAATCCGGCCTTGAATACAAACCCAGTCCGAAATAAAAGGGTGCATCATCGCCAGACACCCGGGTTCAATACCAAAAAGCAAAAGCCCTCTACAGGGCACGGAACCGTGCTGGAAGGATGGCTTAATGGACCCTGTAAAATTCACAGTGCAAAGGGCGCCACACCAACTCATAGCCTTAGAGCATGTTGGATACTCCGGCAGGTGGCAAAAATTGGCGAAGATCTTCTAATTCCAGAAGCCATAGAAAGCCACCCCAGAGACACCAGTACGGTATCAACAGTCTTCGAGACTTTCGCATCAAATAATATGTGAAAAAGAACACTCCACAGCCTTGCCGAAGTCTACCAAGTAGCAACAATAAACCCACGGAGTGACACGGCTATTACTTTTAATGACAGTGATGAACCTAAATTCCGAACAGCCCGAGCACCAGCCGCATTGGTCCTCAGTCCAATAGTGGACGGCTTTCGTCTTACCAAGGTACTCATGGATGGCGGCAGCGGATTGAACCTCATTTATGAGGAAACCCTTCAAAAAATGGAAATAGGCTGGAACCGCATTGAGCGAAGCAGCACAACCTTTAGAGGAATAATCCCCAGTCGGGAAGCGCACTGTACAGGAAAAATCACACTAGATGTGGTGTTCGGCATGCCGGATAATTACAAGTCCGAAGAGGTCATGTTCCAAGTGGCCCCGTTCAATAGCGGATATCACGCTCTGCTAGGGCGGGAAGCGTTTACAATCTTCCAAGCAATACTCCATTACGGGTACATGAAGCTCAAGATGCCCTGGCCTAACGGAATCATCACTCTCGATAGTGATCCGGACATAGCACTTCGCGCCGAAAAGAAGACAGCTGCACTGGTCCTCGAGGCGCTATCCTAAGCCCTAGCGGCTGAGGAACTGACTGCGCTGCGCTCCACGGTGAATAGGGATGATGTGATACTCGACAAAAGATCCAAGTCCACCTCCTTTAAACCGGCGGACGAAATAGTCTAATTCCATGTCCATCCAACGGACCCCAACAAAACAGCTTCCATCGGAGCACGGTTAAACCCTGATGTAGACGCCGCACTGCGAGAGTTCCTATGAGAGAACTGGGACATTTTCGCCTGGCACCATTCAGACATGCCAGGAATCCCACGGAGGCTGGCCGAACACAGCCTAAATATCCTAAAAGGATTCAAGCCAGTTAAACAGGCTCTTAGGCATTTTTCCGAACCTAAGAGACAGGCCATGGGATAGGAACTAGCCAAGCTACTGGAGGCCGGATTCATCAAAGATATAAAACACCCGGATTGGCTAGCAAACCTGGTGATGGTACCAAAGAAGGACAAATCCTGGCGCCTGTGCGTTGATTTTAAAGACCTTAACAAGGCTTGCCCAAAGGATCCCTTCCCTCTCCCCCGCATCGATCAAATTATCGACGCTACCGCAGGACACGATTCATTGTGTTTCCTCAACGCATACTCCGGCTACCATCTAATAAAGATGGCAGAGTCAGACCAAGCCGCAACGGCATTCATCACACCATACGGCCCATTTTGCTTCAACACAATGCCCTTCGGGCTCAAAAATGCCGGCGCAACATATCAGCGCATGATTCAGACATGTCTGGCAAACCAGATCGGCAAAACAGTGGAGGCATACGTAGATGATGTGGTCGTTAAAACAAGACATGTCGAATCTCTAGTAGACGACTTGAGGCTAACATTCGGTAACCTCCGAACATACGACATCAAGCTCAATCCGGAAAAATGCGTTTTCGGTGTTCCAGCCGGGAAGCTCTTGGGCTTCATTGTATCCGGTAGAGGAATTGAAGCAAATCCAGCCAAGATCTGAGCTCTGTCACAATTGGATATCTCGAAGGACCTCAAACAAATACAAAAATTAATCGGACGCTTGGCGGCTCTAAGACGCTTTATCTCCCGCTTGGCAGAAAAGGCCCTACCCCTTTACCGCCTCCTTCGGCACACCGAACACTTCGAGTGGACGGATGCAGCCACGGCCGGACTCGACGAAATAAAATCCATCTTGGCAACAAACCCAGTCCTGGCCGCACCAAACATTGGCGAACCAATGCTATTATACATTGCAGCAACCCATCAGGTTGTAAGCGCAGTGCTCGTTGTCGAACGAGAAACGGACGGACACAAATTCCCCCTTCAAAAGTACCCGCATTATCAAAAGATTGCGTACGCGGTATTTATGGTATCTCGGAAGCTACGCCACTACTTTCAAGAGTGTTCAATAACAGTAGCCTCAGAAGTGCCACTTAACAATATTATAAACAACCGCGACGCGACGGGCCGGATTGCAAAATGGGCAATTGAGCTCCTCCTGTTCGACATAACTTACAAGCCATGGCGAGCTATCAAGTCGCAAGTTTTGGCCGACTTCGTCGCAGAATGGACGGAGGCCGAACTCCCTAAAGAGTACGACACATATTCAAACTGGGTCATGCACTTCGACGGCTCCAAAATGTTGTCCGGTCTAGGGGCTGGCGTCGTTTTGACGTCCCCCACAGGAGACACAGTTCAATACGTACTCCAGATAATGTACACAGACTCCAACAATGCAGCCGAATATGAGGCCCTTTTACATGGTCTCCGAATGGCAGTATCCATGGGCATTCAACGCCTAGAGGTGCGCAGGGACTCGAACCTCGCAATATCCCAAATAAATGGAGACTTTGATGCCAAGGATCCAAAAATGGCAGCTTATCACAACGCCGTCCTAAAAATGTCAGCTCGGTTCGAAGGGCTCGAATATCATCATATAGCCCGGGAAAATAATCAGGCGGTAGATGTCCTGGCACGCATCGGCGCAAAACGCGATGTAGTCCCCCCCCAACATCTTCTTGGAAAGGCTGTTCAAGCCATCCGTAATATGGGAAGGGGAACCCGGCAATAACAACCTGGACCCAACCGCACTGCCCGACACCGAACACTCTGACATAATTGGAGGCTCTGCCAATGAAATAACACCTTCAGCCCACGTAATAATGTCCGTCATCGCCCCGTGCACAGAACCATTCCTCGCCTACCTTACTAGGCAGGAACTCCCCGAGGACCAAAATGAGGCACGCTGCATAGTGCGGCGATCTAAAGCCTATAAAGTCCATGAGGGAGAGCTTTATAAGAAAAGCGCTACCGGAGTCCTTCAAAGGTGCATCTCCGAAGAGGAAGGGCGGAACCTCCTGGCTGAAATTCATGCCGGACTCAGTGGTCATCACGCTGTAGCTCGGTCCCTTGTAAGCAAGGCCTTCCGTACAGGCTTTTATTGGCCGACGGCCCGGGCAGACGCCCAGGACTTAGTCCAACGATGCGTCGGTTGCCAGCTTTTTGCAAACCAAAGCCATATGCCACCCACCGCCCTCCAAACTATCCCCATCACTTGGCCCTTCGCGGACTGGGGGCTTGACATGGTTGGACCCCTTAAAGGCGGAACCCACAAGAAAAAATACCCACTGGTCATGGTAGACAAGTTCACCAAATGGATAGAAGCCAAGCCTGTTAAGACGGCCGAATCCGGACCGGTGATAGACTTTATATCTGGGGTTGTACACCATTACGGCGTCCCCCACAACATCATCACTGATAACGGGACAAACTTTACGGCCGATGAGGTAAAACTCTGGTGCAAAAACATGGGCATCAAGCTCGATTATGCTTCCGTCTATCACCCACAAACTAGCGGCCAGGTCGAACGTGCAAATGGTCTTATCATGAGCGGCATCAAACCCAGATTAGTGCGATCCCTTAAGGAATCTAATACGCACTGGGTAGAGGAGCTCGACTCCATACTCTGGGGGCTGCGGACCACGCCGAATTGCATCACCGGATACACACCATTCTTCATGGTGTACGGCGCAGAGGAAGTTTTGCCCTGCGACATAATTCATGACTCGCCTCGAGTGCGCATGTACGAAGAAAGAGAAGCCGAGCTCGATCGGCAGGACAGTTTGGACGCCTTGGAGGAAGAGCGTGACGTGGCAAAAGCCCGTTCCGCATTCTATCAACAGCAGGCTCGAAGATACCAAAGCAGAGAAGTACGGGCCAAAAATTACAACGTTGGCGAATTAGTTCTACGCCTGCCGAACAAGAGAAAGGACAAACTCAAGCCCAAGTGGGAAGGTCCCTTCATAATTGACCAAGTCCTGACTGGTGGAGCGTACCACCTGCGAGATACATCGGATAACCGACTCGAGCCGAACCCATGGAATGCAGCCCGTCTCCGAAGATTCTATGCCTAGCGCCGGACTCTGTGTTCGTCTCCTTCCTCTGTCCATTTTTTATATACTTTCTGTCTTACATTTCTCTCCTTCTCCTCTCTCTCTCTCTCTCTCTCTCTCTCTCTCTCTCTCTCTCTCTCTTATAGCCTTTAAAGGCTCATACAGTGATGCTCTATCCGCGCTCATTAAACCTGGGGGCTTCCTTAAACAGAAGCTTATTTATACGGGCTTCATGCCCAACACATGTGTCACACTTCTGCATGTACCTTTTATTCACCATTATATGCATCGATATTACTTAAGTTTTGGCCAAGCTGGGTTGCCTGGCTCCTGTGCTTACCCTATGTTCCCGATTTTTTGGCTAGGTGGTAAAGGGAGCACCTCTGCGATTGTTACTGCCGGGTCAGCCGGATGTGTACCCCAGACTGGGTGAAGCCGAAAGCTAGCGTTCTTAAGGGAATATTCGGTCGGTGAACTAAAGATGATCTTTTTGTTCACTTATTTATCTATACGCCCCCAGATGTTTTTCCCGCGTCTCTTTTCGCAGAATGGACATGCACTTTAGGGCATGCCTCCCAGGGAAAGGAACCCCTAACGAAACTATTCTCCCTGGAAGATGTTTCTTACTAACCATGTAATATAACATAACTAGTTGGGTACTTGTCTGTTCAAGCACCAATGACCCCTACGCCTGGTCTCCATGCATACCCCGGTTCTTATATAACCGTGAGGGTATTCGGACACACTCCGGACCGTCAGGTCCCGAGGTTGAAGCGAAAAGGTCGGCCATGACAAATGACCTACAATCCGGCTAGAAGGCATTACACATGTCAATTATAATTACATAGTCAATCTGACTGATTGTATTCCTCTTCAATACCATCTAACAGGCTGTCTAGTTTACAGTCCTGTTGAGAATACTTTGCGGCCAATTCTACTTGACCGTATACTAAGCTCACAGGGATCTCCTTCCCATTGGGCCCCACGGGTCCGACCTCGGCCATGTGGTTTGGGTCAGCCTTCATCTACCGCGTCTTCACCATGGCCCAGGCCTCCCTGGCGCCTTGACGGCAGGCCGACATCTTCCACAATCGGAAGCGCCGCCACGCTCCCTTCAGCTTCTCTACAAGCTCTCCAAGGCCTTCGGGCATGGAGACGGATGGCCACAAGGCCTGGGCGACGCTTTGCATCACCTGCCGAACTCGCTCGTGCAGTTGTGAGAGCTCGGGAAGAAGGTCACCCGTAGAACCGGGCATTTCCTCTGCAGGACGACCTGTTAGCATACCTACAGACATTACTCTGTTAGTCGACTTCCTCGCCGAACTCTTTTTTCAAAGTTCGTTTAAGCACTTACTATATATGCCACGTCGAAGCCGCTGATTCTCCTTCACGGAGTCCAATAGCTGGGCACGAACATCCTTTAGTTCAACGCCCAGCTTGGTGTTGGCATCTTGTAGATCATTCTTCTTCCGCCTCACCTTTGTCAGCATGCTCTCACTAGCCTTCAGCTGGCGTCGGAGTTGTTGCTCTTCCGAATTTAATCTGGCGCCATCTACAATTTCATTTGTCAGATTTGCACCCACGCCGCACTTCACAAAATACTTATCTTTCGAAGCATAAATTACCAGAGGGGGTCTCCTTGGGCTCCCCTGCCGCGGCTAGTGCGGCCTCAAGTTGGGCTTTGCACTCTTCCAGCTCCTGGGACAGTAGGATATTCTTTTCTGTAAGAACATGCATAACAAATGATCCTTAAATCAGTTATTCTAACTGTTTCAAGTCTCCGGGGCTACTGGTATATATATAATTACCAAAATTTTCTTACCCATATGTCTTTTACATATTGCTCCGTGGCTCTGGCTAGACCATTTTGAGCGGCACGGAGGTACGCATCTCCTGAATTGAAGGCATCCAATGCCTCTTGGGAGAAACGAGCATCGCGTAGAACTGTCCGGTGACGCCTGTGGTTCATGGCACTCTCCACCTCGGAATTGGTGGCAGACAGCCTGTCCGCATCCTCTGTCGGAGGAGCGTCCAGTGCGCGCCTCGTGTTCGCCTCCGCTTCCGGACCAGGCTTTGGAGCCTGGCTGGTGGAGGCGTGATTGGCAACATCTCCGGATATAGTTCGGCGAGGTATCTTCGTCCTGAAGAGAGCACGGGCGTTAGTATGCCTTGAAGGAATAACACCTGGGAATAAGATGGCGCGCTATACCTTTGCGCCAGCGTCTCAGTCCGGACCGCACTTCTTTTCAGCCCACGGGGCCTTGCCGCCCCTCGTTGGCTAGTCGCCGCAGGCTCGGCCTCCCGTCTCAAGGACCTCCCCTGCAAAACACGGTTGTCATACGGCAATCGAAAACACACGAGGATAGATCCCTTTTCAAAGTGCTGGGACTTCGGTCTCAGTTACCTGTGAGGCTGGGAGTAGCCCTGGGTAATCGTCCGTAATGGCCACCAAGGCATTGTCCTTGCTCAATTGATGAAACACCCCATCAATCAGCTCCACAGATAAGTCCGGATCCTCTTGAGAGGCCGGGTCGAGGAACCGTCCCGGATCCTCGGGTTGTGGAGGAGGGCTGTCTATTTCTTTAACAGCCTGGCGCAGTTCCTATGTTGAAGTCGTTAGACTAAATATTTAACAATGGGAATAAAAAACGGATGGGCAAGTAAAAGTGTCCACTTACCCAACTTGGGAGATTGTACATAGAAAATCCACCCTGTGGGTTGACGCAGAGAAATTCCTCCTCTTCTCCCTTGTACAAAGTGGACAAGATCTTTATTAGAGCGGCAGCCGAATCCGGCCCCTTACGGCCGTGGCGGGTGGCGTCGTCCTCCCCGTTGAAGTCCCACATGGGGCGGCCTCTATACTGAAGCGGTTACACCCCTTGCATGATGCATGCGGCCATGACCCCGATCATGGTAAGTCCGGAATGAGCTAACAATGTTATCCGGCCCATCAAGTAAAGAACGTCCTTGTCACTTTCCCTTTGAGGGCTCCGTGGACGCCAGCTGAGGCGCTTCTTTAGGGGAGCACTGTTGAAGTCAGGGAGGCCGATCCGGACAAGATCCGGCAGCGGGACGTCCTCTATATAAAACCATTCTGAAGGCCAATCTTCGGACACCTTTGGGGTTCCGGATAGATATCCGGTCCCGGCGATGCGCCACACTTCGGTTCCGCCCACTTGATATATTGACCCCTTCTTAGAACGGGGCGCAAGGCAGAATAGCCTTTCCCGCAGCGCGAAATGTGCCTCGCAGCCCAAAAATAGCTCGCAAAGGGCTACGAAGCCCGCAATATGCAATATGGAGGCAGGCGTGAGGTTGTGCAGCTGGAGGCCATAGAACTCCAGGAGCCCCTGGAGAAACGGATGAATTGGAAATCCGAGCCCTCTTATTAAGTAAGGGACAAGGCATACCCGCTCTCCTTTGGAGGGATTGGGGGCGCTCTCCACCATTATAGGTGGCAAGTCCGGCTCGAACCGGGACCATATAGGCCGGGGGGGGAGAAATCCCTTGGTCTGGAGCGTCGCTATCTCGCTGTGCGGGTTGGAGCACCTCTTCCAATCTCCAGGATGAGGGCTGGAGGCGCGAGAGGAGGAGCTGCGGCGGCCGGCCATGATAGAATGGAACTCTGTCGGATACGCTCTAATGAATACTCGCGGAGGGGAGAAGGTGTGGTTTGGATCTAAATCCTTGTCCCCTTAAATAGGCGGCTCATTCACGCGACTAGGGGTGTAAATATTAAAAAACACCCTGACTTTTCGTATTCGTTTGACACGTGGAAGACGGCCATTATTGGCCGTAGAAGCCAAGGAGCGCTACAAGAAACCGGACATTATTCAACAGGTACACAGAATTTGGAGAACCCGCCTTGCAATGCCGAAGACAATCTGCGCGCCGGACTCGTCGTCATTGAAGCCTGGTTCGGGGGCTACTGAGGGAGTCCTGGATTAGGGGGTGTCCGAATAGACGGACTATACCTTCAGCCGGACTCCTGGACTATGAAGATACAAGATTGAAGACTTCGTCCCGTGTCCGGAAGGGACTTTCCTTGGAGTGGAAAGCAAGCTTGGCGATACGGATATGTAGATTTCCTACCATTGTAACCGACTCTGTGTAACCCTAGCCCTCTCCGGTTTCTATATAAACCGGAGGGTTTTAGTCCATACGAACAACAATCATACCATAGGCTAGCTTCTAGGGTTTAGCCTCCTTGATCTCGTGGTAGATCTACTTGTACTACCCATATCATCAATATTAATCAAGCAGGACGTAGGGTTTTACCTCCATCAAGAGGGCCCGAACCTGGGTAAAACATTGTGTCCCCTGCCTCCTATTACCATCTGCCTAGACGCATAGTTCGGGACCCCCTACCCGAGATCCGCCGGTTTTTACACTGACCGTGACCTCTCCAGCCTCCCTCGCGAGGCTGGTCCTGCCAGCGATCCTCGCGAGGTCGGTCACGCCACCCTTGGCGAGGGCCACGGTCTTCCCATCATCCGCCACCTCTTCCTCCTCCTCGGCCATAGCCCCTGTCGTTGCACTCGGGGCCTCGGCCGACACGTCCATCTCTCACGGCCCTAAGCTCTTGACATTCGTTGGTGTTGTGGGTGTGGAGGTCGTGGTACACGCAGTACCGGCTTCCCTTGGATGACTAAGGCTGATCCCTGCCTTGCTTGGTGTCTGGCTCCGCTGCAAGCACGACAACCCCCTTGCGTTTCACGTCCTTGGCCTTGGGTTTTTTCTCTTTTGGGTCGGCAGCCGGGAGTTCGAGGAGGGAAAGGCGCTCTTCCTCAGCCCTGGCGCACTTGGTCGCCAAGTTGAACAGCTCCAGGGATGTGCACAGGTCTTCATGGATTGCTAGCTCCTCCTTCATCTTGATGTCGCGTACGCCATCGGAGAAGGCCGAGATGATGGCTTCTTCAGTCACCTTGGGGATCTTGAGGCCAGCATTGTTGAAGCGCTGGATGTATTTCTGCAGGGTTTCCCCTTGCTGCTGCTTGATGCGGCGCAGATCGCTCACGGTCGGGGGCCGGTCGCAAGTGCCCTGGAAGTTGGCGATGAAGTGAGTGCACATCTCGTCCCAGGAGGAGATCGTGCCAGGAGCCAGGTTCAGGAGCCAGGTGCGGGCCCCGTCCTTGAGCGCCACAGGAAACCAGTTCGCCATGACCCTTTCATCTCCGTTGGCGGCTTCAATGCACAACTCGTAGAGCTGTAGGAACTCCGTGGGGTCCGCCGTGCCATCGTAGCGAGGGGGCAGGTCAGGCTTGACCTTGCCTGGCCATGCGACGCCGCGCAGCTCGGGGGTGAGAGCACGGTAGCCTACTGTGGCCACCGGTGCCTTTTGCTGGTACTAGGCTTGTTCCTGGGGATTACCGCGCGCCGCCGCCTGGAGTAGCGTGGGGTCTTGGCGTGGAGGTGCAGGGGCGCGACCTTGGTGCACCGGCGCTGGGAGAGCGCGAGCACCTTCTTGGGGACGAGGGATCTCTTGGCAGCTCCTTTCTTGCTGCGTAGGCGCCGGACGCAAAGGGTCTCGCCCTGGGGCTGCACGCCTTGGAGCCAGGGCGCCTTCTTGGGGAGGAGGTGGTGGAGGCACCTCCTGATCCTCGCCTCCTGCGCGGAATGGAGGGCGAGGCAGCGAGAAGGACGGCAAGGGGGAGCCCCCTGCGTCGCTGACGAGCTCGGTGATGCGGGCGAGCCAGTCTTCATAGAGGTCGTCGACGGGGCGGTAGTGCAAGAGTTCTCTTGCTAGGAGCAGCGCGGCGTGCGTCTGTGGGGGCGCGACGGGCGTGGGACGACGAAGCGGCTGGAGTCAGCGACGGTGTGGCGGTGCGGCCCTCCCGTCGTACCGAAGGATGCTGGGACGAGGCCTGCTGCTCGTTCCCCGCCAGGCCGGTGGCGGCGTTGGCGGCAGGCGACGGGGAACGACGAGGGCGTCCTCCGACGGGCGCTGTCTGGGCGACGCGGGTGGCGAGAGAAGCCCGGCACTCGGCGCGAGCCCGACGAGCGTCAGCCATGGACACGACGGAACATCACACGCTAGCAGCGGAAGAAAGATTCCGGCGCACCCCTACCTGGCGCGCCAAATGTCGGATTTCGGTTTCCGGCAGATCCTTGAGGTTCGAACACTAGGGTGCGCGCGGAGATCTCTCCCCTACCGATCTACGTTCAATCTCCTCGCGTGATCTAAGCTGGAAACAATGAACAACACAAGGGACACGAGGTTTATACTGGTTCGGGCCACCGTTGTGGTGTAATACCCAACTCTGGTGTGTGGTGTGGTGGATTGCCTCAGGGGCTGATGATGAACAGTACAAGGGAAGAACAACCTCGTGAGAGGTGTTCTTGAGCTGGTGCGATGAACTGCTAGGGTGACTTCAGTCGCCTCTCTCTCTCTCTGCTGGGGTTCTACTAGATCTCTAGCCATCCCTCTCTCTCAATGTCCTTCCGGGGTGTCTCTCCTTCTCTCTCTCTTGTGATGGCTAGCTCTATTTATAGAGGCCCTGGGCCTCTCCCCAAATAATGAGCGGGAAGGGCGCCAACAATTGGCCATTTTGAAGGGGAACATCTAGTACAACTTATCCTGACCAAAGGTGGTATTCGTCTGCCAAAAGTACTGGTGATGACGCCGTCTTGGGCTCCATGGTGACCTCCGTCCCGCCGCTCTGCTGGTCTTGGTCTCGTTGCACCAGAATGGTAACCTTTGCCCGATGCCTTGGCCTGTGCTTGCCCCATTTGCACCAAAGGGGAAACTAGGATACTGCGCAGGCCGGCGCCCACCTGGCCTCGATCGTCATGGCTTGCGTCATGGGCTCCTCGCGAGGTATCCCCGCCTTGATATCTCCGCCTCCTCGCGAGCCTGCCTGATAAGGCTGCCTCAAAGGAAGCTTTCTGTCGTCTGCCCTGCGAGGCTTGGCCCCTCGCGAGGGTCTTGAGCCTGAGCTGATGAAGGTGGGCCGCGCTTGGCCCCCACTTGAGCCACACCGCAGGCCGCAGGCAGGCAAGTCTGGGGACCCCCGTTTCCAGAACGCCGACAACTTCCGTCCTGCCGCTCTGCTGGTCTTGGTCTCGTTGCACCGGAATGGTAACCTTTGCCCGATGCCTTGGCATGTGCTTGCCACCATTGCACCAAAGGGGAAGCAAGGACACTGTGCAGGCCGGCGCCCGCCTGGCGCCCGCCTGGCCTCGATCGTCATGGCTTGCGTCATGGCTTCCTCGCGAGGTATCCCCGCCTTGATCTCTCCGCCTCCTTGCGAGCCTGCCCGATGAGGTTGCCTCAGAGGAAGCTTTCTATCGTCTGCCCCACGAGGCTTGGCCCCTCGCGAGGGTCTTGAGCCTGAGCTGATGAAGATGGGCCGTGCTGGGCCCCCACTTGAGCCATGCCGCAGGCCATAGGCAGGCAAGTCTGGGGACCCCCATTCCCAGAACGCTGACATATTCACCTAAAACCCCGGGTTAACCTGCCTTCATCAAGTAAGCCACTCCTATCCAGGTAATCCCGGTATGACCCGCCGAACGTTTGACAAGTCAATCTTCTACAGACCCTGAACTTGTCAAAGTTAAAACGACGATTGGTTAATTGGAGGTCCATCTTAAAAGGCTTTGCTAAATGGTTTAACTCAGAGGCCTGGCAGCCCATGAAAAGCCTCGATTTGGAGCCTGGCATCTCGTAAAAAGCCTTGCATATTTTCCTTTTTGAGTTGTATTTGTTGAAGTTCATAAGTATCTTCTAATAACCCGTCATCCTTGACCCGGCTTGCTTTTCAACTACAAGTTGTCGGCACATGATAAGTTATAAACCGGTGTTTATTGACCTGGTCTGGTTTGATTAAATCACCAGTGTTATAAAGAAAACCCGGTAGTTATCCCAGTCCAGTTTACTATATAAACCGGCAGTATAAGGATGGGGTTATCAACGTTCTGGATTGGTTTTAATGCCTTTGCCGTATACACCGTTGGTCAACCAATGAGGTATGTTGCACATATTGTTGTTTATACAAACACTTCGATTATTCATCTATGTATTGCATACTTGTTTGACATCATGACCCATCTAGCGGTAAACCACTAGATACTTTTAAGTTGTTGTACCCAGGAACACAATTCATCATGGGTTATGCATCAATATATCCCAAAAGGTGGCACAAGTTGTCACGAGGTATTGCAAAACATGCTCGATGGCATGGTAGATAACGGAGTTTTGGCTATCCTATTACAAGAAGCTTTTCAAAGCGGCTCCAATGGCATAATTATTTTTCACAATATCGGCACATAGTAGCCAATAAACCGGCGACCGGTTTAGGATGCTTCATCTGGACGGTTTGATGGTTGAGGGTCAATTGGTGTAGGCACTTCTTCATCCCTCCCCAGACGCTGGAAATCAACCGTTGACCAATCGATTCCAGTTAAAGCTTGAAATGCTGCTTCTTCATAGATAAGATTGGCAGGATTAATGTCAGGAGCATAGGTGTGCTTACGAATCGGAGGCACAAGTTCTTCAACTTCATGGATGTCGGCAGGCTGTCTTTTCCCTTCAGCGTCATAAAACGGTTGAAAATAGGACAAGTGTGTATCATCGGCCAGCTTGCTGGCTACTGGCCGCATCTGTTTGGTCATCCGCTGGAGGTCATCATTGTCGAAGTCTGAACCGTCTTCCTTCACGCCTGGGTATCCTTTAATGATATCCTCCGCTTCAAGGTCTGGAATCCAGGCTTTGGCTCCAATAAGTGCGGTTAAAGCTCCTGCTCTGGCAGCTGCCTTTTTCAATTTGGCAATACGGCTCGGTAACATGGCCGGCTTCTCAAGTGTTTCTTTTATCAAGGTTGGGGCCGGTTTGTTGTAAGCTGCCGTGCAAATAGCCCACTGAGACCCAGAGTACAACTGCTCAACCAAAGTATACGCCGCTTTGAGCTTCATCCGCATGTCTGTACCAAGATGAGCAATCCAAGTACCTGCCAACGATTTATATGAACATTCTGGTCAGTGATAAGGTTAATTGACTTACGCAAAACACATAAGTGGATACTTACCAAAGATAGCAGAAGTCATAGCGTTGATTTGCCGTTTCAAGCCAGCTAGTTCATCTACAATTGGTTTCAGGGCTGCCTCATCGTCTTCAGCTCTCTTGGTTAAACCGGATTTTTCGGTTTCCCAGTTAGCACGATCTTTCACTAGTAGAAAACAGGGCTTTGGTCCAGGCCGGGTCAGCCCATTAGTCCCGGTTCAGTCAAGAACCGGGACTAATGTGAGCATTTATCCCGGTTCGTGCGGCTAAGGCATTAGTCCCGGTTCACCTGGGCCCTTTAGTCCCGGTTCGTGCCACGAACCGGGACTAAAGGGTGCGACGCCCATTAGTCCCGGTTGGTGGCACCAACCGGTACTAATGGGTTTTGAGGCATTAGTACCGGTTTATGGCACGAACCGATACTAAAGGTCCCATTTTCACGCCCCAGTGGACCGCCTTTTCAGTTTTAGAAAAAACAAAAGAAAATGATGGAAATGTCAAAATAATAAAATAAAATAAGTTTCCCATGTGATATGTGGTGTACTTGTTGGGAAAATTTACAAATATGAATTTCGACTTTATTTGCAAAATCTCTCTGGAATTTGTAAAATGGGCATAACTTTTGCATACGAACTCGGATTAAAAAGTTTTTTATATGAAAAATCATCTACTCGAAAAGTTACATCCGAATTTAACGGGGGGAACCCCGTTAAACATTTTCAAAATCCTCAAAAACCTAAGAGAAAAAAAGTTACAGGTCTTTTAAGATCTAGAGTGGAAAAAATCGAAAAAATTACTAGTCAAATCTGGTCAAACAGTGGTCAAACTGTCGTCAAACAATGGTCAAACTAATTATTCTAGAATATTAGTGTTACTAAATAATTATTTCAGTTCTTTTGTATTTTGGTCAAATCTGGTCAAACTGTGGTCAAACAATGGTCAAACTAATTATTCAAGAAATATTGGTGTTACTAAATAATTATTGTTTTTTAAAACAATAGTTTCAAACTCAAACAGTGAAATATGTCACTTCATGCTCAAGCAAAATTCATGAAGGTTAATAGGATTGACATCTTACTATTGTCAGGAAAACAACAAGTGCAGACTTGGAAATGAGAGAGAATAGAACCCGGAAGTTAAGCGTGCTCAGGCTGGGAGAGTGGGAGGATGGGTGACCGTTCGGGAAGTTAGATGATTTGGAATGATGAGGGGTGATTAGAGGATAAAATGAACAGTGATGAGGGGTGGTGATTACACACTGGAGGTTAAAATAATTCAGAAATTTGAAAATCAAAAAAAAATTCAAAAAAAAATTCAAAAAAAATCATAAAATTTCCTTACCAACCGGGACTAAAGGTGGAGCTCCACGTGGGGGGCTAAAGGGCCTTACCAATCGGGACAAAAGCCCCTTTTTCTACTAGTGTTTGTTGAAAGATTCCTTCAGCTTTTCCATTACGGCCAGGGCTTGGGTCAGCTCCTCTTTGGCCTTTGCAGCTTCTGCTTGTTGTGACTTCACATTTTCTTGCAAGTCAGAATTTCAGGCATCTTTGCTTCTCAGTTCAGCCTGCAACATTGAAGGTATATTAAACAACATGATATATACGTTCTAAGTACAAAGCGTATAACAAGTTATGCACTTCATACTTGGGGGCTAATGCCTATTTGCTCTAAAAGACGACATTTTATACAAAGTCTCCAGAACAATGCAAGCATTATCCTTGACACTTGGGGGCTAATGTGTGTCTGTTCTAAAACGGATGCATGGATTAAAACCTGGATTAACTTGTCAGGTTAAACCGGCCTTTGGGGGCTATGCTGCAGAAAGTTATCTAATTGTTAAAAGATGAGTCTTGATTCTTATTAGAGACCTGCCGTTTTGAGGATCAGTGATGAGAAACTTCAGGTGTTACAAAGACCCAGTTTATGATTAAACATCATAAAACGGCCCTTGGGGGCTACTTGGGCTAGTGTCTCAGCTATGAATCAATAAACAAAGGAAGATGAACTTACTTCATATCGCTCTTTCATCAAGTTCACCAAACCGGCTTCATAATCCCGGTTTGAGTGCAGACGATTCAAGAAGCCAGAGTGAAGCTCTTCAGCATTGAGATGAGCATAGTTTGATAAATCACTGCTCCATTTTCCTTTTTCCCTAGCATCTTGCTCTTCTTTGGCACTATGTTGAGCCAAGATGATGGGATGGCTAGGAGAGCTGTGGCCCATGTCAGTAATGATGACATCATCTCCTTGGCCTTCAGTGTGTTTAACTGGTGACAATGGAGTCTCAGCATTTCTCACCGGACTAGCCCGATTTGGCTCTGCCGGTTCAGTATCAGGCATGGCAGGTTCAGCGTCTGCTGGTTCATTGGTGTTTTGGCCTTGAAGGGGCGGTTCATCAGAGGCGGCTTCAGGATGAGGGCCCTACGGTTCATAAGTTTGTTCCGGTTCACCTCTGGGTTCTTCAAAGGTGGCCGAGTCTTCGGGCGGATTGGTGACCCGAGCTTTCTTGCTGGGTCTGGCTTTGGCCCTGCAAACAAAATATAAAAGGATTAACATCTTATTCGAGTTCTATGACGCATTGAAGGAAAAGGTTTCACAGCTTACCCGACTACAGTTTTCAGAGGAGGGAGCTGAGTTGCTGTCGACTCGCCATATGATGAGGGAGGTGTCACCTGATAATTTGAATCGGACGGATTAAGAGGTTGTCTGAAATAACCTGCCTTGGGGTAAGAATGGTCAGGAGTAGGAGAGACCTCAGACCGGCGCTTCCAAACCGGGGTGTCAGGTAAACCGGCTGAAGTGACCTGTTGGCCACTGTGCCGGGTTGTCCGGCGAGCTTCATGCTGCTGAGTCTTCAAAATAAATGTTGGATCCAAGTGAGCAAGAGGATGAGAAAACCTTACTTTCCAGACTACTTGGCGGGTTTTTTGTGTTGGCATAGACTCTGAACCGGAGGAAAGGGTAATTACCTATACATCATTAGCTTGACTGCCTTCTGCGTCCTCCTGAGGAAGATCATTGTTAATGAGATGCATGAAAAGAGAGCCAAGTGAGTCAAGTTCTACCTCAACTTCCGGATCATCAGTGTCATCATCAAACTCCATGTTGATCCGGTCAGCCATTTTCCGTTTTGACGTCCGTTTGACGGCTTTGGTCTTTGGGCGAGATGGTTTGACCGCTTTATCCCTAGTTGGCTTTACCGATTTTTCTACGGTTTTCCGTTCCAGAAGGGGTCATCACCCTATACATACATACACAGAAGAAGGATTACATGTTGCACAAGGTAAAAATATTAAAGATGAAAAGGAAGTATAATGCTTACAGCAGGCGGTTTGTTCTTGGTATAGAAGGGGTTCAAACCGGTTTGACTACAGACCAGTTCTGATTCATTCAAAATCTTCTTTACGCCTTCAGTGACTTCTTCATCAGATATTTGAATGTTGCAATGGCGTTGAGGGTCTTCAACTTCACCGGTGTACTCACACATTAATCCGGGACGCTGGCTTAGCGGCAAGATGCTCCAAGATATCCTACAATGCACGAAATCCACACCTGTTAAACCGTTGGCCATAAAGGCCTGGAGTTTGGCGAGTTGAGGAGCATATTTCGCCCTTTCTGCGGAGCTTAAGCGTTGTGGCATCAGATGGGTGTTGGAAAGCTGGTGATCACGAAAGCCGGGGAGGGGATTTTCATCCTCAGGTGAAGTGTCTCTGCAATAAAACCAAGTCTGGTTCCATTCCTTTGGGTGGCTGTGCAGTTTGGCATGAGGAAATTCAACTTCTTTCCGCTTTTGAATTGAGACACCACCAAGTTCAGTGTTGGGGACATTTACAAATTCTGTGCACCGGTTTAAGTGAAAGAAATCCTGGAACAGCTCGGCAGTTGGTTCTTCCTGTAAGTACACTTCACAGAAGACCTGGAAGTTACATAGATTGGATACTGAGTTGGGCCCAATGTCTTGAGGATGGAGTTGGAAATTGGCAAGCACATCCCGGTAAAACTTTGACCCTGGCGGTTTGAAGCCACGGCTTATGTGGTCAACAAAGACCACCACCTCACCCTGCCTTGGGGTCGGAGGATTTTCTGTTCCTGGGACTCGCCATTTAATTTCAGTTTTCTTAGGCAAGGAGCCGATGCTGACCATATCATTCAACTGATCCTCGGTGACCCGGGAACGAGCCCAGTTGCAAGCGGTGAATTGTTTGGCCATTGCAAAACAAACAAGCTGAAAACAAAAGGCCGGTTTATAAATCACTCATGATGATATACAAGATGCAATGGAGTAAAACATATACTGATATGTGAAATGGTATAAACCGGAGACCAATGCAATAATGGATAAAAGGTAATACCAGGACAGGGGTGCTCAGACACTATTAAACTGGAGTATAATTATGGAGGTAAAAGGCTCCTCCGGTTTATCAGAGGGCTAATGGTATAGATTGCGTATACAAAGTTAAACCGCCTATGTTGATGTGAGGAGAAACAGATTTCACAGAAGTATATGAAAATCTCAGATCTAAGGTAAGACAGAAATGCAAAAATAATTTGACCTAAAAGGACGAGAGCTGGAACAACTTATGAACGACTAGATCAGTTTTTTGCGCATAAGGGTTTGTGGTGGTAACAGAAGATTAGCTACGGCAAGGGATACATCAAGTGCGAAGTGTTCATCTACAGGCCAAGGAAAAATAGCACCGAAAGCTCCGATGAACTTCAAGAACCGCGAAGAGCAAGGAAACCCTAATGGATCTAGAAAGGAAGGGGGAAAGGACTTACTGTGACCACGGAAGCAGCGGAGGCATGCTGCGGAACTCTGGTACGAGCAGGTCGATGCAGTGGCCGACGGTGAAGCAGAGGCGAGGCTCGACGATGACGGCAGCGCTCAGGTGCGGAAACGTCGCGAGGAAGAAGAAGGGATGAAGGGGTAGCGGAAAGAAAAGAAAGGGGTTCTCTGCCCCTATTTATAAGGCGAAGCGATAAAATGACAAGTTCCGGAATCGAGGAGCTCAAAAATGGATAAATTAATAAAGGTGTCGCCTCGGTGACTGAATACACATTAATGAAGGTAATCTTCAGCTTCAACGAATAGATGATGTCAGGGCGGTTTATCATAATCATGAAGTATGACGTCACGACGGTTTACAAGATCAAGGTGAAGCTATGAGGGAGGAATTTTTCCAAGTGTTGAAGATTGACATGAACACGTTCAAACCAATCTGGGGCCTAATGTTGGGGATATTACTACTGGATTTAAACCGGGCAGGAGTAGCCGGGTTAACTCCTTAAAGATTAGAAGCCCATGAAGATGCAAGAATGATGGCACTTTACAAAGGCCCAAGGCCCAAAGGCGGGTTAAAGCCTGTAGATATAAACCGACCCGGTCATGTAACTTGTGTTGTAAGATAGGAAGGATAGAGACCGAACCAGACACGTTTATGATCCGGCTTCGGGACTCTGTAACCCGGCGGGCGTCAACCTATGTATATAAAGGGACGACCCGGCAGCGGTTTAGGGACAGACAACAACTCGAGAGCCAGACAAAGCGGATTCGTTCCCTGGCCTTTGAAACCATAGCAATACCAATCACAACTAGACGTAGGCTTTTACCTTCCTTGTAGGGGCCAAACTAGTATAAAACCCCTCGTGTCCCCTTGTCCGATTTAACCCCTTTAAGCTAACCTGTAGCGATGGCTCCACGACTAAGTCCTTTCACAAGGACATCTGCCGTGACAAACCCATGACAAATATCAAAATTCCTTAATGGATTTATTAAAGAAGAGTTGTATATGATGCAATCAGAAGGTTTTGTCAATCCTAAAGGTGCTAACAAACTGTGCAAGCTCCAGCGATCCATCTATGGACTGGTGCGAACATCTCGGAGTTGGAATATACGGTTTGATGAGTTGATCAAAGCATATAGTTTTATACAGACTTGTGGTGAAGCCTGTATTTACAAGAAAGTGAGTGGGAGCACTACAACATTTCTGATAAGTATATGTGAATGACATATTGTTGATCGGTAATAATGTAGAATTTTCTGGGAAGCACAAAGGAGTGTTTGAAAGGAGTTTTTCAAAGAAAGACCTCGGTGAAGCTACTTAAATATTGACCATCAAGATCTATAGAGATAGATCAAGACGCTTGATATATTTTTCAATGAGTACATACCTTGACAAGATTTTGAAGTAGTTCAAAATGGAACAGTCAAAGGAGTTCTTGCCTGTGTTGCAAGGTGTGAAGTTGAGTAAAGACTCAAAACCCGACCACGACAGATAATAGAAAGAGAAAAAAAATTAATTCCCTGTGCCTCAGCCATAGGTTCTATAAAGTAAGATATGCTGTGTACCAGACCTATTGTGTACCTCACCAAGAGTTTGGCCAGAGGGTACAATAGTGATCCAGGAGTGGATCACTGGACATCGGTCAAAATTATCCTTAGTGGAATAAGGAAATGTTTCTTGGTTATGGAGGTGACAAAGAGTTTGTCGTAAGGAGTTACGTCGATGCAAGCTTTGACACCGATCTGGATGAGTCTAAGTCTCGATCTAGATACATATTGAAAGTGGGAGCGATTAGCTAGAGTAGCTCCATGCAGAGCATTGTAGACATAAATTGTTTGCAAAATACATATGACTCTGAATATGGCAGACCCATTGACTAAACTTCTCCCACAAGAAAAACATGATCACTCTTTGGGTGTTAATCACATAGCGATGTGAACTAGATTATTGACTCTAGTAAACCCTTTGGGTATGAGTCACATGGAGATGTGAACTAATCACATAAATATGTGAACTATTGGTGTTAAATCACATGGCGATGTGAACTAGATTATTGACTCTAGTGCAAGTGGGAGACTGAAGGAAATATGCCCTCGAGGCAATAATAAAGTTGTTAGTTATATTTCCTTATATCATGATAAATGTTTATTATTCATGCTAGAATTGTATTAACCGGAAACTTAGTACATGTGTGAATACATTGACAAAAGAGAGTGTCCCTAGTATGCCTCTACTTGACTAGCTCATTAATCGAAGATGGTTATGTTTCCTGACCATAGACATGTGTTGTCATTTGATGAACGGGGTCGCATCATTAGAGAATGATGTGATGGACAAGACCCATTAGTTAGCTTAGCATAAATGATCGCTTAGTTTTATTGTTATTGCTTTCATCATGACTTATACATGTTCCTCTGACTATGAGATTATGCAACTCCCGAATACCGGAGGAACACCTTGTGTGCTATCAAACGTCACAACGTAACTGGGTGATTATAAAGATGCTCTACAGGTGTCTCCGATGGTGTTTGTTGAGTTGGCATAGATCAAGAGTAGGATTTGTCACTCCGATTGTCGGAGAGGTATCTCTGGGCCCTCTCGATAATGCACATCACTATAAGCCTGGCAAGCAATCTGACTAATGAGTTAGTTGCAGGATGTTGCATTACGGAACGAGTAAAGAGACTTGCCGGTAACGAGATTGAATTAGGTATGATGATACCGACGATCGAATCTCGGGCAAGTAACATACCGATGACAAAGGGAACAATGTATGTTGTTATGCGGTTTGACCGATAAAAATCTTCGTAGAATATGTAGGAGCCAATATGAGCATCTAGGTTCCGCTATTGGTTATTGACCGAAGATGTGTCTCGGTCATGTCTACATAGTTCTCGAACCCGTAGGGTCCGTACGCTTAACGTTTGATGATGATTTGTATTATGAGTTATGTGATTTGATGTACCGAAGGTTGTTCGGAGTCCCGGATGAGATCACGGACATGACGAGGAGTCTCAAAATGGTCGAGACGTAAAGATCAATATATTTGAAGGCTATATTCGGACATCACAAAGGTTCCGAGTGATTCGGGTATTTTTCGGATTACCGGAGAGTTACGGGAATTCGCCGGGGAAAGTAGCGGGGAGGACTAGTATAGAATTTGGGCTTACCATGAATGAATAGAAAAAAGATCATGGGCCGTTGGATTATGGATGTATGGCACCAATTTGAGTGGATGTATCTGTACTCATAACTGCACAGTTCTGTGCAAAAATGTCCCTTTGCTCCCATTTGCGGCAGGTCCTTCGCCTTCGAAACACGACACATCCTATTGCCCTTCCGTTCCCCTATCGCTCGTCGACGGTGGCGGCTTCCCAGATCCGGTGCTTCCCCGGTGGACGACGACTACTCCCGTGGCACCTGCTCTATGCCTCCCTCCTCACACTCCAGCATCCAGGTCGGTTGGCTACGTCCCCCTTGCACCCCAACATTGCGCTGCACATTGTCGTCAGGGACCAGGCCGCCGCCGCCACGGCCTCCTCCCCCCCGGTGGCCGCGGGCACCCTATCTACTCAGTTGAACATTCGTATTTTCCCATAGGCAACCTGGTGGTTCTCGAGCGCGCGGTGATGCTTCCACGGTCTACTCCTCCCCGGTGCTCCTAGATCCAACAATAGCTCACCGGAGGCAAGCTGATGGGGCTGCATCTACTCGCCTCCTTCGCCTCACAAGCTCAACATGAAGGTCAGCTCCGTTTCTCCCACTCCCCTCCCCCTCTCCCTCCTATAGATTCCTCTCTAATGGCAACTCTCCTCTCCTATAACGCTGAGCATTTAACAGTGAACAACTTTGATGGCTTTGACTGGTTTTCATTAGATGATGTATTACATATTTTATAACTTCGATTTTATGATGTAGTGCTACTGTTCTTGTGGTTTGGTAGTATAATTTGGAAGTTCTATTTCACTGTTAAGTACTGTGGAGAGCTAAGTTTGATGTGTAGAACGGGTACATAATCCTCGATTTGAAGTTCAGGATATTTCACTAAAAATATTAATATCTGCACATGTTCCATCTTGTCGTCACAGTATCCATTCATTGAGTTAAATATTGTGGGACAGTGAGTTCTTTTTAATTGTGAGGATTACAATTTACCAATTCATATAATAAATCCATTTTTACAATTTACCAGTTCTAGACACACCCTTATGCGTTCTGACCATTAGTTCAAGACATGGATAAATCATGGATGGAGCCATTAGCAGACCTGATCCATGATCATGCATTCTATAAGTGTGTATTGGGGAACAAATAAACCGATGTAACATTTAGGCAGATAGAATCTGACCAGAATAGTAAAGGGACAGAAAGTTCTTCAATCTGTACCGTCCATATTCAATCCAATAGCCCTTACAGGTTGTTCTGCTACATTATATGGAAGCATCAGTGACCTGAAATCTAAAGCATTTTAATAGAAGTTTTCTTAATAAACTTGTATTCAAAATGCAGATTTGTGTCTCACGTACCTATGATTTACTTTCTGTTGTAATTGTTTTTAAACTCCTCAAAACAGTTATTGAGAAGGACACCACAAACTCTTGCAGGCTGATTGTGGATGTAAGGTGCCTGTATTTTGCATCTTGTAGTGTGTGTTCTAAAAGCGGCTGGTGCATCTGGAGCACCAGTTCCACCATTTCATAGGGTATAGCTCATATTTTTGTTACTGTATTGTGTTCAAGAAGAAGCATACCTATCTCTTTCACAATGATTAGGCAACCACAGCCCCTTTCAGAAGACTCAAAATCACCATGTGTATTGTGAAGATGTGCCTTTGTGCCGTCGTAATATATTTTTTTCTTTCTTAGAAGCCAAGTGTTATTTATGCTATGCAGAACGTGCAGATTTGTTTGGTGCCATCTTTTCCAATGCTAAGCAGCCAAGTATTCCTTGCTAGTACAATGTATTGTTGATGATTATTTAAGTACACTTTGTCGTGTTGTGCTCAAAACTGAATGGTTTGTTTGGTGCCATCTCTTCCAGGAAATGAAGATTGATGAGCTAGAAGGACTATAATTGGATGCAAAGGGAACTGACTTTTCTTTCATGTGCTATCAAGATAACAAACCTGATGCAAGCTTTGGTAGCGATGCATATTCAGCGGGGATCACTTTAGTACTTCATACTTGGGGCTTGCTGTTCATGTACTAGAAAATTATCATGTCATGTTATGTGCCAAGTTATATATGTATGTCTCTTGTGTACTCAAATTAGGATGGATGACATGCACTGAAATTAGGATGGATCACTTCAGTCCTTCATACTCGGCTTGCTGGTTTTCTGTATGGCTGGGCAACAACAATCTGCACTGCTTACAAATTGTGCTGCTGCAGTATATGGAAGCATCAATCACCTGAAATCTGGAGCATTTTTAACATGAAGTTCTCCGAAAAGACTTGTATTCAGAATGCAGATTTGTGTCACGGACCTATGATGTACTTTGTGTCGTAATTATTTTAAACTCCACAAAACAGTTCTTGATGACAACACGCTCTTGCAGTCTGATGTGATCACATATTATGAGAGATGCTTTTGCTTGAAATATAGCTAGTTCCTGTGGTGCTACCATACATGAGAGAACAGGGAACAAATTGCATATGAGAAAGTTGGGGTTATCACTGCAAAAAGACATGTTTTATATCCAACCGTGATAGGGGGTTTTCACAAATGTACAATAAGTGGCCTAAGATGTCTCCACTCCAATCTGTACCCTCCATATCCAATCCAATGGCCCAGGTTTCATTTTTCTATTCTTTCATTGTAAGCCCAGATTCTATGCTAGTCTCCCCCATAAGTAGTGGGGCTTAATGGGCCATACGGGAAAGGAGAGAAGGGCCTCAAGGGTTGGCCACCCCCCCCCCCATGGCAAGTCCAAATTGGACTAAGGAGCGGGCGGCGCCCCCTCTCTTTCCTTCTCCCTCTCCTACTCCTTCCCTTCTCTCCCTCTTGGAAAAGGAAGGGGACTCTAACTAGGATTGGGAATCCTAGTTGAACTCCCCCTATAGGCGTGCCCCTCCTAGGCCAGCCTCCTCCTCCTTCCTC
>NC_041392.1:145605754-145750933 GCF_002162155.2 Triticum dicoccoides
ACAATAAGTGGCCTAAGATGTCTCCACTCCAATCTGTACCCTCCATATCCAATCCAATGGCCCAGGTTTCATTTTTCTATTCTTTCATTGTAAGCCCAGATTCTATGCTAGTCTCCCCCATAAGTAGTGGGGCTTAATGGGCCATACGGGAAAGGAGAGAAGGGCCTCAAGGGTTGGCCACCCCCCCCCCCCATGGCAAGTCCAAATTGGACTAAGGAGCGGGCGGCGCCCCCTCTCTTTCCTTCTCCCTCTCCTACTCCTTCCCTTCTCTCCCTCTTGGAAAAGGAAGGGGACTCTAACTAGGATTGGGAATCCTAGTTGAACTCCCCCTATAGGCGTGCCCCTCCTAGGCCAGCCTCCTCCTCCTTCCTCCTTTATATACGTGGGCAGGAGGCATTGTCGGTTTCAAAACCGGCGGATCTCGGGTAGGGGGTCCTGAACTGTGCGTCTAATGTCGATGGTAACAGGAGACAAGGCACACAATGTTTTACCTAGGTTTGGGCCCTCTCTATGGAGGTAATACCCTACGTCCTGCTTGATTAATCTTGATGAATATGAGTATTACAAGAGTTGATCTACCACGATATCATAATGGCTAAACCCTAGAGGCCTAGCTTGTATGGTTATGATGATGAGTCTATCCTCCGGACTAAGTCCTCCGGTTTATATAGACACCGGGAGGATTTAGGGTTACACAAGGTCGGTTACAAAGAAAGGAATCTACATATTTGGTCGCCAAACTTGCCTTCCACGCCAAGTAGAGTCCTATTCGGACACGGGTGCAGTCTTCGGTCTTCGTGTATTCACAGCCCATCAGTCCGGCCCATGGCTAACAGGTCGGACGCCCGAGGACCCCTTAATCCAGGACTCCCTCTGTAGCCCCTGAACCAGGCTTCAATGATGAGGTGTTCGGTGCGCAAATTGTCTTCGGCATTGCAAGGAGGGTTCCTCCTCCGACGTCTTCCAAGTAATGTATTCGGCTTTCAATTCAATGCCGCACCCCTCGGCTTCTGTGCATTGATGACTTCAGCTTCTGATAACCCACAAGTATAGGGGATCGCAATAGTTTTTGATAGGTAAGAGTGTCGAACCCAACGATGAGCTAAAGGAAGAACAAATATGACCTCAAGTTCTATCGACCACCGATACAACTCTACGCACGCTTGACGTTCGCTTTACCTAGAACAAGTATGAAACTAGAAGTATTTTGTAGGTGTTGTTGGATAGGTTTGCAAGATAATAAAGAGCATGTAAATAAAAAGTAGGGCTGTTAGATAAAGACACAACTAAGTTAGTTTTATTAAAGAGCTTTTTGTTACGAGAAAGTTATTTGTCCCTAGGCAATCGATAATTAGACCGGTAATCATTATTGCAATTTTGTATGAGGGAGAGGCATAAGCTAACATACTGTCTCTACTTGGATCATATGTACTTATGATTGGAACTCTAGCAAGCATCTGCAACTACTAAAGATCATTAAGGTAAAACCCAACCATAGCATTGAAGCATCAAGTCCTCTTTATCCCATACGCAACAACCGCCTTACTCGGGTTTATGTTTCAATCACTCACGCAACCCACTATAAGCGAATCATGAATGTATTGCAACACCCTACAGCGGGGACCCCTCACACTTGCGCGACACGGAGAGTACCATAGGACAACACCAATAATAAAACATGCAACTCAAACCAATCTTGATCATCAAATAGCCCATAGGACAAAACGGATCTACTCAAACATCATAGGATAGCCATACATAATTGGGAAATAATATATAGCGTTGAGCGCCATGTTTAAGTAGAGATTACAGCGGGTAAGAGAGAGGTTACACCACTGCATAGAGGGGGGAAGAGTTGGTGATGATGGCGGTGAAGTTGTTGGTGAAGATTGCGGTGATGATGATGGCCATCGGTGGCACTCCGGTGCCACCGGAAGCGAGGGGGGAGAGAGCCCCCCTCCTTCTTCTTCTTCCTTGATCACCATCCTAGATGGGAGAAGGGTTTCCCCTCTGGTCCATGGCCTCCATGGTGTGGGAGGGGCGAGAGCCCCTCCGAGATTGGATCTGTCTCTCTGTCTCTCTCTGTTTCCGCGTTCTCAGATTCTACCCTTTCACCATTTCTTATATTCCCGGAGATCCGTAACTCCGACTGGGCTGAAATTTTAACACAATCTCTATCTGGAATTACCTTACTTGCGGCGAAAGAAGGGCACCAACCGCCTTACGGGGTGTCCACGAGGGTCGGGGGCGCGCCTGCCCCCTGGCGCGCGCCCCCTGCCTCGTGCCCCCACGGGCATCGTCTCGCGTTGATTTTTCTTCCCAAAAATCACATATATTCCAAAAACAATCTCCGTCAGTTTTTATCCCGTTTGGACTCCGTTTGATATGGATTTACTGCGAAACGAAAAACATGCAACAAACATGAACTGGCACTAGATCAATATGTTAGTCCCAAAAATAGTATAAAAAGTTGCCAAAAGTATATGAAAGTTGTAGAATATGGGCATGGAACAATCATAAATTATAGATACGATGGAGACGTATCAACATCCCCAAGCTTAATTCCTGCTCGTCCTCGAGTAGGTAAATGATAAAAAAGATATTTTTTGATGTAGAATGCTACCTAGCATAATCTTGATCATGTATCTAATCATGGCATGAATATTAAGATACGAGTGATTCAAAGCAATAGTCTATCATTTGACATAAAAACAATAATAATTCAAGCCTACTAATAAAGCAATCATGTCTTTTCAAAATAACATGGTCAAAGAAAGTTATCCCTACAAAATCATATAGTCTGGCTATGCTCCATCTTCACCACACAAAATATTCACATCAGGCACAACCCCGATGACAAGCCGAGCAATTGGTTCATAGTTTTTAACGCGCTTCAGCTTTTTCAACCCTCATGCAATACATGAGCGTGAGCCATGGACATAGCACTATAGGTGGAATAGAATATGATGGCGGAGGTTGTGTGGAGAAGACAAAAAGGGAGAAAGTCTCACATCGACGCAGCTAATCAACGGGCTATGGAGATGCCCATCAATTGATGTCAATGTGAGGAGTAGGGATTGCCATGCAACGGATGCACTAGAGCTATAAGTGTATGAAAGCTCAAACTGAAACTAAGTGGGTATGCATCCAACTTGCTTGCTCGTGAAGACCTCGGGCATTTGAGGAAGCCCATCATCGGAATATACAAGCCAAGTTCTATAATGAAAATTCCCACTAGTATATGAAAGTGATAACTCAAGAGACTCTCTATATGAAGAACATGGTGCTACTTTGAAGCACAAGTGTGGTAAAAGGATAGTAACGTTGCCCCTTTTTCTTTTCTCTTTTTTTGCGGGCTTCTTTGGCCCCTTTTTTTATTTAGGCTTATTTGGCCTCTCTTTTTTGATGGGGCAATGCTCTAATAATGATGATGATCACACTTTTATTTACTTACAACTCAATATTACAACTCGATACTAGAGCAAAGATATGACTATATGAATGCCTCCAGCGGTGTACCGGGATGTGCAATGATCTAGCGTAGCAATGACATCAAAAACAGACAAGCCATGAAAGCATCATGCTAGCTATTTTACGATCATGCAAATCAATATGACAATGAATGCTCAAGTCATGTATATGATGATGATGGAAGTTGCATGGCAAGATATCTCAGAATGGCTATGGAAATGCCGTAATAGGTAGGTATGGTGGCTGTTTTGAGGAAGATATAAGGAGGCTTATGTGTGACAGAGCATATCATATCACGGGGTTTCGATGCACCGGCGAAGTTTGCACCAACTCTCGAGGTGAGAAAGGGCAATGCACGGTACCGAAGAGGCTAGCAATGATGGAAGGGTGAGAGTGCGTATAATCCATGGACTCAACATTAGTCATAAAGAACTCACATACTTATTGCAAAATTTATCAGACCTCGAAGCAAAGTACTACTACGCATCCCCCTAGGGGGGTAGATTGGTAGGAAAAGACCATCGCTCATCCCCGACCGCCACTCATAAGGAAGACAATCAATAAATACCTCATGCTCCGACTTTGTTACATAACGGTTCACCATACGTGCATGCTACGGGAATCACAAACCTCAACACAAGTATTTCTACTAATCCACAACTACCCACTAGCATGACTCTAATATCACCATCTTTATATCGCAAAACTATTGCAAGGAATCAAACATATCATATTCAGTGACCTACAAGTTTTATGTAGGATTTTATGACTAACCATGTGAATGACCAATTCCTGCCATCTCTCTAAATAGATATAAGTGAAGCAAGAGAGTTTAATTCTTTCTACAAAAGATATGCCCGTTCTCTAACAAATATAAGTGAAGCAAAAGAGCATTCTACAAATGGCGGTTTTCTATGTAAAGAGAAACAGGCAATCCAAACTTCAAATGATATAAGTGAAGCACATGAAGCATTCTATAAAGCCATACTCAAAAGGTATAAGTGAAGTGCAATGAGCATTATATAAATCAACCAAGGACCATCTCATACCAGCATGGTGCATAAAAGAAAGATGAAAACTAAAGCAAAAGACGCTCGAAGATTGCACATATCGCATGAACGAAATGAATCCGAAAACATACCGATACTTGTTGAAGAAAGAGGGGATGCCTTTCGGGGCATCCCCAAGCTTAAACGCTTGAGTCTCCTTGAATATTTACTTGGGGTGACTCGGGCATCCCCAAGCTTGAGCTCTTGCCTCTCTTCCTTCTTCTCACATCGAGACCTTCTCGATCATCGAACACTTCATCCACACAAATCTTCAACAGAAAACTCGGTAAGATCCGTTAGTATAATAAAGCAAATCACTACTCTAAGTATTGTTAAAAACCAATTCATATTTTGTTTTTGCATTATAGCTACTGTAATATAACTTTTCCATGGCTTAATCCGCTGATATAAATTGATAGTTTCATCAAAACAAGAAAACTATGCATCAAAAACAGAATCTGTCTAAAACAGAACAGTCTATAATAATCTAAACATTCACCATACTTCTGATACTTCAAAAATTCTGCAAAAATTAGGAAAAATAAAAAAATTGTATATAAAGACAGTGCAGAAAGAATCAAAACCATTTGACATTCCAGTAAATATGTAAAATCGCGCACTACAGCCAAAGTTTCTGTCCTGCACCGCACAAACCAACAAGCATTGTAAACATCCTAAAGGCAAAACTTGGCACATTATTTTTATAATACAATGGAATTGTACAAGGGGATAATTATTTTTGTTGAAAAGTTTCTGTAATCAAGTTTCACAAAAATTCCATGAGCATGAACAAAGTTCAAGGCTAGCTCTCACTTCAACAATGCTTGTCTTTCTCACTTTCGCTTTTCTTTTTGAAAAGTTTCGGGTTCCCCTCTTTATTTTTTTGTTTTTAAACTATATAAAAGCACTCAACATAAATAAATGACTCTCTAAAACTTCCGGGTTGTCTCTCTGGCAGCGCTTTCTTTAAAGCCATTAAGCTAGGCATATAGTGCTCAAGTAGTGAATCCACCCGGATCCCAAGGTATATCAAAGCCAATTTTAATTAACAATGATTTGTAATTTAGTAGTGAGCACAAAGTAACATATATCATGTAACAACGAATTCTAACTCTCTTCCTATGCATCGGCATGTCATAAAAGAACAATTCATGCACACATAGTAAAGGCCAATGCATAGTATAAACAGTTTCTTGCAATTTTATCGTATTGGAAACATACAGAGGTGGATATATAGCTCCTCTCTCATAATAATTGCAAGTAGGAGAAGCAAGCACATTCATATTATATCTATCAAAATCATCATGTGTAGTAGTAAAAGGCAACCCATCAATATAATCCTTAATAAGTGCAAACTTCTCCGATATAGTGTAGTTGGGAGAATTCAAAAAGATAATAGGACTGTCATGCGTGGGTGCAATAGCAACAATTTCATGTTTAACATAAGGAACTATAGCAAGTTCATCTCCATAAGCATAATTCATATTGGCATCTTGGCCACAAGCATAGCAAGCATCATCAAAAAGGGATATTTCAAGAGAATCAAAGGGATCATAGCGATTATCATAGCAATCATCCTTCGGTAAGCACGAAGGGAAATTAAACAATGTATGAGTTGAAGAGTTACTCTCATTAGAAGGTGGGCACGGGTAGCTAATCCGCTCTTCCTCCTTTTGTTTTTCGCTCTCGTCCTCATCTTTTTCATCCAATGAGCTCACAATGTCATCAGTTTCTTCTTCCATAGATTCCTGCAAAAAATTAGTCTCGTCTTGGACAGCGGAGACTTTCTCAATAAACGCATCAATATCGGAATTATACTCATAATTCTCATAGCAATATGTCAATATAGCAAAATTTTCAGGCCTATAAATATCATCATCAAAAGCTTCATACTTTTCAGACAAAGATTCAATTTCATAAGCACCCTTAAAAGCAACAAATTCTTCAATTTGTTCAACATCATAGTAATCATATATACCATTAGCATAAGAAGCCAATGTTTTATCATCATTCAATTTGCATGAAAAGGGAAGGTGTGGAGCCTTCATCCTAGAGCAACAAGTATAATCATATCTCAAGCATAGTTGCCTAGCATACCACTTCAACATATAAATTTGATCCCATAATAGTTTCCCTTTTTGAGTTAAGCGATAATCCCTAAAGTATTGACGTTGATCCAACGTGTCTCCCATTACCAAATTGAATGGGGTTTTCTCTGGATTATCAAAGTAGTACATAATATCTGTCACATAACGAGGATCGAGGGTTTTAGGAGGTTCCTCGTCTCCATGAGCAGCAAGTACACCTAATTTTTTTGGTATTTCGGGTTCCATATCCATAACTAAAGATAAAGAACAACTAAGAACAGCAAATAAAAATTACTTAGTGATAAAGCAAACAAGCACACACGAGAATATTCACCCCACGCTATTGCTCCCTAGCAACGGTGCCAAAAAGGTCTTGATAACCCACAAGTATAGGGGATCGCAACAGTTTTCGATAAGTAAGAGTGTCAAACCCAACGAGGAGCTAAAGGCAGAACAAATATTCCCTCAAGTTCTATCGACCACCGATACAACTCTACACACGCTTGACGTTCGCTTTACCTAGAACAAGTATGAAACTAGAAGTATTTTGTAGGTGTTGTTGGATAGGTTTGCAAGATAATAAAGAGCATGTAAATAAAAAGTAGGGGCTGTTTTGATAAAGACACAACTAAGTTAGTTTTAGTAAAGAGCTTTTTGTTACGAGAAAGTTATTTGTCCCTAGGCAATCGATAACTAGACCGGTAATCATTATTGCAATTTTATATGAGGGAGTGGCATAAGCTAACATACTTCCTCTACTTGGATCATATGCACTTATGATTGGAACTCTAGCAAGCATCCGCAACTACTAAAGATCATTAAGGTAAAACCCAACCATAGCAATAAAGCATCAAGTGCTCTTTATCCCATACGCAAGAACCCCCTTACTCGGGTTTGTGTTTTAGTCACTCACGCAACTCACTATAAGCGAATCATGAATGTATTGCAACACCCTACAGCGGGGATCCCTCACACTTGCGCGACATGGAGAGCACCATAGGACAGCACCAATAATAAAACATGCAACTCAAACCAATCTTGATCATCAAATAGCCCATAGGACAAAATGGATCTACTCAAACATCATAGGATAGCCATACATCATTGGGAAATAATATATAGCGTTGAGCACCATGTTTAAGTAGAGATTACATCGGTTAAGAGAGAGTTTACACTGCTGCATAAAGGGAGGAAGAGTTGGTGATGATGGCGGTGAAGTTGTTGGTGAAGATTGCGGTGATGATGATGGCCCCCGGTGGCACTCCGGTGCCACCGGAAGCGAGGGGGAGAGAGCCTCTCTCCTTCTTATTCTTCTTATTCCTTGACCTCCTTCCTAGATGGGAGAAGGGTTTCCCCTCTGGTCCATGGCCTCCATGGCGTGGGAGGGGCGAGAGCCCCTCCGAGATTGGATCTGTCTCTCTGTCTCTCTCTGTTTCTGCGTTCTTAGATTCTACCCTTTCACCGTTTCTTATATTCCCGGAGATCCGTAACTCCGATTGGGCTGAAATTTTAACACGATCTCTATCCGGATATTAGCTTTCTTGCGGAAAAAGAAGGGCACCAACCGCCATACAGGGTGGCCAGAAGGGTCAGGGGCGCGCCCCCTGCGCCGTGGTGATACGTCTCCAACGTATCTACTTTTCCAAACACTTTTGCCCTTGTTTTGGACTCTAACTTGCATGCTTTGAATGGAACTAACCCGGACTGACGTTGTTTTAAGCAGAATTACCATGGTGTTATTTATGTGCAGGAGCAAACATTCTCGGAATGACCTGAAACTTCACGGAGCCACTTTTCAGAAAATAAGAAAAATACCTGCCAAAGATGTAGGCCAGGGGTCCCACCGTCTCTCCATGAGGGTGGGGGGCGCACCCCCCTACCTCGTGGGCCCCCTGTTGCCTCTCCGACTCCAACTCCACCTCCATATATTGAGTTTCAGGAAGAAAAAAAATCAAAGAGAAGAAATCATCGCGTTTTATGATACAGAGCCGCCGCCAAGCCCTAAAACCTCTCGGGAGGGCTGATCTGGAGTCCGTTCGGGGCTCCGGAGAGGGGAATCATCTCCATCATCATCAACCATCCTCCATCACCAATTTCATGATGCTCACCGCCGTGCGTGAGTAATTCCATGGTAGGCTTGCTGGACGGTGATGGGTTGGATGGGATCTATCATGTAATCGAGTTAGTTTTGTTAGGGTTTGATCCCTAGTGTCCACTATGTTCTGAGATTGATGTTGCTATGACTTTGCTATGCTTAGTGCTTGTCACCAGGGCCCGAGTGCCATGATTTAAGATCTGAACCTATTATGTTTTCATCAATACATGAGTGTTCCTGATCCTATCTTGCAAGTCTATAGTCACCTATTATGTGTTATGATCCGTTAACCCCGAAGTGACAATAATCGGGATACTTACTGGTGATGACCGTAGTTTGAGGAGTTCATGTATTCACTATGTGTTAATGCTTTGTTCCAGTTCTCTATTAAAAGGAGGCCTTAATATCCCTTAGTTTCCGTAAGGACCCCGCTGCCACGGGTGGGTAGGCCAAAAGATGTCATGCAAGTTCTTTTCCATAAGCACGTATGACTATGTTCGGAATACATGCCTACATTATATCAATAAACTGGAGCTAGTTTTGTGTCACCCTAGGTTATGACCATTACATGATGAACCGCATCCGGCAAAATTCCCCATCACTGATCCATTGCCTACGAGCTTTCCATATATTGTTCTTCGCTTATTTACTTTGTCGTCGCTATTGCTATCATCACTACAAAATACCAAAAACATTGCTTTTACTACCGTTACTTTTTGTTACCGTTACCACTACTATCATATTACTTTGCTACTAAACACTTTGCTGCAGATATTAAGTTTCCATGTGTGGTTGAATTGACAGCTCAGCTGCTAATACTTGAGAATATTCTTTGGCTCCCCTTGCATCGAATCAATAAATTTGGGTTGAATACTCTTCCCTCGAAAACTGTTGCGATCCCCTAGTCTTGTGGGTTATCAAGACTATTTTCTGGCACCATTGCCGGTGAGCATAGCTCTATTCTTTGAGTCACTTGGGATACATATATGCTTATCATTATGAAGAACTTGAGAGATCCAAAAACCAAGATCTATCCCTCAACTACGAGGGGAGGTAAGGAACTGCCATCTAGCTCTGCACTTGATTCACCTTCTGTTATGAGTAAGTTTGTGACACCTACACCTGCTTCTGCTATTTGTTATGATATGTCGCATGTTATTGATGATGCCACTTCTGCTATGCATGATACTTATGATGAAACTACCTCTATGCCTGATACTATTATGCCACTTAGTGATTTTCTTGATGAACAACTTGCTAGGTCTAGAGAGATTGAAAATATTGAATCTGATGATACTGATGATGAAGAATCACTTGTTATTCCTAAGGGTTATGGTTTTGATCAAGAAGCTTCTTTAGCTATTTTAGCTTGCCAAAATAGAAATGAACTCAAAAGATTATTAGCTAAATGGAGTAAGCAATCTCTGTATGCTAGAATGAAACCTGACCCTGCTTTTGCTACTTCACCTATCTTTGTTACTGATAAGGATTATTAATTCTTTGTTGATCCTAATATAATTACTTTGGTTGAATCTGATCCTTTTCATGGTTATGAATATGAAACTATTTTGGCACATCTTACTAAATTGAATGATATAGCTACCATGTTTACTAAAGATGAGAGAACTCATTACTTTTATATCCTTAAAATATTCTCGTTTTCATTAAAAGGTCATGCTAAGATATGGTTTAATTCTCTTGATCCTGGTTGTGTGCGTAGTCCCTAGGATATAATGTATTACTTCTCTGCTAAATATTTCCCTGCTCATAAGAAACAAGCTGCTTTGAAGGATATATATAATTTTGTGCAAATTGAAGAAGAGAGTCTCCCACAAGCTTGGGGGAGGCTTCTCCAATTACTTAATGCTTTGCCTGATCATCCTCTTAAGAAAAATGAATACTTGATATCTTTTATAATGGACTAACCGATGCCTCCAGAGATTACCTGGATAGTTGTGCTGGTTCTGTTTTCAGGGAAAGAACACCGGATGAAGCTGAAATTCTATTGAATAAAATGTTGACAAATGAAAATAATTGGACACCTCCGGAACCAATTCCTGAGCCTATTCCTAAACCAACTCCGAAGAAGAGGGGTATTCTATTTCTCAGTCCTGAAGATATGCAAGAGGCAAAGAAATCTATGAAAGAATAGGGTATTGAAGCTGAAGATGTTAAGAATTTACCTCCTATTGAAGAAATACATGGTCTTAATTTACCACCTGTTGAAAAAACATATAATCTTAATCCTTTACCTATTGAAGAAACTCATGGTCTTGATAACCCGACATAGGTAGTAAAGGTAAATTCTCTCTATAGATATGATAAAGCTGAAATCCCATTTACTAAATTTGCTAGCCCATGCTTAGATGAGTTTGACAAATTTATGGCTAAGCAAGAAGACTTTAATGCTTATTTTGGTAGACAATTGAAATACAATTCAAATATGCTTGAACACTTGGGTGATTATATGGCTAATGTTAAAGGTGAACTTAAACTTATTAGTAAACATGCTTCTATGGTTACCACTCAAGTAGAACAAGTACTTAAAGCTCAAAATGATTTGCTCAATGAATTGAATAGTAAAGATAATGATAATGCTGTTAGAGTGGCTACTAGAACTGGTAGAATGACTCAGGACCCTTGCATCGATTCAATAAATTTGGGTTGAATACTCTTCCCTCGAAAACTGTTGCGATCCCCTAGTCTTGTGGGTTATCAAGACTATTTTCTGGCACCATTGCCGGTGAGCATAGCTCTATTCTTTGAGTCACTTGGGATACATATATGCTTATCATTATGAAGAACTTGAGAGATCCAAAAACCAAGATCTATCCCTCAACTACGAGGGGAGGTAAGGAACTACCATCTAGCTCTGTAGTTGATTCACCTTCATTTATGAGTAAGTTTGTGACACCTACACCTGCTTCTGCTATTAGTTCTGATATGTCGCATGTTATTGATGATGCCACTTCTGCTATGCATGATACTTATGATGAAACTACCTCTATGCCTGATACTATTATGCCACTTAGTGATTTCCTTGATGAACAACTTGCTAGGGCTAGAGAGATTGAAAATATTGAATCTGATGATACTAATGAAAGTGATGATGAAGAATCACTTGTTATTCCTAAGGGTCATGTCTTTGATCAGGAAGCTTCTGTAGCTATTTTAGCTTGCCAAAATAGAAATGAACAAGGTTATTAGCTAAATGGAGTAAGAAATCTCTAAATGCTAGAATGAAACCTGACCCTGCTTTTTGTACTTCACCTATCTTTGTTACTGATAAGGATTATGAATTCTCTGTTTATCCTGATATAATTACTTTGGTTGAATCTGATCCTTTTCATGGTTATGAATCTCAAACTGTTGTGGCACATCTTACTAAATTGAATGATACAGCTACCCTATTTACTAAAGGTGAAAGAACTCGCTACTTTTATATCCTTAAAATATTTCTGTTCTCTTTTAAAGGGTGATGCTAAGATATGGTTTAATTCTCTTGATCCTGGTTGTGTGCGTAGTCCCCGGGATATGATTTATTACTTCTCTGCTAAATATTTCCCTGCTCATAAGAAACAAGCTGCTTTAAGGGATATATATAATTTTGTGCAAATTGAAGAAGAGAGTCTCCCACAAGCTTGGGGGAGGCTTCTCCAATTACTTAATGCTTTGCCTGATCATCCTCTTAAGGAAAATGAAATACTTGATATCTTTTATAATGGACGAACCGATGCCTCCAAAGATTACCTGGATAGTTGTGCTGGTTCTGTTTTCAGGGAAAAAACACCGGATGAAGCTGAAATTATATTGAATAAAATGTTGACAAATGAAAATAATTGGACACCTCCAGAGCCAATTCCCGAGCCTATTCCTAAACCAACTCCGAAGAAGAGGGGTATTCTATTTCTCATTCCTGAAGATATGCAAGAGGCAAAGAAATCTATGAAAGAAAAGGGTATTAAAGCTGAAGATGTTAAGAATTTACCTCCTATTGAAGAAATACATGGTCTTAATTACCGCCTGTTGAAGAAACATATAATCTTAATCCTTTACCTATTGAAGAAACTCATGGTCTTGATAACCCGACACAGGTAGTAAAGGTAAATTCTCTCTATAGATATGATAAAGCTGAAATCCCATTTACTAAATTTGCTAGCCCATGCTTAGATGAGTTTGATAAATTTATGGCTAAGCAAGAAGACTTTAATGCCTATTTTGGTAGACAATTGAAAAACAATTCAAATATGCGTGAACACTTGGGTGATTATATGACCAATGTTAAAGGTGAACTTAAACTTATTAGTAAACATGCTTCTATGGTTACCACTCAAGTAGAACAAGTACTTAAAGCTCAAAATGATTTGCTCAATGAATTGAATAGTAAGAATAATGATAATGCTGTTAGAGTTATGACTAGAACTGGTAGAATGACTTAGGAACGTTTGTATCCTGAAGGCCATCCTAAGAGAATTGAGCAAGATTCTCAGAGAAATAATATAGATGCACCTAGTTCTTCTAAAAAGAAGAAAAAGAAAAATGATAGGACTTTGCATGCTTCTAGTGATCCTATTGTTGAAACACCTGAGAACCAAATGATATTTCTATTTCTGATGCTGAAACTCAATCTGGTAATGAACCTGAAACTAGTGATAATGCTAAAAATAATGTTCATGATGATGCTCAACCTAGTAATGATAATGATATAGAAATTGAACCTACTGTTGATCTTGATAACCCACAATCAAAGAATCAACGTTATGATAAGAAATATTTTGTTGCTAGGAAACTGTCGATGTTCTGGGAACGGGGGTCCCCAGACTTGCCTGCCTGTGGCTTGCGGTGTGGCTCAGGTGGGGGCCCAGCACGGCCCATCTTCATCAGCCCAAGCTCAAGGCCCTCACGAGGGGCCAAGCCTCGCGGGGCGGGCAACAGGAAGCCTCCTCAGAGGCAGCCTCATCAGGCAGGCTCGCGAGGAGGCGGAGAGATCAAGGCAGGGGTACCTCACGAGGACCCCATGATGCAAGCCCTGACGATCAAGGCCAGGAGGGCGCCAGCCTGCGCAGTGTCCTTGTTTCCCCTTTGGTGCAAAGGGGGCAAGCACAGGCCAAGGTATCAGGCAAAGGTTACCATTCCGGTGCAACGAGACCAAGACCAGCCGGACGGCCGGACGGAGGTCACCGTGGAGCCCAAGCTGGCATCATCACCAGTGCTTTTGGCAGCCGAAGACCACCTTTGGTCAGGATAACTTGTACTAGATGTTCCCCTTCAAAATGGCCAATTGTTGGCGCCCTTCCCCCTCAGTTATTTGGGGAGAGGCCCAGGGCCTCTATATATAGAGCTAGCCACCACAGAGTAGAGAGGGGGAGAAACCCTCGAGACACTGAGAAAACCTAGAGACATCGGGAAGAGACATCTGGAAATCTAGTAGAACCCTAGCAGAGAGAGAGGGAGAGGCGACTGAACCCACCCTAGCAGTTCATCGCACCAGCTCGAGAACACCTCTCGCGAGGCTGTTCTTCCCTTGTACTGTCCATCATCATCCCCAGAGGCAATCCACCACACCACACACTGGAGTAGGGTATTACACCACAACGGTGGCCCAAACCAGTATAAACCTTGTGTCTCTTGTGTTGTTCATCATTTTCATCTTAGTTCGCACGAGAGGATCGGACGCAGATCGGTAGGGGAAAGATCTCCGTGCGCACCCTAGTGTTCGAACCTCAAGGGTCTGTCGGAACCTGAAATCCGACAATTGGCGCGCCAGGTAGGGGTGCGCCGGAATCTTTCTTCCGCTGTTCATGTGTGATCTTCCGTCGTGCCCATGGCAGACGCTCATCGGGCTCGCGCCGAGCACCGGGCTGCTCAGGCCACTCGCATCGCCCAGACGGCGCCCGTCGGCGGCCCCCCTCGTAGTTCCCCGTCGCCCTCCGCCAACGCCGCCACTGGCCCGGCGGGGAACAAGCAGCAGGCCTCGTCCCAGCATCCTTCGGTGCGGCGGGATGGCCGCACCGCCACCCTGTCGCTGACTCCAGCTGGCTCGTCGTCCCACGCTCGTCGCGCACCCATGGATGCGCACGCCTCACTGCTCTAGACGCGGGATCTCCTGCACTATCGCTTTGTCGACGACCTCTACGAGGACTGGCTCGCCCGCATCACCGAGCTCGTTAGTGCCGCGGGTGGCTCCCCCTTGCAGTTCCTCCCACTGCCTCGCCCTTCGTCCGTTGCAGGGGGCAAGGATCAGGTGGCGCTTCCGCCGCCCCCTCCCCAAGAAGGTGCCTTGGCTCCAAGGCGGGCAGCCCCACGGCGGGACCCTCCACGTCCGGCACCTGCGCAGCAAGAAGGGAGCTGCCAAGAGATCCCACGTCCCCTGGAAGGTGCTCACGCGCTCCCAGCGCCGGCGTGCCAAGATCGCGCCCCAGCGCCCCCACGACGAGACCCCGCGCTGCTCCTAGTGGCGGTGCGTGGTGACTCGCAAGAACAAGTCCAGCACCAGCAAAGGGCGCCGGTGGCCATGGCGGCCTGCCTCGCCTTCACCCCCGAGCTGCGCGGCGTCACATGGCCAGGCAAGTTCAAGCCTGACCTCCCTCTCTGCTACGATGGCACAGCGGACCCCGCGGAGTTCCTGCAGCTCTACGAGCTGGGCATCGTAGCCGCCAACGGAGACGAAAAGGTCATGGTGAATTGGTTCCCCATGGCACTCAAGGACGGCTGTAGGATCGAAAGTATGTCTAGAGGGGGGGGGGTGATTAGACTACTTGACCAAATAAAAACTTAACCTTTTCCCAATTTTAGTTCTTGGCAGATTTTAGCTATTGTAGGACAAGTCAAGCAATCATCACACAATTCAAGCAAGCATGCAAAGAGTATATTGGCAGCGGAAAGTAAAGCATGCAACTTGCAAGAATGTAAAGGGAAGGGTTTGGAGAATTCAAACGCAATTGGAGACACGGATGTTTTTCCCGTGGTTCGGATAGGTGGTGCTATCCTACATCCACGTTGATGGAGACTTCAACCCACGAAGGGTA
Source organism: Triticum dicoccoides (assembly GCF_002162155.2). Lineage (NCBI taxonomy): Eukaryota > Viridiplantae > Streptophyta > Magnoliopsida > Poales > Poaceae > Triticum > Triticum dicoccoides. The sequence goes on from NC_041392.1 coordinate 145,621,485, forward strand.
ACGGTTGCGCGAGTCCACGGAGGGCTCCACCCACGAAGGGTAATGGTTGCGCGAGTCCACGGAGGGCTCCACCCACGAAGGGTCCACGAAGAAGCAACCACCCACGAAGGGTCCACGAAGAAGCAACCTTGTCTATCCCACCATGGCCATCACCCACGAAGGACTTGCCTCACTAGCAGTAGATCTTCACGAAGTAGGCGATCTCCTTGCCCTTACAAACTCTTTGGTTCAACTCCACAATCTTGTCGGAGGCTCCCAAGTAACACCTAGCCAATCTAGGAGACACCACTCTCCAAGAAGTAACAAATGGTGTGTAGGTAATGAACTCCTTGCTCTTGTGCTTCAAATGATAGTCTCCCCAACACTCAACTCTCTCTCATAGGATTTGGATCTGGTGGAAAGAAGATTTGAGTGGAAAGCAACTTGGGGAAGGCTAGAGATCAAGATTCATATGGTAGGAATGGAATATCTTGGTCTCAACACATGAGTAGGTGGTTCTCTCTCAGAACATATGAGTTGGAATTGTGTATGTGTTCTGATGGCTCTCTCCATGAATGAAGAGGAGGTGGAGGGGTATATATAGCCTCCACACAAAATCCAACTGTTACACACAGTTTTCCAATCTCGGTGGGACCGAATCAACAAACTCGGTCGGACCGAAAAGGTAAACCTAGTGACCGTTAGAGATTTTCGGTGGGACTGACATGCAACTCGGTAGGACCGATATGGTTAGGGTTTGGGCATAACGTAATCTCGGTGAGACCGATTACACAAACTCGGTAAGACCGAGTTTGGTAATAAGCTAACCAGAGAGTTGGTCAGGTAAACTCGGTGGGACCGATTTGCTCTTTCGGCGAGACCGAAAAGTTACAAAAAGGAAACAAAGAGTTTACACTGCAATCTCGGTGGGACCGATTCGCTCTTTCGGTGAGACCGAAAAGTTACGAAAGGGAAACAGAGAGTTTGCAATCCCATCTCGGTGGACCAAGATCCCTATCGGTAGAACCGAATTGCTAGGGTTTGGCAGTGGCTTATGACAAGTGAAACTCGGTGGCGCCGGATAGAAAGAATCAGTAGGACTGAGTTTGGCTTAGGGTTTAGGTCATATGTGGATATGGGAAAGTAGTTTGAGGATTTTGGAGCATATCACTAAGCACATGAAGCAAGAGGCTCATTAAGCAACACCTCATCCCTCCTTGATAGTATTGGCTTTTCCTAAAGACTCAATGTGATCTTGGATCACTAAAATATAAAATGAAGAGTCTTGAGCTTTTGAGCTTGAGCCAATCCTTTGTCCTTAGCATTTTGAGGGTTCCACTTTCACATCCATGCCATGCCAATCATTGAGCTTTCCTCAAATAGTCATCTTGGAATAGCATTAGCTCAATGAGTTATATGTTGTTATGAATTACCAAAACCACCTAGGGATAGTTGCACTTTCAATCTCCCCCTTTTTGGTAATTGATGACAACATATAGATCAAAGCTTCGACAAATGATAATAAGCATGAAATATATCGTCGCTTTGAGAAGTATGTGACAAGTAAGAGCTCCCCCTAAATTTGTGCATATTTAAAATTTGCTTTGGACTACAAATGCACAAAGAGTTAGAGTCATGGTTACTCTTCCATGTCACATACATCTTGGTGGAGCGCTTAAAATGATAAGAATGAAATACATGCACTCATCACCAAGAATAGTGAATGATCACATAAGATAGATAAGATGATAATATTAAGAAAACATTTAGTGTAGCTTATGATCAAACACATGATCATCAATGTCTCACGAGCAAAGACATAGTATCTCACACAAAAGCAAACAAAGTTCGAAAAACCACAAAATAAAACAAGAGAGAATAAAAGCAACACTCTCTCTCGAAGCCTATGATCTATACATTTTCTCCCCCTTTGGCAACAAGTTACCAAAAAGTTCCTAGAAAATGCATAGTGCTAAATCGACACTCAGGCTTGATCTTCAGGTGGTGGTGGAGTCCGGAGCACTCCAAGATAGTACTCTTTGTTGTCCTTGATGTATTGCCAATCAACCCATCTCATATCACAGACAATTGGCTTCTTGTCTAGCAGCACTGTCTCATAAAAGTCTTGCTGCTCCTTGGTGTGAAACCTGTAGTCAACTTCAGTCCTTCTCCTTGAAGCATACAGGTCTGCTTCTCTCCACTTCCGGAGCCCTGAATCTCTCCTGAGTTTCATATCCTCAGCCACAGGATGAGCATCGTTGTGGTCTGGGATCTTGGGCTTGAGCTTTCTAAGAACATTCTCTTCTTCTTCTGCAGCTTCAGGCACTGGGGCCTTGTTCTTCTCAGTAGCTGGGATGCTTCTTGTATTCCTCTTTGGTGCTGTCTTGACCTTTGATGCAGCCTTGGGTGCTTCCTTGGGCTTAGATGTAGTAGCCCCTGATTTGATAGCATCACCCATTAGCTTGGGTGCCTTAGGTGCTGGTGCAGCAACCTCTTCTTCTTCCTCTTCTTCCATGATGGAAGCCTTTCCAAGCACTCTGGCTACGGTCTTCTTCACCCTTTCCTTCCTTTTCTAACCTTCAGCAGCAACTGGCTCTATGGGAGTGGGCTTCTCAGAAATCTTGATTGAAGCACTAGCCTTTGGCATAGGCTGCCTGCCTGCTGGCCTTTTGATCTTTAACCCTGGCTTTGTGCCCTGAGCTGGCTCAATTCTCTTGGAAGTTGCTTCCTCTTCCTCTGCCACATAATCTTCATCCTCAGAATCTGAAGTTCTCTTCTTCCTCTGTCTGGTGGCAGCTTTTGGCAAATTGCTTGGGGTACTTCTGCTGCCATCATCTGAAGAGCCGGAGGGACTAGTGCCCTCACTCATCTGCACTTGCTGCTCTGACAAGTTCTGGCTGTCACTCTGATCAGACATGTTGCAAACTCTGACTGCTGACCCTGTGAATAGGTTATAGATGAGATAGAGTGGATGAGCATCACAAAATGCAGAGATTTTTGCAAAAGAATGACTCAAAAACTTAGTTTTAGTTTCCCACTGAAATCATCTCGGATCTACCGATTTTTAAACTCGGTGATACCGAAGCAGTTTTGGAACCTAAACTAGTGAACTCGGTCAAACCGAGTCACAGTTCGGTGGCACCGAGACTGCTAGGGTTTCACAGAGTTCCAAAATCGGTCACACCGATAAGTAATTCTCGGTCAGACCGAGTCTCACTTGTGCAATGGCATAAGCCAAATCAGTGGGACCGAGTTTTTCAACTCGGTGGGTCCGAGATGGTCTCGGCGGAAACCTAACCCTAAAATTTTCGAATCAAAACTAATCTACGAACGCATTGACTGGACAGGAGTGTTTCAATCGTGGCAAGAATCATGATGATCACAATGTGCTAAGAATCAGATTGGGGAATAGCACAAAGATCGAGTCCATACCCTAGTTCGGCGGAGACTCACTACGGCGGCAACGGCGGGGTAGAATTCCGTTGACGGTGATGGAGACCAGCGACTGGAGGCGGCTAGCAGCGAGGAGACGATCCGGAGACCAAGTTGGCAGAGCAGGCTATCGCGCGGGCGAAGGGGTTCGGAGAAATTTCCAAATTTTTTGCCCGTGACTATATATAGCCCGACCCTGTCGGTGTGACCGAGTGGAACGACTCGGTGGCACCGAGATGCAAAACTGTACACAGTTATTGCAACTTGGTGTGACCGAATGGTTCAAATCGGTTGCACCGAGATCGAAAACATAGATCAACTTAATGATCTCGGTAGGACTGAAAGTAGGGTATCGGTCAGACCGAGAATCATAAAGAGGTTTTGGAAGTTTAAGTCTATCACGAATCGGGGACTCCGAGCGCTCCTCACACAGAGTGGTTCGAATCTGACTTGATCAATTTTTGTGATGTAGCATGAATAGAGTTTGAGACGAGAAAAGCATAGATAGCTAGAGGAGGTTCTTAGGCATTCTTGTCCATCCACTTGGCAAAAGGAAATAAAACCGAACAATCAAAACAACGAGTGGATGTCCTCGAATGAGTAAAATATGCAACCAGCATGCTCACACAATAAGATGGCAAATGAAATATGTGACAAGGCATGCACAACCAATTCTAGCATCTACCAAGCAATTTGCGATGACAAGGTCATCTATGTATGAGTATATTGACTTAGGAGTCAAGTGAGAACACTTGATCATAGGTCATACTCATCTTTTAAGCTCAAGTGGGGTTACCACTTTTACATAAAGCATTGTTGTGTTCACATCTTTAGAGTTGCTTTAGCTCAAGTCTTAGAGTAAAGCTCCCCCTAGATGTGATATCCCCCCTTAGAGGGATGAACTAACCTCGGGTTTTGTCGATGATGACTTCATGTAGATGTTGAAGATGTGGATGCTCAATGTTGATGTAGATCACTTGGAGCTATCCCTTTGAGTGAATTGCACTTTCAATACCTACATGGGTTAGTCCCGCAAGGAACAAACAAGGATATCCATAGACATAGAGTGATGCACACACAAGATGATGTCCATGAAAACTTTTAGGTTACCTTGTCCCTTGTCTTACCAACAAGAGGGTTTGTGACTCCTTGAACTAGTGCAAGATGTGGAAGTTGATTGCACTTGTTCTTGCCAAAATGATAAGAGTGAAGTATGTTGGCGGAGTCACCCTCAAGAACTCTCTAGTTCTTCTTCTTTTGGATCCACACCATCTTGATGGGAATCCTTGGAGTTGTAGTCGCACTTGATGAAGTGGAACTTGAAGTAGTCTTGGGAATCCACTTGACTAAGGTCTTAGGAGCTTCTTCAAATGCATCAATTTCCTCTTGAAGCTTGTCCTTGCCTTTTTGTTTGTAGTCTTGTGGTGGAAGATCATCTTGAGCTTGTGTCCCCTTGAAAGAAGTATCATACTTTTCTTGTTGAGGAACAAACTTTGTCCTGGGGTATTGATCTTCTTCCCACTCAACTCCATTGGCATTGAACTTTCGTTCAAAACCGACACCTTGATTCTTCCGGTGCATTCCTTGCTTGCGCACAATTTCCTCGAATTGCTTACTCCCGGCAAGGCTTTTGTACACTCCTTTCTCTATAATTCCCTTCAATAAGCTATTTTCTTGCTCAAGTGTAACTTGGCTAAGAGAATCATTAGTGGAATCAAGAGAACTACTAGAAGCAACAATATTGGATTTAGCATGATCATTGTTACTGCTAGAGGAAGAATCTTTCTTGTTCTTGTTACTAGACTTGACATGAGGCATGTAAGTGGATAAGAGTAAACGCTTGGCAATGTAAGGAGAACTTTTCTTGCGGAGATTATCATTGATTGCTTTTAAGAACTCATGCTCTTGCTCAAGATTGAGCTTTTCAAAGCGTAATTTCTCATGAGCTCTTAAAAGTTCTCGATGATCTTCGAAGATAGTTTCATGAGCTAACTGTGTTTAGTTCTTTAGTTAGAGCCTCAATCTTCTCCTTAGCATTGTCATTTGTTTTATCTTGATTAGCATGATTAATTGACGTTTCATCATAGTATTCATCACTAGAGTTGTCAACAAGCAAATCATCACCTAACAAGTCACCTTCATCACTATTGAAATCAACATACTCGGGGTGTGTTACCTTAGGACCTTTGGTCATGAAGCATCTTCCAATTCCTTCATTTGGTGAGTCAATGATGTCGTAGGAGTTGGTTGACACAAGTGCTAGACCAGCAACACCTTCATCTTGAGTATCTTCGGAGTCGAAGTGATAACTTCTCTCGGAGTGGCTGTCGGAGTCGGAGCCGGATACCCATTCACCAACATGAGCTTGATGTCTTCGTTTTGTGTAGCTCCTTGATGATTTTTCCTTCCTTTCCGAATCCTTGCTTCTCCGTGAGTATCTTCGTTCATAACGATCATCTCTACTCCTTCTCTCTCTTGGTGGTGATTCTTTGCTTCTTCTTTTTGGAGAATCTTCTCTTCTCTTGTAGGGAGCCGTACACTCATTGGAATAGTGTCCGGGTCTTCCACAACTGTAGCAGTTTCGCTCTCGACTAGAAGATCTTTTGTCATTGTAGGACCTTGACTTGAAGCTTCTATCTTTGCTTCTACTCTTGTAGAACTTGTTGAAGTTCTTCACCATTAAGCTCAATTCTTCATTGAAGTTTTGTTTCTCACTTGATGATGTAGGGGCTTCACATGAGGCTTTGTAGGCACCACTTGATTTGTTGTGAAGTTCCTCTTTATCCTTAAGTGACATCTCATGAGCAACTATTCTTCCAATCACCTCCGTTGGCTTGAGATCTTTGTAATTGGACATCATTTGGATCAATATGCACACGGTATCATATTTTCCATCCAAGGCTCTTAGAATCTTCTTGATGATGAATCTATCGGTCATCTCTTCACTTCCTAAGCCGGCAATCTCATTTGTGATGAGAGCAAGCCTAGAGTACATTTCAGCGACACCTTCACCATCCTTAATTTTGAACTTGTCAAGTTGACTTTGAAGAACATCCAACTTGGATTCCTTGAAGGAGTCGGTACCTTCGTGCATATCAATCAAAGTGTCCCAAATTTCCTTTGCATTCTCAAGGCGGCTGATTTTGTTGAATTCTTCGGGGCACAATCCGTTGAAGAGAATATCACAAGCTTGAGCATTGTATTGCAACATCTTCAACTCATCTGCGGTAGCTTCATGGTTTGGTTCTTTCCCACCAAAGAAGTCACCTTGCAAACCAACACACACAATAGCCCAAACGGCGGGGTTATGTCCAAGAATATGCATTTTCATTTCATGCTTCCAACTAGCAAAATTAGTACCATCGAAGTAAGGACCTCTACGGTGATAATTTCCCTCACTAGACGCCATACTCTCCTAGGTTGTGAAACCAAGGCTATGACCACCAAAAGCTATGAAGATCAAAGCAAATGGAGACCAAAGCTCTGATACCACTTGTAGGCTCTAAAGTATGTCTAGAGGGGGGGTGATTAGACTACTTGACCAAATAAAAACTTAACCTTTTCCCAATTTTAGTTCTTGGCAGATTTTAGCTATTGTAGGACAAGTCAAGCAATCATCACACAATTCAAGCAAGCATGCAAAGAGTATATTGGCAGCAGAAAGTAAAGCATGCAACTTGCAAGAATGTAAAGGGAAGGGTTTGGAGAATTCAAACGCAATTGGAGACACGGATGTTTTTCCCGTGGTTCGGATAGGTGGTGCTATCCTACATCCACGTTGATGGAGACTTCAACCCACGAAGGGTAACGGTTGCGCGAGTCCACGGAGGGCTCTACCCACGAAGGGTAATGGTTGCGCGAGTCCACGGAGGGCTTCACCCACGAAGGGTCCACGAAGAAGCAACCACCCACGAAGGGTCCACGAAGAAGCAACCTTGTCTATCCCACCATGGCCATCGCCCACGAAGGACTTGCCTCACTAGCGGTAGATCTTCACGAAGTAGGCGATCTCCTTGCCCTTACAAACTCTTTGGTTCAACTCCACAATCTTGTCGGAGGCTCCCAAGTAACACCTAGCCAATCTAGGAGACACCACTCTCCAATAAGTAACAAATGGTGTGTAGGTAATGAACTCCTTGCTCTTGTGCTTCAAATGATAGTCTCCCCAACACTCAACTCTCTCTCATAGGATTTGGATCTGGTGGAAAGAAGATTTGAGTGGAAAGCAACTTGGGGAAGGCTAGAGATCAAGATTCATATGGTAGGAATGGAATATCTTGGTCTCAACACATGAGTAGGTGGTTCTCTCTCAGAACATATGTGTTGGAATTGTGTATGTGTTCTGATGGCTCTCTCCACGAATGAAGAGGAGGTGGAGGGGTATATATAGCCTCCACACAAAATCCAACCGTTACACACAGTTTTCCAATCTCGGTGGGACCGAATCAACAAACTCGGTCGGACCGAAAAGGTAAACCTTGTGACCGTTAGAGATTTTTGGTGGGACTGACATGCAACTCGGTAGGACCGATATGGTTAGGGTTTGGGCATAACGTAATCTCGGTGAGACCGATTACACAAACTCGGTGAGACCGAGTTTGGTAATAAGCTAACTAGAGAGTTGGTCAGGTAAACTCGGTGGGACCGATTTGCTCTTTCGGCGAGACCGAAAAGTTACAAAAAGGAAACAAAGAGTTTACACTGCAATCTCGGTGGGACCGATTCGCTCTTTCGGTGAGACCGAAAAGTTACGAAAGGGAAACAGAGAGTTTGCAATCCCATCTCGGTGGACCAAGATCCCTATCGGTAGAACCGAATTGCTAGGGTTTGGCAGTGGCTTATGACAAGTGAAACTCGGTGGCGCCGGATAGAAAGAATCGGTAGGACTGAGTTTGGCTTAGGGTTTAGGTCATATGTGGATATGGGAAAGTAGTTTGAGGATTTTGGAGCATATCACTAAGCACATGAAGCAAGAGGCTCATTAAGCAACACCTCATCCCTCCTTGATAGTATTGGCTTTTCCTAAAGACTCAATGTGATCTTGGATCACTAAAATATAAAATGAAGAGTCTTGAGCTTTTGAGCTTGAGCCAATCCTTTGTCCTTAGCATTTTGAGGGTTCCACTTTCACATCCATGCCATGCCAATCATTGAGCTTTCCTGAAATAGTCATCATGGAATAGCATTAGCTCAATGAGCTATATGTTGTTATGAATTACCAAAACCACCTAGGGATAGTTGCACTTTCAACGGCGCCCGCACCTGGCTCCTGAACCTGGCTCCCGGCACGATCTCCTCCTGGAGCAAGATGCGCACCCGCTTCATCGCCAACTTCCAGGGCACTCGCGACCGGCCCCTGGTCGTGAGCGACCTGCGCCGCATCATGCAACAGCCAGGAGAAACCCTGTAGAAGTACATCCATCGCTTCAACTACGCTCGCCTCAAGATCCCCAAGGTGACTGAAGAAGTTATCATCTCAGCCTTCTCCGACGGCATGCGCGACGTCAAGATGAAGGAAGAGCTAGCAATCCATGAAGACCTGTGCACATCCCTGGAGCTGTTCAACTTGGCGACCAAGTGCGCCAGGGATGAGGAAGGGCGTCTCTTCCTCCTCGAGCTCCCGGCTCCCAACCCGGAAGAAAAGAAGCTCAAGGCCAAGGAGATAAAGCGCAAGGGGGCCGCCGTGCTAGCAGCGGAACCGGACACCAAGCGAGGCAGGGATCATCCTGAGTCATCCAAGGGCGGACGGTACTGCGTGTACCATGACCTCCACACCCACAACAGCAACGAATGTCAAGAGCTTAGAGCCATGCGAGATGGACGAATTGGCCGACGCCTAGAGCGCAACGACAGGGGCTATGGACGAGGAGGAGGAAGAGGTGGCGGACGATGGGAGGACCGTGGACTTCGCCAGGGATGGCGTGACCGCCCTCGCGAGGACCACTGGCACGACCAGCCTCGCGAGGGAGGCTGGAGGGACCAGCCTCGTGAGGGCCACCCGCACGGCAACACAGGCCTCCCTCCTCTGCCACCTCCACCAAGGAGGAACGAAGACCAACACCACCCCGATGGGGCTGGGGGCTTCCAAGAGCCGCGTGCAATTGCTTGCATCTTGGGCGGCGCCCAGGCCCCAGCCGCACAGCGCATCTTCAAGTAGTTTGCTCGCGAGGTGAATGCATTCCTTCCCAAGCTTGAGGCCACGCGCCCTCTCAGGTGGTCTTCGTACGCGATCACATTCAGTTCCGCAGACAAACTCAAGTGTGCGGCAACGGCCGGAGTCCTCCCGATGCTTTGCTCCCCAGTCATCAGCAACGTGCAGGTCACTAGGACCCTCATCGATGGCGGGGCAGGGCTCAACGTCCTGTCTGTCGAGACGTTCGACAATCTCCAAGTGCCGTACGACCAGCTTCAGCCGACCAAGCCTTTCTCAGGAGTCACCGATGGTTCCACTGTTCCAATTAGGCAGGTTCGCCTTCTGGTCACCTTCGGGCAATGCAACAACTACCGCACCGAGCTCATCGACTTCGATGTCGCTCACATCCGCCTGCCGTACAACGCCATCCTCGGGTACCCGGCCCTAGCCAAGTTTATAGCAGTGACTCACCATGGTTACAATGTCCTCAAGATGCCAGGAAGCGGTGGAGTCATCACCGTACCCTGTGAAGAAAGGGACGCAGTGTGCTCGCTCGAGCGTGCGCTCCAAGCCGCAGCAATCAAAGACCCAGATCGCGGGAGCGGGAGGCCTCCCGAGGCGACCCTCAAGAAGAAGAAGGCCTCACCTGGCCCGAGCCACAAGGAAGCAGGCACCTCCAGAGGTATTGCGTCAGGATTCGCGCCCGATCAGGGAGCGCCACCCTCTCGCGCATAGAAAGGCGCGCCCGGTGCCCTCCTCAGGCAGGGCTCGGGGGCTCTCTCTTGGAGAGCCACCGACCTTGCCAAGGTCGCGGGGGAGGCGCTCGGGCACCGCTTGGAGGGGTGCTTTCAAGCACGCCTCCCTCAGGAATGTACAAGTCAAAGGAGACCCAACCCCCAGGAGTTCATCGCAAGGAACACCCATGAGCTACAAGAGTCTAGAGTCATGCGCGGCAGCCTCCGCTTACCTGCCGTGGCCCCACATCCGGGCGAGGATGGAGGACTGCGCGTCTGCGTCGACGTACCAGGGCTCAACCGAGCTGCGTCCCAGGAGCGCCTATGGCCTTCGGCCGTAGGGCGCTGCATGGGACCACCTCACAGCTACGTTCGGATGCCCTTCGGCCTGCCGAGCGCGGTCGCCGCACATCGGCGCCTGTTGAGGAGCATTCTGGAGGCTCAGGAGGTCAGGCATCGCGCGGTCCTGGCGGAGGTGGCGATGCTCCCCGAAGACCTGCACGTGCCACCGGAGCCTCCCGTGGCCCCTGTGCCTGGGGGCTCATGAGGGCCAACGTCTTCACCGCGCATCGCTCACTTCCTCAGCATCATTTCATCTTCAACAGCACCAGGTGACATCTTTCAGAGTTCTACTTTCAGCTGGGAGCGCCCACAGGGTTGCACCATTCCCATGCCGTGTGGGTCCATCCCTGCAGCATGTATCCATTTTGTTTACCCTCTTTACTTACCTTGTTGGGGGCGCCCCTCGGGCTGCATCATCCCCACACCGCTCGGGCCCGACCCAGCGGCAGTTGCTTTTCTAGCATTTACCCTAGGATGAAGTTGCTCTTTCATGCTTAATCTGATTCCCATAATTATCACCTACTGCTTGTTGTCATGCAAATCGCTTGCACGTTAAAAGGGGGGGGGGCGCCTGAGTATCGCGACTCATGGGCTCTTACTGGCTCTCCAGCCCTCACCCCCTGGCCTTGACCCATGGCATCACGACCTGTCATACCAGCGGTGGCTGAGCTCGCTCGGGGGCCGGGACCTGAGGACGTAGAGCATTTGCATTCTAACAAACCTGCAGGAACACACCAATTGATAAAGGCCTAGAGCCAGGCGCAACCCGCCTCGAGGTAGGGCCTTGTGAGTCCCGCACTGGCTCACGGGTGCCCAGATACACCTCTCCTAGCCCTACCGTGTTGGCCACGTGTCAGGGCGGGGCTGTACACGCCCTGGGGGCTCCTCCTAGAGGGGAGCCCCCTCTCACGCACCAGTGGAAGCACCATGCTCCGCGCTGGCTGACGACACTGCCGAGGAGTGGCTATGCCCGTACACATACGAAAGCGCTATGCTCCGCGCTGGTGATAAACAACTGAGGGCGGCCTACAGCTGTACCAACCTCAGGGATCCCAGAGCTTAGTGTCCGGCACCATCGCAACGCCTCCCCTCGGAAGTGCCGCGCGAGGGGGCTAGACACGGGGGCTACGCCCGAGCGGACGCAACCCAGCCAGGTCCCTTGGACCTGGTCATCGCGCGCCACTTCCCGAGTGGAGCCAAGGTACGAAACCCGTTTGAGCGTCTAGGGGGACTCCTGAGCATCGCGACTCAGGAGCCTAACTTGCCATGTAGCCCCTCACTCCTTAGTACCGTCCTTGGTTTCCGGTCGGGGCTAACGCAGGGTGAGATACGCGCGGGTTCGGGCCCTGCCGACGTAGAACGATCAATCCACTCCTCGCTCCCCCTTCCCTACTGGTTGCTCGCGCGTCAAAGGGGACTCCTAAGCATCGCGACTCAGGAGCCTAACTTGCCACGTAGCCCCTCACTCCTTAGTCCCGTCCTTGGTTTCCGGTCGGGGCTAACGTTGGGTGAGGTATGCGGGGGGCCGGGCCCTACCGACGTAGAGCGTAAGCAAGTAGGAGAGGAAAATGCAAATTCCAGGAAATTCAAAGCAAATATTACAAGCCATAAGATTGTTCCACAACGCCAAACACAAGTTTAAACGCCTCCGCGAGGCATGATGCATGTGCAGGAATAAAACAGGATGGAAGTCGCGAAGGGATCACTCTCCAGTAACGCCGTCACTGTTGGAAATATGCCCTAGAGGCAATAATAAATTAGTTATTATTATATTATATTTCATCGTTCATGATAATCGTTTATTATCCATGCTAGAATTGTATTGATAGGAAACTCAGATACATGTGTGGATACATAGACAACACCATGTCCCTAGTAAGCCTCTAGTTGACTAGCTCGTTGATCAATAGATGGTTACGGTTTCCTGACCATGGACATTTGATGTCATTGATAACGGGATCACATCATTAGGAGAATGATGTGATGGACAAGACTCAATCCTAAGCCTAGCACAAGATCGTGTAGTTCGTATGCTAAAGCTTTTCTAATGTCAAGTATCATTTCCTTAGACCATGAGATTGTGCAACTCCCGGATACCGTAGGAGTGCTTTGGGTGTGCCAAACGTCACAACGTAACTGGGTGGCTATAAAGGTGCACTACGGGTATCTCCGAAAGTGTCTGTTGGGTTGGCACGAATCGAGACTGGGAAATGTCACTCCGTGTAATGGAGAGGTATCTCTGGGCCCACTCGGTAGGACATCATCATAATGTGCACAATGTGGCCAAGGAGTTGATCACGAGATGATGTGTTACGGAACGAGTAAAGAGACTCGCTGGTAACGTGATTGAACAAGGTATCGGGATACCCACGATCGAATCTCGGGCAAGTATCGTACCGATAGACAAAGGGAATTGTATACGAGATTGATTGAATCCTTGACATCATGGTTCATCCGATGAGATCATCGTGGAGCATGTGGGAGCCAACATGGGTATCCAAATCCCGCTGTTGGTTATTGACCGGAGAGTTGTCTGGGCCATGTCTGCATGACTCCCGAACCCGTAGGGTCTACACACTTAAGGTTCGGTGATGATAGGGTTATAGGGAAAGTATGTGCGCGGTTACCGAATGTTGATCGGAGTCCCGGATGAGATCCCGGACGTCACGAGGAGTTCTGGAATGGTCCGGAGGTAAAGATTGATATATAGGAAGTATGGTTTTGGCCACCGGAAGTGTTCCAGGCATCACCGGTAGTGTACGGGGACCACTGGAGGGGTCCGGGGGTCCACCAGGTGGGGCCACCAGCCCCGGAGGCCTACATGGGCCAATAGTGGGAAGGAGCTAGCCCCTAGGTGGTTTGGGGCGCCTCCCACCAAGGCCCAAGGCGCCTCCTAGAGGGGAGGGGGGCAAACCCTAGGGCAGATGGGCCCTAAGGCCCACCCCAGGTGCGCCTCACCCTCTCCCCCTTGTGGCCGCCACCCTAGATGGGATCTAGGGCTGCCGCACCCCTTGGGGTGGGAACCCTAGGTGGGGGCACAGCCCTCCCTCTCCCCTATATATAGTGGAGGCAAAGGGGCAGCCCAACACACGAAGTTCTTCCCCTGTTGGCGCAACCCTACCCCTCGTAGTGCTTGGCGAAGCCCTGCTGGAGTTCCGCGCTCCTCCACCACCACCACGCCGTCGTGCTGCTGGTGGACGGAGTCTTCCCCAACCTCTCCTTCTCCCCTTGCTGGATCAAGGCGTAGGAGACGTCACCGGGCTGCACATGTGTTGAACGCGGAGGCGCCATTGTTCGGTGCTTAGATCGGAATCAACCGCGATCTGAATCGCTACGAGTACGAATCCTTCATCTGCGTTCTTGCAATGCTTCCGCTTAGCGATCTACAAGGGTATGTAGATGCACTCCCCTTCCCTCGTTGCTAGATTACTCCATAGATTGATCTTGGTGATGCGTAGAAAATTTTAAATTTCTCCTACGATCCCCAACAGTGGTATCAGAGCTAGGTCCATGCGTAGTTTCTATGCACGAGTAGAACACAAAGCAGTTGTGGGCGTCGATATTATCAATTTACTTGCCGTTACTAGTCTTATCTTGATTCGGCGGCATCGTGGGATGAAGCGGCCCGGACCGACCTTACACGTACGCTTACGTGAGACTGGTTCCACCGACTGACATGCACTAGTTGCATAAGGTGGCTAGCGGGTTTCTGTCTCTCCCACTTTAGTCGGATCAGATTCGATGAAAAGGGTCCTTATGAAGGGTAAATAGAAATTGGCATATTACGTTGTGGTTTTCGCGTAGGTAAGAACGTTCTTGCTAGAAACCTATAGCAGCCACGTAAAAACTTGCAACAACAATTAGAGGACGTCTAACTTGTTTTTGCAGCATATGACTTGTGATGTGATATGGCTAAAAGGATGTGATGAATGATATATGTGATGTATGAGATTGATCATGTTCTTGTAATAGGAATCACGACTTGCATGTCGATGAGTATGACAACCGGTAGGAGCCATAGGAGTTGTCTTAATTTATTTATGACCTGCGTGTCAACATAAACGTCATGTAATTACTTTACTTTATTGCTAAAGCGTTAGCCATAGTAGTAGAAGTAATAGATGACGAGACAACTTCAAGAAGACACGATGATGGAGATCATGATGATGGAGATCATGGTGTCATGCCGGTGACAACGATGATCATGGAACCCCGAAGATGGAGATCAAAAGGAGCAAAATGATATTGGCCATATCATGTCACTATTTGATTGCATGTGATGTTTATCATGTTTTACATCTTATTTTCTTAGAACGACGGTAGCTTAAATAAGATGATCCCTCACTAAAATTTCAAGAAAGTGTTCCCCCTAACTATGCACCATTGCGAAGGTTCGTTGTTTCTAAGCACCACGTGATGATCGGGTGTGATAGATTCTAACGTTTGAATACAACGGGTGTAAGCCAGATTTACACACGCAATACACTTAGGTTGACTTGACGAGCCTAGCATGTACAGACATGGCCTCGAAACACGGAAGACCGAAAGGTCGAACATGAGTCGTATAGAAGATACGATCAACATGAGATGTTCACCGTTGATGACTAGTCCGTCTCACGTGATGATCGAACACGGCCTAGTCGATTCGGATCATGTTTCACTTAGATGACTAGAGAGATGTCTATCTGAGTGGGAGTTCATTAAATAATTTGATTAGATGAACTTAATTATCATGAACATAGTCTAAATTGTCTTTGCAAATATGTTGTAGATAAATAGCTCATGTTGTAGCTCCCTGTTTCAATACGTTCCTAGAGAAAGACTAAGTTGAAAGATATTGTACGCAATGATGCGGACTGGGTCCGTAGTCCGATGAGTGTCCTCACTGCTACACAGAAGGCTTACGTCTTTGATGCACCACTCGATGTGCAAACCCCTACAACGTCATCTGTGGATGTTGTGAATACCTGACAGACACATCCTGATGACTACTTAATAGTTTAGTGTACCATACTTTACGGCTTAAAACCGGGATTCCGATGACGTTTTGAACGCCATAAGACATATGAGATGTTCCAAGAGCTGAAATTGGGATTTCAGGCTCATGCCCGTGTTGAGAGGTATGAGACCTCTGACAAGTTCTTTTGCCAATAAGATGGAGGAGAATAGCTCAGCTAGTGGGCATGTGCTCAGAATGTCTGGGTGCTACAATCATTTAAATCAAGTGGGAGTTAAACTTCCAGATAAGATAGTGATTGATGGAGTTCTCTAGCCACTATCACTAAGCTACTAGATCTTCGTGATGAACTATGACATGCAAGGGATGGAGATGATCCCGGAGCTGTTAGCGGTGCTTAAGACCGCAAAAGGTAGAAATCAAGAAGGAGCATCAAGTGTTGATGGTTTAATAAGACCACTGGTTTCAAGAAGGGCAAGGGCTAGAAGGGAAACTTCATGGATGGCAAATCAGTTGCCGCTCCAGTGAAGGAACCCAAGGTTGAACCCAAACCCGAGACTAAGTGCTTCTATTGTAAGGGGAACGGTCACTGGTAGCGGAATTACCCCAAATGCATGGTAGATAAGAAGGCTGGCAACTTCAACAAAGTATATACATGTTATTAATGTGTACCTCACTAGTACTCCTGGTAGCACCTGGGTATTGGATACCGGTTCAGTTGCTATTACTGGTGACTTGAAGCAAAAGCTACGGACTAAACGGAGACAGGCTAAGGGCAAGGTGATGATGTGTGTTGTAAGTGTTTCCAAAGTTGATGAGATCACCATCGCACGCTCCATCTGCCTTCGGGATTAGTATTGAACCTAGATAAATGTTATCAGGTGTCTACGTTGAGCATGAATATGATTAGATCATGTTCATTGCAATACGGTCATTCATTTAAGTTATAGAATAATGGTTATTCTGTTTACATGAATGATACCTTTCATGGTCATGCACCCTATGTGAACGGTTCATTGAATCTCGGTCGTGGTAATATGCATGTTCACGCCAAAAGATGTAGAGTTAATAATGATAGTACCACTTTCTCGTGGCACTGCCGCTTAGGTCATATTGGCGTAAGATGCATGAAGAAACTCCATGTCAATGGATGTTTGGAGTCACTTGATTTTGAATCACTTGACACATTCGAGCCATGCCTCATGGGCAGGATGACTAAGACCCCGTTTTCAGGTACAATGAAACGGGCAAGTGACTTGTTGGAAATCATGCATGCTGATGCGTGTGATCCAATGAGAATTGAAGCGTGCGGTGGATATCGCTATTTTCTCATCTTCACTGATGATTTGGGTAGATATAGGTATATCTACCTAATGAAGCAAAAGTCTGAAACGTTTGAAAAGTTCAAGCGATTTCAGAGTGAAGTTAAGAATCATCATAACAAAGAAGATCATGTTCCTACGATCTGATCAAAAGGGGATTTTCTAAGTTATGAGTTTGGCAAATCACTTAAGACATTGTGGAATTGTTTCACAGTTGAAGCCACCTGGAACACCACAGGGTAATGGTGTGTCCGGACATCGTAATCGAACCTTATGAGATATGATGCGATCTATGATGTCTCTTACCGATCTACCGTTTTCATTTTGGGGTTATGCGTTAGAGACAGCTGCATTCACTTTAGATAGGACACCATCTAAGTCCGTTGAGACGACATCGTATGAACATTGGTTTGGCAAGAAACCAAAGTTGTCGTTTCTTAATATTTGGGGCTGCGATGCTTAAGGCTTCAGCCAGAGAAGCTCGAACCCAAAGCGGACAAACACATCTTCATAGGATACCCAAAGGTGACAGTTGGGTATACCTTCTATCTCAGATCCGAGGGCAAATTGTTTGTCGCTAAGAACGGGTCCTTTCTCAAGAAGGAGTTTCTCTCGAAAGAATTGAGTGGGAGGAAGATAGAACTTGATGAGGTTGTCGAACCTTTATTTCAACCAGAGAATGATGCAACACAGAAAGATGTTTTCTGTGGCACCTACGTCTGTTGAATAGGAAGTTAATGATAGTGATCATGAAGCTTCGGATCAAGTTGCTATCGAACCTCGTAGGTCGACAAGGATATGTACTACTCCTGAGTGGTACGGTAATCCTGTCTTAGATATCATGTTGTTAGACAACAATGAACCTACGAGCTATGGAGAAGCGATGGTGGGCCCGTATTCCAACAAATGGTTAGAAGCCATGAAATCCGAGATAGGATCCATGTATCAGAACAAAGTATGGACTTTGGTGGACTTGCCCGATGATCGGCGAGCCATTGAGATAAATGGATCTTTAAGAAGAAGACGGACATGGGCGGTAATGTTACCGTCTACGAAGCTGGACTTGTGGGAAAGAGTCTTTTCACAAGTTCAAGGAGTTGACTACGATGAGAATTTCTCACCCGTAGCGATGCTTAAGTCCGTCGGAATCATGTTAGCATTAGCTATATTTTTCGATCATGAAATCTGACAGATGGATGTCAAAACAAGTTTTCTTACCAGTTTTCGTAAGAAAAAGTTGTATGTGATACAATAAAAGGTTTTGTCAATCCTAAGGATGCTAAAAGGTATGCTGGCTCCAGCAATCCTTCTATGGACTAGAGCAAGCATCTCGAAGTCGGAATATATGCTTTGATGGAGTGATCAAAGCTTTTAGGTTTATACAATGTTTGCTAGAAACTTGTATTTACAAGAAAGTGAGTGGGAGCAGTACACCATTTCTGATAAGTATATGTGGATGACATATTGTTGATTTGAAATGATGTAGAATTTCTGGAAAGCATAAACGGTTGTTTGAAGAGTGATTTTCAAAGGAAGACCTGGATAAAGTTGCTTACATATTGGGCATCAAAATCTATAGAGATAGATCAAAACGCCTGATGACACTTTCAAAGAACGCACACCTTGACATGTTTTTGAAGGAGTTCAAAATAGATCAGTCAAAGAAGGGGTTCTTACCTGAGTTGTAAGGTGTGAAGTTGAGTAAGACTCAAAGCTTGACCACGGCAGAAGAAAGAGGAAGCATGAAGGTCGTCCCCTATGATTTTGTCATAGGCTCTATACGGTATGCCATGCTGAGTACCGCACCTGATGTGTGCCTTGCCACGTGTTTGGCAAGAGGGTACAAAGGTGATCTAGGAGTGGATCACCAGATAGCAGTCAAATTTATCCTTAGAGGAATAAGGAAATGTTTCTCGGCTATGGAGGTGATAAAGAGTTGGACGTAAAAAGTTACGTCGATGCAAGCTTAACACCTATTCGGATAGATCTGAGTAGAGATACCGGATACGTATAATGGAGCAACAATTTGGAATAGCTCCAAGTGGAACGTGGTCGCAGCATCTATGATATGACATAAAGTTTTGCGAAATACATAGGGATCTAAATATGGCAGACCTGTTGACTACAACCTCTCTCACAAGCATAAGATGATCAAACCCAGAACTCATTGAGTGTTAATCGCATAGTGACGTGAACTAGATTAGTGACTCTAGTAAACTCTTTGGATGTTGGTCACATGGCGATGTAACCTATGAGTGTTAATCACATGGCGATGTGAACTAGATTATTGACTCTAGTGCAAGTGGGAGACTGTTGGAAATATGCCCTAGAGGCAATAATAAATTAGTTATTATTATATTATATTTCATTGTTCATGATAATCGTTTATTATCCATGCTAGAATTGTATTGATAGGAAACTCAGATACATGTGTGGATACATAGACAACACCATGTCCCTAGTAAGCCTCTAGTTGACTAGCTCGTTGATCAATAGATGGTTACGGTTTCCTGACCATGGACATTGGATGTCATTGATAACGGTATCACATCATTAGGAGAATGATGTGATGGACAAGACCCAATCCTAAGCCTAGCACAAGATCGTGTAGTTCGTATGCTAAAGCTTTTCTAATGTCAAGTATCATTTCCTTAGACCATGAGATTGTGCAACTCCCGAATACCATAGGAGTGCTTTGGGTGTGCCAAACATCACAACGTAACTGGGTGGCTATAAAGGTGCACTACGGGTATCTCCGAAAGTGTCTGTTGGGTTGGCACGAATCGAGACTGGGAAATGTCACTCCGTGTAACGGAGAGGCATCTCTGGGCCCACTCGGTAGGACATCATCATAATGTGCACAATGTGACCAAGGAGTTGATCACGAGATGATGTGTTACAGAACGAGTAAAGAGACTCGCTGGTAACGTGATTGAACAAGGTATCGGGATACCCACGATCGAATCTCGAGCAAGTATCGTACCGATAGACAAAGGGAATTGTATACGAGATTGATTGAATCCTTGACATCGTGGTTCATCCGATGAGATCATCGTGGAGCATGTGGGAGCCAACATGGGTATCCAAATCCTGCTGTTGGTTATTGACCGGAGAGTTGTCTTGGCCATGCCTGCATGACTCCCGAACCCGTAGGGTCTACACACTTAAGGTTCGATGATGCTAGGGTTATAGGGAAAGTATGTACGCGGTTACCGAATGTTGGTCGGAGTCCCGGATGAGATCCCGGACGTCACGAGGAGTTCTGGAATGGTCCGAAGGTAAAGATTGATATATAGGAAGTATGGTTTTGGCCACCGGAAGTGTTCCAGGCATCACCGGTAGTGTACGGGGACCACTGGAGGGGTCCATCAGGTGGGGCCACCAGCCCCGGAGGCCTACATGGGCCAATAGTGGGAAGGGACTAGCCCCTAGGTGGTTTGGGGCGCCTCCCACCAAGGCCCAAGGCGCCTCCTAGAGGCGAGGGGGGCAAACCCTAGGGCAGATGGGCCCTAAGGCCCACCCCAGGTGCGCCTCCCCCTCTCCCCCTTGTGGCCACCACCCTAGATGGGATCTAGGGCTGCCGCACCCCTCGGGGTGGGAACCCTAGGTGGGGGCGCAGCCCTCCCTCTCCCCTATATATAGTGGAGGCAAAGGGGCAGCCCAACACACAAAGTTCTTCCCCTGTTGGCGCAGCCCTACCCCTCTCCCTCCTCGTCTCTCGTAGTGCTTGGTGAAGCCCTGCTGGAGTTCTGCGCTCCTCCTCCACCACCACGCCGTCGTGCTGCTGGTGGACGGAGTCTTCCCCAACCTCTCCTTCTCCCCTTGCTGGATCAAGGCGTAGGAGACGTCACCGGGCTGCACGTGTGTTGAACGCGGAGGCGCCGTTGTTCGGCGCTTAGATCGGAATCAACCGCGATCTGAATCGCTACGAGTACGACTCCTTCATCCGCGTTCTTGCAACGCTTCCGCTTAGCGATCTACAAGGGTATGTAGATGCACTCCCCTTCCCTCGTTGCTAGATTACTCTATAGATTGATCTTGGTGATGCGTAGAATATTTTAAATTTCTCCTACGATCCCCAACAGTGGTATCAGAGCTAGGTCCATGCATAGTTTCTATGCACGAGTAGAACACAAAGCAGTTGTGGGTGTCGATATTGTCAATTTACTTGCCGTTACTAGTCTTATCTTGATTCGGCGGCATCGTGGGATGAAGCGGCCTGGACCGACCTCGTACGCTTACGTGAGATTGGTTCCATCGACTGACATGCACTAGTTGCATAAGGTGGCTAGCGGGTTTCTGTCTCTCCCACTTTAGTCGGATCAGATTCAATGAAAAGGGTCCTTCTGAAGGGTAAATAGAAATTGGCATATTATGTTGTGATTTTCGCGTAGGTAAGAAACGTTCTTGCTAGAAACCTATAGCAGCCACGTAAAAACTTGCAACAACAACTAGAGGACGTCTAACTTGCTCTTGCAACGCTTCCGCTTAGCGATCTACAAGGGTATGTAGATGCACTCCCCTTCCCTCATTGCTAGATTACTCCATAGATTGATCTTGGTGACGCGTAGAAAATTTTAAATTTCTGCTACTATCCCCTACAGTCACCGGTGGTGGAGTCACGCTGGACGGCTTCGCCTCTCGAGGTCGCAAGGCCGGCGGCACCGCACCCGGGCAGGACGCTGGGGGAGCGGAACTTCCCCAGCAAAACCTCGGCTCGGCCCCTCACAGCCTCTGCGGCGGCAGCGACACGGTCGCCACTCACGGGCTCTAGCAGGCTGTCGAAGTCGACATTGGGGTCGCGCAGGTAGACATGGCTGAGGACATGCGTCAACACCGCAGAAGACAGGGCACGTGCCTCGGCCTCGGCCGTGGGGCCATGGCCGTTTGTGACGTCCTCAAACGCATCAACCAGGAAGGGGAGCACCTTGGCGGGGCCGTCCTCCGCACCAGCCAACGGCTCCTCCAGGCCGCTCTCATACAACGTCTTCAGTATGCCTCGAGCCTTCTTCTCCAGCTCCATGAAGGCCACCCGGTCCTCCGTCAGGACCTTCGCCTTGGCGTCCAGCTCGGTCCTCTCCGCCTTCAGCGACCACTCCAGCGTCTCCAGTCGGCGGTGGTGGTCATCAAGCTTGGCGTCCCGGTCCTTGGCGGTGGACTCCCTAGCCTTCATCTCTTTCTCCTTCTCCTGGCGGCTGCGCACCTCATTGGCGAGCTCGTCGCGCAGGCCTTGCAGCTCGGCCTCAAGCGCCTTGCAGCGGCCCTGGGCAGTTGCAACATCGCCCAGGGCAGCATCGCGAGCGGCCTTGGCTTGGTTGGCGGTCGGCCTCTCCTCGTTGGAGGACGACATGGCCTGGCTCAACACCGCTCGGACGGAGGCAGCAGAACTAGCCCAGCCAGAGGCTAACTCCCGGCGCCCGGCCACCAGACGAGGGTCCGCGGTCAGGAGATCCTCCCGCAATTGGCTCAGCTCGTTGTCAACCTAGTCCAGGATAGCAGCGGAGGGAGCAGAAGAGACAAGAACCTGCGGAGTAGGCGGAGAAGATGGCAGCGTGACCACGACTTGGCAGGAAGGCACCTCCAGAGCCTTGGCCGCCACGGTCGCAACATCGGGCACACTCGACTCCAGGTCCAGCGGGGCCACGGGGGCTGACTCCTCGCCGAGGTGCCCCAGTTGGCCTTGCGAGGGCGGTTGGGTCGGAGAGGCGCGGGCCTCGCCATCCTCTCCCCCAACAGCCAAAGGCGTCGCCCCGGCAGACGGATTCGCCCCAAGCAGCGCCGCAGAAGCCTCCTTCAACCTCTTGGCCGCAGGTGTTGGCCTGGTAAAAGAGCGCAAACGTCAAGCCTCAGTGGCAGAAACCAAGCAGAGTACGAATCGAGCACTTACTGGACGTCGTCTCTGGACTCAAGCAACCTCCGGCCAAACTTGAAGCCCGAGAGCCTGCAGTGGTGCTCAGCCTTGGGGGCCCAGAAGCAGAAGGCGCGTCAGGAGGGATGGAGCTGGCCTTGGACCCCCAGGGACCAGAGCAGACCCTGGGGGAACTAGGCTCGACCTGCCCTTCCTCGTGACCGAGGAAGGGCCCTCCTTTCCTCGCCTGGCGCTGGCCTCGTCGTCATCCGGCATGGAGCGGAGGGCCTGGGACCTGCGCCGAGGGAAGGACTCCCCCAATCCTCGCCAGTCTCCTCCGAGTCAGATGCTTCCTCCTCCGCCTCTTCTTCCTCCTCTCCCCCGCTAGTGCTGCCGGAGGACAAGTTCACCATCGCCAAGACCGCCAGATCTTCGAGAGCTGCCGCGGGCACCAGCCCCTCACCATTGAAGGCGGGCATGGCGTTCACCACCCGCTCCCAGTCGTCACGAAGGAACAGGGGGACGGGGGCGCCCACCGGGCTCGCCACGTCTCCCCCAACCAAGGAATGGAGGGCCACAGCCAGATCCTCGTCGGTCAGGGCCTCGGAGCTCAGGCGCAGGGCGACATCTGCTCCTCCAAGCCTCCACAGTGGGAGCGAGTGCTCCTAGAGCGGAGCCACCCGGTGCTCCAAGAACTCCCTCAGGAGCGTGGTCCCGGTCAGCTTCACCGCCTCCGAGTTGCTTGGCCTCAGGTCCGCGTTCATCCTCCTCAACACCGCCTTCGCGCAAGGGTCGACGAGCTCCACGCGGGACCATGCGCCAATGGACTTAGGTTGCCCCGTGGGCAATACCAGACAAGGGTTGAGGCGCCCGACATCCATCATGACCCACTTGCTTCGGTAGCCTTCAATCCTCTTCCCAGGCTTCGAGATGGCGTTGGAGCTGGAATATGCAATGAAGCTCGCGCATGCGGAGACCTGAGCGCCAGAAACCCGGAGGGAGAAAAAGTGGCGCAGCAAGGCCACCGAGGGCTTCACACCAACATGAGCCTCGCAATAGTAGGCGAAAATTGCCAAGAGAAGGACATAATTGGGGTGGAGATGCAGAGCCTGCAAGTTGTATTGGTGGAGAACGGCATGGAAGAACTCAGAGAAAGGAGGCACCAGACCGGCGACAATGGCGCTCACGAAGAACGGGTAGAAGGTGCTCCCCTTGCCCTTAGGCTGATCGAAGCCGACCTTGAGCACAGTCGCCCCCTCGCTGCCCTGCGCCATTGTCATCAGGTGTGCGAGGGCGAGGTTCTTCTCCGAAAAATTCGGGGAATCCAGGGCCGGCGAGTACCAAGCATCAGCCGGGGACTTGCGAGGTGCCATGGCATGCCGGATGTGAAGTATTGAGACGGATATGGAGGATTTCGGGAGCAAGAGAAAGGAGAACGAGAAAGGGGATCTAGGGCAAGACGGACGAGAGCGGGGCAGGTAAGCCTGGCCAGGGCACCCCCTTTTGTCAGTTGTGCAGTTGCCGAGGCGTCATGGGAAGTGCAGACACCCATGTCCAATCAACTGCCACGCGGCGCCCAAGGCCGCAGGCTGTTAGGGCCCGCGGCGCTTCATGCTTGCCCCTTCGCTTCTCTGCTAAGCCAAGCCCACGCGTGCCTTGGGCCGGGGGCTACTGTCGGCATTCTGGGAACAGGGGTCCCCAGACTTGCCTGCCTGCGGCCTGCGGCGTGGCTCAGGTGGGGACCCAGCACGGCCCATCTTCATCAGCCCAAGATCAAGACCCTCGCGAGGGGCCAAGCCTCACGGGGCGGACGACAGGAAGCCTCCTCAGAGGCAGCCTCATCAGGCAAGCTCGCGAGGAGGTGGAGAGATCAAGGCAGGGGTACCTCGCGAGGACCCCATGACGCAAGCCATGACAAACCAGGCCAGGCGGGCGCCAGCCTGTGCAGTGTCCTTGTTTCCCCTTTGGTGCAAAGGGGTCAAGCACAGGCCAAGGTATCAGGCAAAGGTTACCATTCCGGTGCAACGAGACCAAGACCAGCCGGACGGCCGGACGGAGGTCACCGTGGAGCCCAAGACGGCGTCATCACCAGTGCTTTTGGCAGCCGAAGACCACCTTTGGTCAGGATAACTTGTACTAGATGTTCCCCTTCAAAATGGCCAATTGTTGGCGCCCTTCCCGCTTAATTATTTGGGGAGAGGCCCAGGGCCTCTATATATAGAGCTAGCCACCACAGAGTAGAGAGGGGGAGAAACCCTCGAGACACCGAGAAAACCTAGAGACATCGAGAGAGATATCTGGAAATCTGGTAGAACCCTAGCAAAGAGAGAGGGAGAGGCGACTGAACTCACCCTAGCAGTTAATTGCACCAGCTCGAGAACACCTCTCGCGAGTTTGTTCTTCCCTTGTACTGTCCATCATCAGCCCCAGAGGCAATCCACCACACCACACACTGGAGTAGGGTATTACACCACAACGTTGGCACAAACCAGTATAAACCTCGTGTCTCTTGTGTTGTTCATCATTTTCATCTTAGTTCGCACGAGAGGATCGGACGCAGATCGGTAGGGGAAAGATCTCCGCACGCACCCCAGTGTTCGAACCTCAAGGTCTGCCAGAACCCGAAATCCGACAGAAACATGGTAAATAAAGAGAGCCTTGGGTTCAGAAACCCATGCCTTTTCCTCCCAAACCATCCAAGAAAAAGATGATGAGGATTTTGAGCGCTTTGCTGAAATGATTAGACCTATCTTTTTGCGTATGCGATTAACTGATATGCTTAAAACCAATCCTTATGCTAAGTACATGAAAGATATAATTACAAATAAAAGAAAGATACTAGAAGCTGAAATTTCCACCATGCTTGCTAATTATACTTTTAAGGGTGGAATACCAACGAAACTTGGAGATCCCGGTGTGCCCACTATACCATGCTCTATTAAAAGAAACTATGTTAAAACTGCTTTATGTGATCTTGGAGCCGGTGTTAGTGTTATGCCTCTCTCTTTATATCGTAGACTTGATTTGAAAAAGTTGACACCTACTGAAATATCTTTGCAAATGGCTGATAAATCAACTGCTATACCTGTCGGTATTTGTGAGGATGTGCCTGTTGTAGTTGCAAACGTTACTATTTTAACGGACTTTGTTATTCTTGATATTCCTAAGGATGATAGTATGTCTATTATTCTTGGAAGACCATTTTTGGATACTGCAGTGGGCTGTTATTGATTGCACTAAAGGCAATGTTACTTTTCATGTTAATGGTAATGAGCATATGGTACACTTCCCGAGGAAACAACCTCAACTTCATAGTATCAACTCTATTGGAAAAATACCATCGATTATATTTGGAGGTTTTGAATTTCCTCTTCCTACTGTCAAGAAGAAATATGATATTCTTATTATTGGGGATGTGCATATCCCCGTTGAGGTAACATAGTGTTATTCGAAATTTCTCCGGTTCCATGTTATTCGAAACGAGTTTGTTAACAAGACTTGATCAACCTTGTTAGTGGATTCCTTTTGATGATCATGAGATGGATGAAACTAGAAGGCACAACCTTCTGTACCCCACTTTACTTTCTGTTATTTATATTAAATAAAATAAAAATAAATATTTTTCTGTTTGTTATCTGATTATCCGTGCAATATAAAAATACCTCGAAAATAATAATTCTCCAAATGCCCTGAAATTTAAATATGATTTTTTTCCACAATATTTGAGAATATTTGGCACTAAGAACACACCAGGGGGGGTCAACCACCTACCCACGAGGGTGGAGGGCGCGCCTCCTACCTCGTGGGCCCACGGTGGCCCTCCTCCACTTATCCTTTTACCCATACACTTCATCTTCCTCCCACAAACATGAATATCCAACTCAAGCACGAGTTCTAGCTCATCTTGCTGCCATTTTCGATCTCCTTGCTCAAAGCACCTCTCACAAAACTGCTTAGGGAGATTGTTCCTTGGTATGTGACTCCTCTATTGATCCAATTAGTTTTTGTTCTAGTGCTTTATTCATTGCAAATTTTTGCTGCTTAGGTGACCCTGTTCTTGAGCTTGCATGTCAAATTTATATGGTTCCAAGTAGTTTTGATGCATGATATAGGCTCTAGGCACTTGTAGGAGTAGTTGCTATCAATATTATTGAGTTCGGTTTACTTTTATTTTGAAGTTACTAAAAATTTCAGAATTTTTCAGAGGAAGAAAAATGCTTAGGAAAATGTTCCAAGGTGGTTCTTCAAGGAAGCAAGGACCCAGGCTTGCAATACGTGATGCTGATGAAGAGCCACCAAGAGACGCTCCAGTGCGTCCTTGTGAATGGCCCTCTGAGAACTTTATGGATCAAGCGGGAATTAAGGAAGAATTCAATGCATATTTGCGTAACGCTGATCTTGTGAGCTTCGAGGAAGAGAAGTGCAGCCAGTATCACTATCTCACCAGTACCTTTGTGAGGAGGTTTGAATTTTCGACTTCACGTAATTCTCCAACTGTCCTGTTTGATCTTTATGATAAATCTTACACTATGGACTTAGAGGATTTTACCACTGCTTGCAAACTTCCACAATGGGGTAGTATAAGGGATCTTCGCAAATCTGAATTTAGAGATTTTCTTGCTAGCATAACTGTGGGAGAATCTAGAGATATTACACAAGCTACCATAGGGAGCATTCACTTTCCTGCTATACATTATTTTTCTCTCTTCATAGGTAGAAGCATTAATGGTAAAGATGAGGCATGCCACATGTGTGTCCCTGACCTCAGTATTCTTCGGAGTGCTGCGTTAGGAGACAAATCTTATAATCTGGAAGCCATTGTTGCACGTAGGTTGCACCTAAATAGACTTAATGGAGATTTCTTTGGGCGAATTTATGCAACCCGCATAGCTAATTTTCTTGGTATAGCCATACGCGAAGATGATATTGAATTACCTCCTGCTTATCTAGATTTTAATGCTATGGTTCACCACCAGTTTGTCGAGAGGAATGAATCACCTCTCCAGTATCGACTAATCTTTGACAGACGCCGTGTTGTCCGTATTACTCTCCCTGCTCCTGTCCTCTTTGATTATCAGGCAAGAGGAGTATATACTATTACCAGAGAGGAGGCAGATGAGTACGAGAGGAGAGGGGAGGCCGCTCGTCGCCACACTGCAGCTCAGCAGGCGTTAACTGCTGCATCGCAGTACGACCCCAGCTACTATTATGGATATCCGCCAGGCCAGTCGTGGCCATAGACCAACTTAGGCCAAAAGCCTAAGCTTGGGGGAGTACGTATCTCCCACCGACATTACATTTATGTTCACACACTCATTGCTAGATGTCGGTGCTCATACTTTTTCATTGTATCATCCATGCTAGTTTATTTTCCTTTTTAGGCTTTCTTCTTGTGTGTTTAATAAACCTTAAGAAAAACCAAAAAAATTAGTTGTAGCTTTTAATCAGTTTAATTTCCATGCTTGTAGTAGTAATTAAAAAGAAAACCCAAAAATATTTCTTGTTCTTCTTTTGCTTAGTTGGAGCTTTCCCGTGTAAATAGTTTTATTTCTTTTCTTTTCTTTGGGGGTCGATAGGAGAAGACCATAATTAAATTGTTGAAGTGGCTCTTATATGCATTATTGTTGATCTGACAAAAGAGCCCATATTGCCTTGTCTTCTCCTGTTTATTGAATGCTTGCAGATTCCAGCTTAGTCCAATGCACGTGCACCATTATCATTATTCACATCGTTCGGTTGTGCAAGTGAAAGGCAATTATGATGATATATGATGGACTGACCGAGATGAGAAAAGCTGGTATGAGCTCGACCTCTTTTGTTTTTATAAATATGATTAGTTCATCGTTCCTGATTCAGCCTATTATGAATAAACATGTTTGCAATGACAACTAGAGATCATAGTTTCTTATGCCATGCTTGATTAGCTATGAGTTATAATGGTTTACCTTGCGTGCCAACATGCTATAAAATGGTTATGATGTGGTATGATAGGGTGGTATCCTCCTCTGAATGATTTAAGTGACTTGACTTGGCACATGTTCACGCATGTAGTTGAAACAAAATCAACATAGCCATCACGATATTTATGTTGATGGTGGATTATATCCTACTCATGCTTGCATTCGGTGTTGATTAATTTTAATGCATGTTCATGACTGTTGTCGCTCTCTAGCTGGTCGCTTCCCAGTCTTTTGCTAGCCTTCACCTGTACTAAGCGGGAATATTGCTTGTGCATCCAAACTCCGTAAACCCCAAAGTTATTCCACATGAGTCCACTATACCTACCTATATACGATATCTACCCGCCGTTCCAAGTAAATTTGTATGTGCCAAACTCTAAACCTTCAAATAAATATCCTGTTTTGTATGCTCAAATAGCTCATGTATCAACTAGGGCTGTCTGTATCTTCCATGTTAGGCGGGTTATTCTCAAGAGGAGTGGACTCCGCTCCTCACTCACGAGATAAATGGCTGGTCACCGGGATGCCCAGTCCCATGCTTTATGCAACCTAAATCAAAATAATTGCAAACAAAACTCCCCCTAGGACTCTTGTTAGTTGGAGGCACTCGTTGTTTCGAGCAAGCCATGGATTGATGCTTGTTGGTGGAAGGGGGAGTATAAAGTTTACCATTCTGTTTGGGAACCGCCTATAATGTGTGTAGCAAGGAAGATATTGCCATCTCTTGGTTGTTATGTTGACAATGAAAGTATACCGCTCAAAATATTATTCACCTCTGTTTCAAAATTGAGCTCTGGAACCTCTACAAATCCCTGCTTCCCTCTGCAAAGGGCATATCTATTTACTTTTATGCTGAGTCATCATCCTGTTATTAAAAAGCACCAGTTGGAGAGCACCGTTGTCATTCGCATTCATTACTATTAGTTTACATTGAGTATGACTTGACTGGATCTCATTTACCATGAATTACAATGTCTAGTTAGTCCTTGGTCTTTAAAGGTGCTCTGCATTTATGTTTTGCGGTCTCACAAAGGGCTAGTGAGATACCATCTTGTTATATCATATTATGATTGTTTTGAGAGAGTGTTGTCATCCAAGATTTATTATTATGACTCGCTAGTTGATTACGCTATTGATATGAATAAACTCGAGACCTATGCGTTATTGCAAATGTGGTTAGTTATAATCTTTGCTGAAAACTTGAATGCTGGCTTTACATATTTACAACAACAAGAGCAAACAGAGTTTGTAAAAGTTTTTCTTTATCACTTTCAGTTTGTCAACCGAATTGCTTGAGGACAAGCAAAGGTTTAAGCTTGGGGGAGTTGATATGTCTCCAACGTATCTACTTTTCCAAACACTTTTACCCTTGTTTTGGACTCTAACTTGCATGATTTGAATGGAACTAACCCAGACTGATGTTGTTTTCAGCAGAATTACCATGGTGTTATTTATGTGCAGGAGCAAACATTCTCGGAATGACCTGAAACTTCATGGAGCCACTTTTCAGAAAATAAAAAAAATACCTGCCAAAGATGAAGGCCAGGGGCCCACCGTCTCTCCACGAGGGTGGGCGTGCCTGCCCCCTAGGGCGCACCCCCTACCTCGTGGGCCCCTGTTGCCTCTCCGACTCCAACTCCACCTCCATATATTGAGTTTCGGGGAGAGAAACAATCAGAGAGAAGAAATCATCGCCATCGTCATCATCAACCATCTCGGGAGGGCTGGTCTGGAGTCTGTTCGGGGCTCCGGAGAGGGGAATCCGTCGCCATCGTCATCATCAACCATCCTCCATCACCAATTTCATGATTCTCACCGCCGTGCGTGAGTAATACCATCGTAGGCTTGCTGGACGGTGATGGGTTGGATGGGATCTATCATGTAATCGAGTTAGTATTGTTAGGGTTTGATCCCTAGTGTCCACTATGTTCTGAGATTGATGTTGCTATGACTTTGCTATGCTTAATGCTTGTCACTAGGGCCCGAGTGCCATGATTTCAGATCTGAACCTATTATGTTTTCATCAATATATGAGTGTTCTTAATCCTATCTTGCAAGTCTATAGTCACCTATTATGTGTTATGATCCGTTAACCCCGAAGTGACAATAATCGGGATACTTACCGGTGATGACCGTAGTTTGAGGAGTTCATGTATTCACTATGTGTTAATTCTTTGTTCCGGTTCTCTATTAAAAGGAGGCCTTAATATCCCTTAGTTTTCGTAAGGACCCCACTGCCACGGGAGGGTAGGACAAAAGATGTCATGCAAGTTCTTTTCCATAAGCACGTATGACTATGTTCGGAATACATGCCTACATTATATCAATGAACTGGAGCTAGTTCTGTGTCACCCTAGGTTATGACTGTTACATGATGAACCGCATCCGGCATAATTCTCCATCACTGATCCATTGCCTACGAGCTTTCCATATATTGTTCTTCGCTTATTTACTTTTCCATTGCTATTGCTATCATCACTACAAACTACCAAAAACATTGCTTTTACTACCGTTACTTTTTGTTACTGGTACCACTACTATCATATTACTTTGCTACTAAACACTTTGCTGCAGATATTAAGTTTCCATGTTGTAACGCCCCGTATGTTACTTACCATATTTGTATTCCAACTCTTGCCATTTTTGGCACTAAGTTATGATATTCCCTCGTGGTTGGGTTTTGTCTTCGTTTTGTTTTTGTCCATGTCATGCATCTCATATCATGTCATCATGTGCATCGCATTTGCATACGTGTTCGCCTCATGCACCCGAGCATTTTCCCCATTGTCCGTTTTGCATTACGGCACTCCTTTGTCCTCCGGTGTCCCCTTTTGCCTCTTTTCCTGTGCGGGTGTTAAACGTTCTCGGATTGGACCGAGACTTGCCAAGCGGCCTTGGTTCACTACCGGTAGACCGCCTGTCAAGTTTCGTGCCATTTGGACTTCATTTGATACTCCAACGGTTAACCGACGAATCGTAAAGGCCTCGTGTGTGTTGCAGCCCAACACCCCTCCAAAGTGGCCCAAAACCCACCTATACCCCCTCCATCCTCTCGGTCGTTCGATCCCGATCGCGTGGCCAAAAACCTCTCCTCATTTGGACTCTCCTAGCTCCCTCTACCTATAAATATGTGCAACCCTCTCCAAATCCCGGATGAACCTTAGCATTTTTTCCCTCGCGCCGCCGGACAACTTCTCCTCCACTGACGGACACGTCCGCCCTGCTCCCCCCGTCCAACCACACGCCACCATGTGGCGAGCCGTGCCCCACTTCGCCGCCCCCGTGCACCGGCCCGCCGGGGCCCAGGCGGGGCCCTCCCGGCCTGCGCGCCGCCGCCGCCCACCCGGCTTGCCCGCGCAGCCCGCCTCATCGCGTCGTTCGCCCGCGCCGGCGCTGACCTAGCTGCAGCTCGCCGCCGGCCGCCTCCGCTCCGCCACCAGCAACCGCCGACCTCGCCGCCATCGGTTGTCGCCTCCACCGACACCGCCGACCTCGCCGCCACCGGTCGCCGCCTCCTCGCCGCCTCCCTGCTCCTCGTTGCCGGCGAGTGAATCCGGCGAAGCTACGGCCACCACGCCGTCTTCTCCGGTGAAGCCCCGGCGATCCTCGAACTGCGTGCCAGATCTGGATCTGAGAGGCCTAGGGTTGACTTTCGTTTTTCTCTAAGTCCCCAGTTTTCAGTATTTTTAGGCATCTTCATCACGTCGTATCTCTTCATCCATAGCTCCGTTTTGCGCGTATGATATATAGAATTGTTCGCCTGGATGTGCTCTTCATTTCATTCCATTGCACCATGCTTGTTTGAGTCCATATTGATGCATAAAATGTTGTTTCAAGAGTGCTATAAAATGTTAGTTTCTGTTTCTTAGCAGATTATGGATATTTTTCATTTTTGCCATGATTAATGTGTGCCTCCTATGAACTTGATCCCTGCATGTGTTTTGTGATATGCCATTACATCTTTACAGGGGTGTATGCCATGTATTTTTGTGATCAATTTGGTGACTAGCACAAGCATGCAAAGTAGCTCTCATGATGTTGCTGATTTTAGGGACTTAGAATTCTTCTAAGTCTTCTCCCTGATGTTATTTTTATGTCATGTATTCTTGTTGCTACAGAGTGATCCATGTCTCTTTTGAGCATGTTCACTAAGGATGATTTTCAGATATTGTTATGCTCTATTCATCCATGTCTTTGTTTTCAATTATGGAGTACCTTGTCTTGACGCAATCTTGCTCTACTTTTGCTATAAAATGTTCCTGGCAGATTATTTACGTGTTAATCAATTTTGCCGAGGTTGTTGTAGTTGATCCATGCATCCTATGAGGTTGTTCTTGCCATGGTTAGCTACTTTAACATGTCTTGTTGCTGGGTGTATGCTTATTTTGTCATGCAAGGCCTTGTGGTGAGTGCATCGAGCTCGCAAACATGCCTACGTAACTTTGTTTTTGCCATGTCCAGTTTTCTGCTAAGTCTGAATCTGATAACGAAACTTGCTATGTTTACATGGGTGCCATCATATTTTCTGTTCCCTTTTGACTTACGGCCAGTAAGGGACTTTTTTATATGCTTTGAGTAGATTCAAGCCATGCCTTGCTTTGCCATGATATGTTCCTGTAGCATGTTATTATCTTGCTCTAAACATTGCTTCCTGATGTTAAATCCTGACATTTTATCTTCACTAAGTCTGTGAACCTAATATCTTTTGCACTTTTGCCATGCTTGTTTGAACCTGCTATTGTGTGATTTAGCCGTAGCTCAGTGTTCATCTTTTGTCAAGCATCTTGAGTGGATCACTTCCATGTGCTTTGCTGCTATGTTAGAGTGCAGTATCTTATTTTTCTTGATGCATTTAGATGGCATCGTGCTGTTAATCGCAGCTTTGTGCCATTATTGTTTTGCTTGCCATTTGCAAACCGTGCATCCGATTCCAGTGATCTTTATATTGTTTTCGACCGAAATCAACTCATCTTTCCAGCGGCGCTCTTGGTTTGCCAAGTTGAGGCCTGGTTCAATCTTTTCCTTCCGGAGCATGCATATGCATTGCATATCACATCCCGCATATTGCCATGTTTTGCATCATGTTGCTTGCGCATTGCACCGTGGTTGATCGTGGTTCCCTTTGCTTGTGTTCTTGTTTTGGGTAGAGCCGGGAGACGAGTACGTGATCGAGGAACCCGTTGAGTATGCTTACGAGGATCAAGCTTACGTCAACTCGGAGAACTTTGCAGGCAAGATGACCATACCCTCAAAATCACTTCTATCTTTGCCTGCTAGTTGCTCGCTCTATTGCTATGTCGCGATACCTACCACATGCTTTATCATGCCTCCCATATTGCCATGTCAAACCTCTAACCCACCTTGTCCTAGCAAACCGTTGTTTGGCTATGTTACCGCTTTGCTCAACCCCTCTTATAGCGTTGCTAGTTGCAGGTGAAGATTGGAGTTTGTTCCTTGTTGGAACATGATTATTTGGGATATCATTATTATATCTTGTTTACTTTGATGCACCTATATACTTGGTAAAGGGTGGAAGGCTCGGCCTTATGCCTGGTGTTTTGTTCCACTCTTGCCGCCCTAGTTTTCGTCATACTGGTGTTATGTTCCTTGATTTTGCATTCCTTACGCGGCCAGGTTATAATGGGAATCCCTTGACAGTTCGCCTTGATAAAACTCCTCAAGCAAGGCCCAACCTTGGTTTTACCATTTGACACCTAGCCTTTTTCCCTTGGGTTTTGCGGACTCAAGGGTCATCTTTATTTTAAACCCCCGGGCCAGTGCTTCTATAAGTGTTGGTCCAACCTAGAGCACCGTGTGGGGCCGTCCCTTGGCAACTTGGGTTATGTTGGCTCCCGTACGCTTAGCTTATCCGGTGTGCCCTGAGAACGAGATATGTGCAGCTCCTATCGGGATTTGTCGACCTAGCTGCAGCTCGCCGCCGGCCGCCTCCGCTCCGCCACCAGCAACCGCCGACCTCGCCGCTATCGGTTGTCGCCTCCACCGACACCGCCGACCTCGCCGCCACCGGTCGGCGCCTCCTTGCCGCCTCCCTGCTCCTCGTTGCCGGCGAGTGAATCCGGCGAAGCTACGGCCACCACCCCGTCTTCTCCGGCGAAGCCCCGGCGATCCTCGAACTGCGTGCCAGATCTAGATCTGAGAGGCCTAGGGTTGACTTTCGTTTTTCTCTAAGTCCCCGTTTTCAGTATTTTTATGCATCTTCATCATGTCGTATCTCTGCATCCGTAGCTCCGTTTTGCGTGTATGATATATCAGATTGTTCGTTTGGATGTGCTCTTCATTTCATTCCATTGCGCCATGCTTGTTTGAGTCCATCTTGATGCCTAAAATGTTGTTGCAAGAGTGCTATAAAATGTAAGTTTCTATTTCTTAGCAGATTATGGACATTTGTCATTTTTGCCATGATTAATGTGTGCCTCCTATGAACTTGATCCCTACATGTGTTTTGGGGTATGTCATGCCATCTTTACAGGGGTGTATGCCATGTATTTTCATGATCAATGTGGTGACTAGCACAAGCATGCAAAGTAGCTCTTGTGATGTTGCTGATTTCAGGGACTTAGAATTCTTTCAAGTCTTTTCCCTGATGTTATTTTTATGCCATGTATTCTTGTTGCTACAAAGTGATCCATGTCTCTTTTGAGCATGTTCACTAAGGATGATTTTTGAGATATTGTTATGCTCTATCCATCCATGTCTTTGTTTTCAATTATGGAGTACCCTAGCTTGACGCAATCTTGCTCTACTTTTGCTATAAAATGTTCCTGGCAGATTGTTTACGTGTTAATCAATTTTGTCGAGGTTGTTGTAGTTGATCCATGCATGCTATGAGGTTGTTCTTGCCATGGTTAGCTACTTTAACATGTCTTCTTGCTGGGTGTAGGCTTATTTTGTCATGCAAGGCCTTGTGGTGAGTGCATCGAGCTCACAAACATGCCTACGTAACTCTGTTTTTGCCATGTCCAGTTTTCTGCTAAGTCTGAATCTGGTAACGAAACTTGCTATGTTTACATGGGTGCCATCATATTTTCTGTTCCTTTTTGGCTTATGGTCAGTAAGGGACTTTTTTATATGCTTTGAGTAGATTCATGCCATGCCTTGCTTTGCCATGATATGTTCTTTTAGCATGTTGTTATCTTGCTCTAAACATTGCTTCCTGATGTTAAATCCTGACATGTTATCTTCACTAAGTCTGTGAACCTGATATCTTTTACACTTTTGCCATGCTTGTTTGAACCTGCTATTGTGTGATTTAGCCATAGCTAAGTGTTCATCTTTTGTCAAGCATCTTGAGTGGATCACAGCCATGTGCTTTGCTGCTATGTTAGAGTGTAGTAGCTTAATTTTCTTGATGCATTTAGATGGCATCGTGCTGTTAATCGCAGCTTTGTGCCATTATTGTTTTGCTTGCCATTTGCAAACCGTGCATCCGATTCTGGTGATCTTTATATCGTTTTAGACCGAAATCAACTCATCTTTCCAGCCGCGCTCTTGGTTTTCCAAGTTGAGGCCTAGTTAAATCTTTTCCTTCCGGAGCATGCATATGCATTGCATATCACATCCCGCATATTGCCATGTTTTGCATCATGTTGCTTGCGCATTGCACCGTGGTTGATCGTGCTTCCCTTTGCTTTTGTTCTTGTTTTGGGTAGAGCCGGGAGACGAGTACGTGATCGAGGAACCCGTTGAGTACGCTTACGAGGATCAAGCTTACGTCAACTCGGAGAACTTTGCAGGCAAGATGACCATACCCTCGAAATCACTTCTATCTTTGCTTGCTA
Organism: Triticum dicoccoides; assembly: GCF_002162155.2. Lineage (NCBI taxonomy): Eukaryota > Viridiplantae > Streptophyta > Magnoliopsida > Poales > Poaceae > Triticum > Triticum dicoccoides. The sequence continues at coordinate 145,657,991 of NC_041392.1, forward strand.
GTTGCTCGCTCTATAGCTATGCCGCGATACCTACCACATGCTTTATCATGCCTCCCATATTGCCATGTCAAACCTCTAACCCACCTTGTCCTAGCAAACCGTTGTTTGGCTATGTTACCGCTTTGCTGAACCCTTCTTATAGCGTTGCTAGTTGCAGGTGAAGATTGGAGTTTGTTCCTTGTTGGAACATGATTATTGTTGGGATATCATTATTATATCTTGTTTACTTTAATGCACCTATATACTTGGTAAAGGGTGGAAGGCTCGGTCTTATGCCTTGTGTTTTGTTCCACTCTTGCCGCCTTAGTTTCCGTCATACCGGTGTTATGTTCCTTGATTTTGCATTCCTTACGCGGTCGGGTTATAATGGGAACCCCTTGACAGTTCGCCTTGAATAAAACTCCTCCAGCAAGGCCCAACCTTGGTTTTACCATTTGCCACCTAGCCTTTTTCCCTTGGGTTTCGCGGACTCAAGGGTCATATTTATTTTAAACCCCCGGGCCAGTGCTTCTCTAAGTGTTGGTCCAACCTAGAGCACCATGCGGGGCCGTCCCTTGGCAACTTGGGTTACGTTGGCTCCCGTATGCTTAGCTTATCAGGTGTGCCCTGAGAATGAGATATGTGCAGCTCCTATCGGGATTTGTCGGCATAGTGGGTGGTCTTGCTGGTCTTGTTTTACCATTGTCGAAATGTCTTGTAACAGGGATTCCAAGTCTGATCGGGCCATCCTGGGAGAAGGAATATCCTTCATTGACCGTCAGAGCTTGTGATGGGCTAAGTTGGGACACCCCTGTAGGGATTTGAACTTTCGAAAGCCATGCCGCGGTTATGGGCGGATGGGAATTTGTTGATGTCCGGTTGTAGAAAACCTTAAATTAAACTTAAGTAAAATGAATCAACAGTGTGTGTAGCCGTGATGGTCTATTTTCGGCGGAGTCCTTGAAGAGAACATGGTCTCGGGTTATGCTTGAACGTAAGTATTTCTAGGATCACTTCTTGATCATAGATTCTCGAACCTGCTTTGCCTTCTCTTCTCGCTCTCATTTGTGTATGTTAGCCACCATATATGCTAGTGCTTGCTGCAGCTCCACCTCACATACCTTTTACCTACCCATAAGCTTAAATAGTCTTGATCGCGAGGGTGTGAGATTGCTGAGTCCCCATGACTCACAAATTACTTCCAAAACCAGATGCAGGTGCCGATGATACCGTTCCAGGGAATGCGATTGAACTCAAGTGGGAGTTCGATGAGGACTCAGGACGTTACTATGTTTCCTTTCTAGACGATCAGTAGTGGAGCCCAGTTGGGGCGATCGGGGATCTTATGCATTTGGGGTTGTCTTTATTTTGGTTCCGTAGTCGGACCTTGATTGTATCTGGATGATTGTAATGCTATATTTATGTATTGTGTGAAGTGGCGATTGTAAGCCAACTCTGTACCTCTTTCTTATTCAGTACATGGGATGTGTAAAGATTACCCCTCTTGCGACATTGCCTACAATGCGGTTATGCTTCTAAGTCGTGCTCTGAGACGTGGGACATATAGCCGCATCGTGGGTGTTAAAAGTTAGTAATCAGAGCCTTCCCCGACTTAGGAGCCCCCTGCTTGATCGAATCGTTGGCATTGTTGAGTCTAGAAAAATGTTTTGAGTCTTTTAGGATTATATATATCATAGAGTAGGATTCTTTTTACTCCTCAGTCCCTTCGTCGCTCTGGTGAGGCATCCTGACGTAGAGTTTTGACTCATCTCTTCTCAAATTTCACTAAAAAAATTTTAGGATCACACGGGTATTTGGTTTTGTGACGAGAACATTGTTCTTGGTGCCTCCTGGCATTTAGGGGTTGTGGCAGTGTCCCGGGGAGTTGAGCTCCGAGGTGTTGTCGTCACAATTTTATCGTTGCAGTTCTGGAATACCTGAGTTTCGCCGACATCGAATATCTCTTTTATGCAGTTGTTGGTGAGATAACATCGACGCCACCTAGTACTGGGGCGGGAGTTCGGGAGTATTGCCATAACTCGTATAACGGATGCTTTTCGAAGGTTGAGGTAAATGATTTCCGAAGGTTTCTTGGTTATGTGTTGAAGGATGGATATAGCTGGATGTAGGATTTGCTAGTTTTGGGTGAGATATTATGCTTCCCCTGTATCCCCAACACCTGATTGGATAACCAGAAAATTTCGGGAGTTTCATAGGTGGGAATTCATGTAGCTCTAGTATTTCTTCCGCAGATATTTGGTTTGTGATTGGGTAATCCTTACGAAGTATTTGTTCATGTCCGTACCTTGTTGTTTTATTCATCTACCTCTATCTAAGTGGCTTCTCAATTTATGGAAGTGTGACAATTTAATTTGGAATTCATTCGTTCATTCTTGTTCGAATGTTAAGACTATATGTTGCAATTTCGATCCATTTGATTCAGCTTGAATATATGTCTTTCAAGATGCTAACGAATGCCACCCTCTTCAGGATGGCTCCTCCAACGTGTCAGAATCCGGAACCACCACCACCACCTCCACCTCCGGAGGCATGGCAAGCTGTGATGGCCGCTACCAACGCCAACACGCAGCTGATTATGCAACTCTTGCAAGAGCGCAACCAAGGAAATCAAGGCAATGGCAACAATCAAACTCAGTTTGCTACCCTCAATCAGTTCCTCGCAAACCAGCCAAAGACCTTCAGTAACTGTGTCAAGGCCACAGACGATGATGATTGGCTCGTGGATATTTGCAAACATTTCGAGTGCAGCAATGTCAGGCCTAAGGACTTTGTCAAGTTTGCTTCGTTCCAACTCAAAGACCAAGCTGAAGAGTGGTATCAACAATACAAAGATTCCATAGGAGGTCGTGTGATTACCTGGGATGATCTCCGCCAAGACTTCAGAGCTCACCACATTCCTCAGAGTGTTCTTGAGAGCAAGAGTGAGGAGTTCCGCAATCTGAATCAAGGCAGCTTGTCTGTTTACCAATACAACATCATGTTCCAGAAGCTCGCTCGCTTCGCCAAGCAAGACGTCCCTGACGAGAAGAGCATGATTTATCAGTTCAGAGGTGGCCCCAGAGAAGATCTGCAACTAGCTCTCGTGATTTTTGAGCCAAAAAAGTATGATGAGTTCTACAAAATGTCATTAAAGCAAGAGGCCGCTCAGCTCAAGTGCGATGCTTCCAAGAAGAGAGTCAGGGATCCAACTCCTTCTTCTTCTTCTTCAACTCTAGTGGCAGCTAAGCAGCAAAAGTATTGGTTGCCTCCTCCTCCTCCGTTCCGTCAGCCTTATCAGCAGAAGAGCAAAGGTGGCAATGGATCTTCCCACGCACCCAACACAGGCTTTCAGAACAAGGCTTCGTCTCATGCTCCAAGATCAAGTGCTCCGTATCACCGTCCGCTCTCAGAGGTCACGTGCAACAAGTGTTAGCAGAAGGGTCACTATGCAAACAAATGCTTCAACCAGAGGCGTCTTCCGCCTCCTCCTCCTGCGAGATCTGCTAGCAATGCAGTGGTCAAGCATAATCCCAAGTTTGCAAAGGTCAACATGGTGAACGCAGCTCAGGCAGAGGACTCTTCAGAAGTGATCATGGGTAACTTTCCAGTTAACTCTACTCCTGCAAAAGTCCTTTTTGATACTGGTGCATCACATTATTTCATGTCAAGATCATTTGTTTCAAAGCATGACTTCGTTTGAGAAATGTTGGGTAAACCTATGGGAGTGGTTTCTCCGGCCAAGTCTATGAGGGCTACCACGATGGTCCCGGATGTTTCTATCATGATGGGCAACTATAAGTTTATGTCTTCTCCAATGGTCCTTGGTGACTCAGATATTGATCTAATTCTCGGCATGGACTGGCATTCTAAGCACAAGGCTCAACTTGATTGTGCTGCCAGGCAGAGTCAATTGACACACTCGTCTGAGGATGTGATCGTCTTTGCCGCTCGTGATGATACCATTCGACTGTTTTCTCTCAATGAGAAGGGCGAGTTGAGTGCCATCTCTCAAATTCCAGTCATTTGTGAATATCACGACGTCTTTCCAGAAGAGCTTCCAGGAATGCCTCCTCACCGGCCAGTTGAATTCGTCATTGATCTCGAGCCTGGCACGGAACCTGTTTGCAAACGTCCTTACAAGCTTGGACCTGAAGAGTTGAAGGATCTGAAGAAACAACTCGATATACAAGAGCATATGGGTCTCATCCGACCAAGTTCTTTTCCATGGGGTTGTAGTGTTCTTTTCGTCAAGAAGAAGGATGGAACAGACCGACTTTGTGTCGACTACCGTCCATTGAACAAGAAGACCATAAAGAACAAGTACCCACTTCCGAACATCAATGAGATTTTCGAACAACTCAAAGGTGCTCAAGTATTCTCCAAGCTTCACCTCCGTATGGGTTATCATCAGATTCGCATTCGTGAACAAGATATCCCCAAGACAGCATTCAGAACAAGCTATGGTTCCTATGAATACACCGTCATGTCTTTCGGCCTTGTCAATGCTCCTCCAACATTCTCTCGCATGATGAACTTCATCTTGAGCCCCTACACAAATGACTTCGTCTTGGTCTATCTCGATGACATTTTGGTATTTTCCAAGAACAAGGAGGATCATGCCAAGCACTTGAGATTGGTGTTGGACAAACTCAGAGAACATCAGTTCTATGCGAAGTTTTCAAAGTGCGAGTTTTGGCTCGATGAGGTTCTCTACCTTGGGCATATCATATCTGCCAAGGGCATAGCTGTTAATCCTGAGAAGGTGTCTACAATTGTGAATTGGGAACTGCCTCAGAATGTGAAGCAACTCCATAGCTTCCTTGGGCTTGCAAGATATTGTCGAAGGTTCGTTGAAAATTTCTCTAAGATCACGAAGCCTCTTTCCAACCTTCTCCAGAAGCATGTGAAGTATGTATGGACGCCTGAATGTGACATCGCTTTCAACACCCTCAAAGAGAAGTTAGTCACAGCTCCAGTTCTGACTCCTCCTGATGAATCCAAACCATTCGAGGTTTTCTGTGATGCTTCCCTTCAAGGTCTCGGTGTTGTGTTAATGCAAGAGAAGAAAGTTGTGGCCTATACCTCTCGCCAGTTGAAGCCCAACGAAAAGAACTACCCAACTCATGACCTCGAGTTGGCGGCAGTTGTCCATGCTCTTTTAACATGGAGACATCTCTTGTTGGGAAGAAAAGTGGACATCTTCACTGATCATAAGAGTCTCAAGTACATCTTCACTCAGCCCAACCTCAACCTCAGGCAGACTCGTTGGGTCTCAAGAGTATAATCCGAGTATTGAATATACTCCAGGCAAGGCCAATGTAATTGCTGACGCTTTGAGCAGGAAGGCTTACTTCAACAGTTTGATTCTCAAGCCCTATCAACCAGATCTTTGTGAAGCTTTCCGCAAACTTAATCTCCAAGTTGTTCCACAAGGATTCCTTGCCAACCTCCAAGTCTCTCATACTTTGGAAGATCAGATTCGTAAGCCTCAACTTCTTGATGATATGGTGAAGAAGGTGAAGATTGGGATTGCCAAGAGCCAACCCAAATACAAGTGCTATCGCCTTGATGACAAGGATACTCTATTCTTCGAGGATCGCATTGTTGTTCCTAAGGGTGACCTTCATAAAGTCATTATGAACGAGGCTCACAATTCACTCCTTTCTATTCATCCTGGAAGTACAAAGATGTACCATGACCTCAAGCAGTCGTATTGGTGGACTCGAATGAACCGCAAGATTGCTCAGTTCGTGAATGAATGTGATGTCTGCAGAAGAGTGAAGGCAGAACACCAACGGCCAGCTGGTCTCCTCCAACCTCTTGCCATTCCAGAATGGAAGTTTGCCATATTGAGATGGACTTCGTGACTGGATTTCCCAAGTTCAAGTGTGGCAATGATGCTATATTTGTTGTCATCGACAAGCTCACTAAAGTGGCTCATTTTCTTCCTATAAAAGAATCTATCACAGCAGCTCAGTTGGCAGAGATATATACCTCCAGGATTGTCTCTTTGCATGGCATTCCGCAGCTGATATCTTCAGATCGTGGAAGCATCTTCACTTCTAAGTTTTGGGATTCCTTCTAGAAGGCCATGGGCACCAACATTCACTTCAGCATAGCTTTTCATCCTCAAACTAGTGGCCAAGTCGAGCGAGTCAATTAAATTCTTGAAGATATGCTCAGGGCATGTGTCATTTATTTCGGTACGAAGTGGGAAGATTGTCTTCCATATGCCGAGTTCTCCTACAATAATAGCTTCCAAGCGAGTTCGGGCAAGGCCCCATTCGAGATTCTATATGGCAGAAAGTGTCGTACTCCTCTTAACTAGTCAAAGACTGGTGAACGCCAACTTCTTGGCAATGACTTGATCACAGAGGCTGAAGAAATGTGTAAAGTCATTCGCGAAAATCTCAAAGCCACGCAATCGCGTCAGAAGAGTTACTATGATAGCAAGCATCGTGACTTGGCTTTCGAGATCGGAGACCATGTCTACCTCCGAGTCTCTCCAGTGAAAGGTACTCGTCGCTTCGGTATCAGAGGGAAGCTTGCCCCTAGATACATGGGTCCTTTCACGATCACTGGCAAAAGAGGCGATCTCACCTATCAACTTGAGCTTCCATCCAACTTTGCAAACGTGCATGACGTGTTTCACGTGGCTCTACTTCGTAAGTGTTTCAAGACTCCTGACCGCACCATCAACTTCGAGGAGATTGATCTCCAAGAAGACCTGTCTTATCATGAGCATCTCGTTGCTATTCTTGAAGAAACTGGGCGCAAGACTCGCAACAAGTCTATCAAATTCCTGAAAGTGAAGTGGTCACATCATTCCGACCGTGAAGCCACCTGGGAACACGAGGACCACCTCCGTTCCCAATATCCGGAGTTTTTTCAGTCCTAGATATCGGGACGAGATCCTTTCGTAGTGGTGGAGTGTTGTAACGCCACGTATGTAACTTACCGTATTTGTATTCCAACTCTTGCCATTTTCGGCACTAAGTTATGATATTCCCTCGTTGTTGGGTTTTGTCTTCGTTTGTTTTTGTCCATGTCATGCATCTCATATCATGTCATCATGTGCATCGCATTTGCATAAGTGTTCGCCTCATGCATCCGAGCATTTTTCCCATTGTCCGTTTTGCATTACTGCACTCCTTTGTCCTCCAGTGTCCCCTTTTGCCTCTTTTCGTGTGCGGGTGTTAAACGTTCTCGGATTGGACCGAGACTTGCCAAGAGGTCTTGGTTCACTACCGGTACACCACCTGTCAAGTTTTGTGCCATTTGGACTTCGTTTGATACTCCAACGGTTAACCGAGGAACTGTAAAGGCCTCGTGTGTGTTGCAGCCCAACACCCCTCCATAGTGGCCCAAAACCCACCAAAACCCCCTCCATCCTCTCGGTCGTTCGATCACGATCGCGTGGCCGAAAACCGCTCCTCATTTGGACTCTCCTAGCTCCATCTACCTATAAATATGTGCAACCCTCTCCAAATCCCCGATGAACCCTAGCATTTTTTTCCTCGTGCCGCCGGACAAGTTCTCATACACTGACGGACACGTCCACCCCGCTCCCCCCGTCCAACCGCTCGCCGCCACATGGCGAGCCACGCCCCACTTCGCCGCCCGCGCACCGGCCCTCCGGGGCCTAGGCGGGGCCCTCCCGGCCCGCGCGGCGCCGTCGCCCACCCGGCTTGCCCGCGTCGCCCGCCTTGTCACGCTGCTCGCCCGCGCCGACGCTGACCTCGCTGCAGCTCGCCGCCGTCTGCCTCCGCTCCGCCACCGGCCACCGCCAACCTCGCCGCCACCGGTTACCGCCTCCACCGACCTCGCCGCCTCCTCCGACACCGCCTCCTCTTCGCCTCCCTGCTCCTCGTCGCCGGCGAGCGAATCCGGCGAAGCTATGGCCACCGCCCTGTCTTCTCCGGCGAAGCCCCAGCGATCCTCGAACTGCGTGCCAGATCTAGATCTGAGAGGCCTAGGGTTGACTTTCGTTTTTCTCTAAGTCCCCGTTTTCAGTATTTTTACGCATCTTCATCATGTCGTATCTCTGCATCCGTAGCTCCGTTTTGCGTGTATGATATATCGGATTGTTCGTCTAGATGTGCTCTTCATTTCATTCCATTGCACCATGCTTGTTTGAGTCCATCTTGATGCCTAAAATGTTGTTGCAAGAGTGCTATAAAATGTAAGTTTCTGTTTCTTAGCAGATTATGGACATTTGTCATTTTTGCCATGATTAATGTGTGCCTCCTACGAACTTGATCCCTACATGTGTTTTGGGGTATGTCATGCCATCTTTACAGGGGTGTATGCCATGTATTTTCATGATCAATGTGGTGACTAGCACAAGCATGCAAAGTAGCTCTTGTGGTGTTGCTGATTTCAGGGACTTAGAATTCTTTCAAGTCTTTTCCCTGATGTTATTTTTATGCCATGTATTCTTGTTGCTACAGAGTGATCCATGTCTCTTTTGAGCATGTTCACTAAGGATGATTTTTGAGATATTGTTATGCTCTATCCATCCATGTCTTTGTTTTCAATTATGGAGTACCCTAGCTTGACGCAATCTTGCTCTACTTTTGCTATAAAATGTTCCTGGCAGATTGTTTACGTGTTAATCAATTTTGTCGAGGTTGTTGTAGTTGATCCATGCATGCTATGAGGTTGTTCTTGCCATGGTTAGCTACTTTAACATGTCTTCTTGCTGGGTGTATGCTTATTTTGTCATGCAAGGCCTTGTGGTGAGTGCATCGAGCTCACAAACATGCCTACGTAACTCTGTTTTTGCCATGTCCAGTTTTCTGCTAAGTCTGAATCTGGTAACGAAACTTGCTATGTTTACATGGGTGCCATCATATTTTCTGTTCCTTTTGGCTTATGGTTAGTAAGGGACTTTTTTATATGCTTTGAGTAGATTCATGTCATGCCTTGCTTTGCCATGATATGTTCTTGTAGCATGTTGTTATCTTGCTCTAAACATTGCTTCCTGATGTTAAATCCTGACATGTTATCTTCACTAAGTCTGTGAACCTGATATCTTTTGCACTTTTGCCATGCTTGTTTGAACCTGCTATTGTGTGATTTAGCCATAGCTAAGTGTTCATATTTTGTCAAGCATCTTGAGTGGATCACAGCCATGTGCTTTGCTGCTATGTTAGAGTGTAGTAGCTTAATTTTCTTGATGCATTTAGATTGTATCGTGCTGTTAATCGCAGCTTTGTGCCATTATTGTTTTGCTTGCCATTTGCAAACCGTGCATCCGATTCCGGTGATCTTTATATTGTTTTAGACCGAAATCAACTCATCTTTCCAGCCGCGCTCTTGGTTTGCCAAGTTGAGGCCTAGTTCAAGCTTTTCCTTCCGGAGCATGCATATGCATTGCATATCACATCCCGCATATTGCCATGTTTTGCATCATGTTGCTTGCGCATTGCACCGTGGTTGATCATGGTTCCCTTTGCTTTTGTTCTTGTTGTGGGTAGAGCCGGGAGACGAGTACGTGATCGAGGAACCCGTTGAGTACGCTTACGAGGATCAAGCTTACGTCAACTCGGAGAACTTTGCAGGCAAGATGACCATACCCTCGAAATCACTTCTATCTTTGCTTGCTAGTTGCTCGCTCTATAGCTATGCCGCGATACCTACCACATGCTTTATCATGCCTCCCATATTGCCATGTCAAACCTCTAACCCACCTTGTCCTAGCAAACCGTTGTTTGGCTATGTTACCGCTTTGCTGAACCCTTCTTATAGCGTTGCTAGTTGCAGGTGAAGATTGGAGTTTGTTCCTTGTTGGAACATGATTATTGTTGGGATATCATTATTATATCTTGTTTACTTTAATGCAACTATATACTTGGTAAAGGGTGGAAGGCTCGGCCTTATGCCTTGTGTTTTGTTCCACTCTTGCCGCCTTAGTTTCCGTCATACCGGTGTTATGTTCCTTGATTTTGCGTTCCTTACGTGGTCGGGTTATAATGGGAACCCCTTGACAGTTCGCCTTGAATAAAACTCCTCCAGCAAGGCCCAACCTTGGTTTTACCATTTGCCACCTAGCCTTTTTCCCTTGGGTTTCGCGGACTCAAGGGTCATATTTATTTTAAACCCCCGGGCCAGTGCTTCTCTAAGTGTTGGTCCAACCTAGAGCACCGTGCGGGGCCGTCCCTTGGCAACTTGGGTTACGTTGGCTCCCGTACGCTTAGCTTATCAGGTGTGCCCTGAGAATGAGATATGTGCAGCTCCTATCGGGATTTGTCGGCATAGTGGGTGGTCTTGCTGGTCTTGTTTTACCATTGTCGAAATGTCTTGTAACAGGGATTCCGAGTCTGATCGGGCCATCCTGGGAGAAGGAATATCCTTCATTGACCGTGAGAGCTTGTGATGGGCTAAGTTGGGACACCCCTCCAGTGATTTGAAATTTTGAAAGCCGTGCCCGTGGTTATGGGCAGATGGGAATTTGTCAATGTCCGGTTGTAGAAAACCTGAAACTAAACTTAAGTAAAATGAATCAACAGCGTGTGTAGCCGTGATGGTCTATTTTCGGCGGAGTCCTTGAAGAGAACACGGACTCGGGTTATGCTTGAACGTAAGTATTTCTAGGATCAATTATTGATCATAGATTCTCGAACGTGCTTTGCCTTCTCTTTTCGCTCTCATTTGCGAATGTTAGCCACCATATATGCTAGTTCTTGCTGCAGGTCCACCTCACATACCTTTTACCTACCCATAAGCTTAAATAGTCTTGATCGCGAGGGCGTGAGATTGTTGAGTCCCCGTGACTCACAGATTACTTCCAAAACCAGATGGAGGTGCCAATGATACCGTTCCAGGGAATGTGACTGAACTCAAGTGGGAGTTCGATGAGGACTCAGGACGTTACTATGTTTCCTTTCCAGACTATCAGTAGTGGAGCCCAGTTGGGGCGATCGGGGATCTTATGCATTTGGGGTTGTCTTTATTTTGGTTCCATAGTCGGACCTTGATTGTATCTGGAAGATTATAATGCTATATTTATGTATTGTGTGAAGTGGCGATTGTAAGCCAACTATGTACCTCTTTCTTATTCAGTACATGGGATGTGTAAAGATTACCCCTCTTGCGACATTGCCTACAATGCGGTTATGCCTCTAAGTCGTGCTCCGACACGTGGGAGATATAGCCGCATCGTGGGTGTTACACAGGTGTGGTTGAATTGACAACTCAGCTGCTAATACTTGAGAATATTCTTTGGCTTCCCTTGTGTCGAATCAATAAATTTGGGTTGAATACTCTACCCTTGAAAACTATTGTGATCCCCTATACTTGTGGGTTATCACGTGGCCCCCTCGGGCATCGTCTCGCGTTGATTTTTCTTCCCAAAAATCACATATATTCCACAAAAAAAATCTTCATCAGTTTTTATCCCGTTTGGACTCCGTTTGATATGGATTTACTGCGAAACAAAAAGCATGCAACAAACAGGACTGGCACTGGGCACTGGATCAATATGTTAGTCCCAAAAATAGTATAAAAAGTTGCCAAAAGTATATAAAAGTTGTAGAATATTGGTATGGAACAATCAAAAATTATAGATACGACGGATACGTATCAGCTTCCACGTGTCGGGTGAATGCGGACGGTCAGGGTATGTTTTGCAAATAACACCCCAGCCATTCAAGAAAGAGCGTATATTTAAAGAGATTGGGTCTCAGATCCATTTGGCACCACGCGGAGAAAATCCTCAGAGATTGCCAGGAAAGACCAATGCAACATCGCTAGCATTCCCAGCTCCTCCTCCCGTTCCGACCTAGAGAAAGGCGAGTGGGAGAGGTGCTCCATGCCCCATAGTCAATTAGCGAAGTTGCAAACGCAGGGATTTCTCCCCCTTCAGATCTGATCCTTGTTCGAGCAGGGTTGGCTTCCTACAACGGCAAAACCCAGGCGGAAGATTTCCCCAATCCATATGCGGGGGAACGAGTGTGCTTCGTACCCTATCTGCTGAGGGGCGTGGGATTTCCAATTCACCCATTCCTCCGAGGGCTTCTGGAGTATTATGGCCTCCAGCTGCACAATTTTACCCTAGCCTCCATCCTGCATATTGCGGGTTATGTCGCTTTATGCGAACTATTCCTGGGTTGTGAGGTCCATTTTGATCTTTGGAGAAGGTTGTTTTGTCTTGTCCTGCGCAACCACGAGGGATCGATATTTGAAGTGGGCAGGGCTGAAATATGGCGCATTGCTGAGACCGGATACCTACCGGGCACACCGAAGAAAGCCTCCAAAGAGTGGACCTCTGAATGGTTTTATACTGATGACGACGCTCTCCCAAGACCCAGTCCGGATGGGCCTCCCCGAATTTTCAAGTGCTCCGTTGAAGAAACACCATAGCTGGCGTCCTCGGAGCCTCGAGGAAGAGGATAGCGCAGAGATATGTCTGCTGCTGAGTAAGATTAAGATGATCGCTAAGGGAGTCCTGGATTAGGGGGTCTCCGGACAGCCGGACTATATCCTTTGGCCGGACTGTTGGACTATGAAGATACAAGATTGAAGACTTCGTCTCGTGTCCGGATGGGACTCTACTTGGCGTGGAAGGCAAGCTAGGCAGTACGGATATGGATATCTCCTCCTTTGTAACCGACCTTGTGTAACCCTAGCTCTTTCTGGTGTCTATATAAACCGGAGGGTTTTAGTTCGTAGGACAACAGACAATCATATCGTAGGCTAGCTTCTAGGGTTCAGCCTCTCCGATCTCGTGGTAGATCAACTCTTGTAATACTCATATCATCAAGAATAAATCAAGCAGGACGTAGGGTTTTACCTCCATCAAGAGGGCCCGAACCGGGGTAAAACATCGTGTTCCCTGCCTCCTGTTACCATCCGCCTTAGACGCACAGTTTGGGACCACCTACCCGAGATCCGCCAGTTTTGACACCAACGCTGGTGCTTTCATTGAGAGTTCCTCTGTGTCGTCGCCATTAGGCTTGATGGCTCCTACGATCATCGATAGTGACGCAGTCCAGGGTGAGACTTTTCTCCCCGAACAGATCTTTGTGTTCGGCGGCTTCGCACTGCGGGCCAACTCGCTTGGCCATCTGGAGCAGATCAAAAGTTACGCCCCTGGCCACCAGGTCAGGTTTGGAAGCTTAAACTACACGGCCGACATTCGCGGAGACTTGATCTTCGACGGATTCGAGCTCCTGCCTTGTGCACCACGCGGTCACGACGAGTACGATTCAGCTCTATCATCGGACCGTATTCAGGAGATCGCACCGGCAGCCGCCCCGAGCCTCAATTCGGAGCCAGTTGCGCCATCCATGGACGGGTGGATGGACCCCGTCACGGAGGCCGTACCCTCAACGGGGATCGAGCCGAATATCGACCTTACCCTTCACAAGAGCCGTGCCTGTCGAATCCAACTGGGCGCCGATCATGGAGTTCACCTCCGCGGATATCTTTCAACACTCGCCTTTCGGCGACATACTGAACTCAGTAAGGTCTCTCTCCTTGTCAGGAGAGTCCTGGCCGAACTATGTTCGGCAGGATTGGGATGCGGATGACGAAGAGATTCGCCGCCCACCCAGCACCCACTTAGTAGCCACTGTCGATGACTTAACCGACATGCTCGACTTCGACTCCGAAGACATCGACGGTATGGACGACGATACGGGAGTCGAAGAGGAATCACTGCCCACAGGGCACTGTACAGCCACCTCGTCATACGATATATACATGGTGGACACACCCAAAGAAGGCAATGGCGACGAGACAACGGAGGATGACCCCTCCAAGAAGAAACCCAAGCATCAGGGTCAGCAGCGCCGCTCAAAGTCCCGCCAAGGCAAAAGTGGTGATACCGGCACCGGAGATAATAGCACTCCGGACAGTGCCGAAGACAACAACAATCCCCTCCAGCAAGATTTAGAGCAGGAGGAGCCAGCTCTCCTGAGAGAGTGGCAGATGGAGAGCCGGAGGATGATAATTACATGCCTCCCTCCGAAGACGAGGCAAGCCTCGGCGATGACGAATTCGTCGTGCTAGAGGATCCCGTCGATCAAGAGCGCTTCAAGCGCAGGCTGATAGCCACGGCAAATAGCCTTAAGAAAAAGCAGCAGCAGCTTCAAGCTGATCAAGATCAGCTAGCTGACAGATGGACTGAAGTCCTGGCGGCCGAGGAGTATAAACTCGAACGCCCCTCCAAGAGTTACCCAAAGTGCAGGTTGCTACCCCGACTGGAGGAGGAAGCACCAAAACCTACATCCCTGGTGTATGACGCGACTGATCGGCCACCTCGTGGCCGCGACAGAGAGATATTCCAGCCAAAAGCTCAGCCCGCACCCCGACGTCATTCAAATAATAAGGCAGGGGGAAATACGCCAGACCTGCGAGATGTATTGGAGGACAAAGTAAAACATGCAAGATCGATCTACGGATCAAGAGGGCGCGCCACTATGCGAGACGATAATCGTCACACCGGATATAGCAAAAGCAAGTCCGGCCGGGCCGAACACAGCGGACAAGACTCATTCGAGCTGCGTCGCGATATAGCCCAGTACAGAGGCGCCGCACACCCCTTATGCTTCACAGAAAAAGTAAAGGATCATCAAATCCTAGAGGGTTTCAAACCCATAAATATAGAATCATACGACGGCACAACAGATCCTGCGGTGTGGATCGAGGCTTTCCTCCTGCACATTCACATGGCCCGCGGTGATGACCTACACACCATCAAATACCTCCCACTCAAACTCAAGGGACCAGCTCGGCATTGGCTCAACAGCTTGCCAGCAGAGTCCATTGTTTGTTGGGAAGATCTGGAAGCCGCATTCCTCGACAACTTTCAAGGCACTTATGTACGACCACCAGACGCCGATGACTTGATCCACATAATTCAACAGCCAGAGGAATCGGCCAGGCAATTCTGGACACGGTTCCTAACAAATAAAAACCAAATCGTCGACTATCCGGATGCAGAGGCCCTAGCAGCTTTCAAGCACAACATCCGCGATGAGTGGCTAGCCCGGCACCTTGGTGAGGAAAAGCCGAAATCTATGGCAGCCCTCACGACACTCATGACCCGCTTTTGCGCGGGAGAAGACAGCAGGCTGGCTCGCAGTAATAATATATCAAAGAACCATGGTACTTTGGATACCAAGGACGGAAATGGCAGGTCACGTCGCAACAAGCATAAGCGCCATAGTAATAGCGACAATACCGAGGATACGATAGTCAATGCCGGATTCAAAGGCTCTAAACCCGGTCAACGGAAAAAGCCATTCAAAAGAAGCACTCCGGGCCCGTCCAGTTTGGACCGTATACTCGATCCCTCGTGTCAAATACACCGCACCCCCAACAATCCAGCCAACCACACCAACAGGGACTGTTGGGTGTTCAAGCAGGCCGACAAGTTAAATGCCGAAAACAAAGATAAGGGATCACATAACTATGACGAGGAGGAGCCCCGGCAGCCGAACACCGGAGGACAGAAGAGGTTCCCCCCACAAGTGCGGACAGTGAACATGATATAGGCAACCCACATCCCTAAGAGGGAGCGGAAGCATGCGCTCAGGGACGTATATGTGTTGGAGCCAGTCGCCCCCAAGTTCAACCCATGGTCCTCCTGTCCGATCACCTTCGATCGCAGGGACCACCCCACTAGCATCCGTCATGGATGATTCGCCGCACTGGTCCTAGACCCAATCGTTGATGGATTTCACCTCACTCGAGTCCTAATGGACGGCGGCAGCAGCCTGAACCTGCTTTATCAGGACATAGTGCGCAAAATGGTATAGACCCCTCAAGGATCAAACCCACTAAAACGACCTTTAAAGGTGTCATACCAGGTGTACAGGCCCATTACACAGGCTCAGTCACACTGGAAGTGGTCTTCGGATCTCCGGATAACTTCTGAAGCGAAGAGTTAATCTTCGACATAGTCCCGTTCCGAAGAGGCTACCATGCACTGCTCGGGCGAACCGCATTTGCAAGATTCAATGCGGTACCGCATTATGCATATCTCAAGCTCAAGATGCCAGGGCCTCGGGGGGTCATCACAGTCAATAGAAACACAGAGCGCTCTCTCTGCATGGACGAGCACACTACGGCCCTCACAGCAGAAGCGCAAAGCAGCCTCTTAAGGCAATCCACTAGTTCGGCGATTAAGGACCCGGACAACTTCAAGCGCACCCGGAGTCATCGGCAACCAGACCGCCTGGCACGTCCCGAGCTCGCATAGCAATGCGGCCCCACCCCAGTCCCAGCCAAATGGCGAAATCCGTGCCACGCATACATAATTACGCATTAAAAATATCATGGGCATAGGCGGGGAGGGGGGCACGACGGCGGCACACCCCAAGTCGCGGCTTAAACCGCACTAGGGGCTTCTTGCTTTGTTATTTCTCTCTTTCAAGACTTTAATCTCCGGAAACCCTGTCCGGCAGCGTGATTGCCGAACACATGATGCAGCAACCAACGAGGCAGAAAGCTACGTCACACCACGGAACTCCCAGGTGGATTACGATAACGAGTGAAATATTTGTTTTAATAGTATTCCTCAGCTTGCCCTTGGAAGGGACATGTCAAACAGTCCTACTTTTTGCTTATCGCACTACTTCTATCATTCTGCTTTAACGCACCTTTTTGAATAAAAATGCATAGCATTAAGACCATTATTGCATTCTTCTTATATATATATATATATATGTTCATTCATGACATCCAGCACCCGTACACTCTGGTACAGCCAATACACTAAGGGCTTAAGCATACCCCATAATACGGCGTGAGAAGTCCGAACACTTTCGACAGTGCGGCACCCCGAACTTATAACATTATATGCATCAGCTCCGAATCATGTCTTGGGTCAATAGTTGGGTTTGCCCGACTCCCATGTTTTGGCACCTTACATTCCGCTATAACGGCTAAGGTGGCACTGGGAGAACTACTGTGATTGTGCCCTGGTTCTGCTAGGTTAAGCACCTCAGTAGAGAAAGCTAAAACTGACTGTCATGATAAAGCGAGATACTGGTCACTGTTCGAGAGGTTTTCGAGTCCCTAAAGACTTATGCCTCTTAGAGCGAGGAGTCGACCCTGTCCGGCTTAAGGCGTGTATCGCTCCCCGAATTCGGCCTTCCGAATACTAGGGGCTTCGCCGAAATTTAAAATTATAGAATTCTATGGCTAAGTGAGAGTGCTAACGCATTATAGTCTGATTGCCTTGTTTGTTGTGCTGAGCACCTCCCTCAAAGGACCCAACAATGGGAACAAGAGTGCTCAGGCTTATCCCGAACACCCCAGCACTCGTGGCGTGGGGGCAGAAGCCGACGACTAGCCATCTCTCAGATTTGATAAACAGCCGAATAGAAGGTAATATTTTAAATTCAAACAAGCGTTGCATAGCGCATATGAACAAGTTTTCATAAATACAGGATTGCACGAGCGAGTTTGCTCAAAAATTATATCTTTCGTACACTCGTCCGCTACGAGACGAGCGCCCTTTAGGACACCCTCATAGTACATCTCGGGGTGGCGATGCTCCTTGCCCTACGGCGACCCTTCCTTCACCAGCTTCACGGCGTCCATCTTGGCCCATTGCACTTTCACACGGGCGAAAGCTTGGCGTGCACCTTTGATACAGACGGACCGCTTGATGACTTCAAGCTGTGGGCAGGCATCGACAAGCCGCCTCACCCGGCCGAAGTAGTTGTTGGGAAGGGCATCGCCAAGCCACATCCAGGCTATAAAGCCCCTCAGTTGCTTCAGCTGGTCGCTCAGAGGCATCGGGTGTTCGGTCCCAGTATACTGAGACCAGAACAGCTTCTCCGTTGAGCTTCCCTCCTCGGCCTGGTAAAACTGTGCGGCATCCGACACGCTGCGGGGCAAATCTGCGAATGCTCCTGGAGAGCTCTGGATTCGGGTAAGTAACAAGTAATTCACTTTCACATGCTTGCTTTGCATATAGAATGCCATACCCGCCGCTATCTTCTTCATCACATCAATCTCCTGGAGGGCCTTTTGGGCTTCGGCCTTGGCACTCTTTGCGCTCTCGAGGGCCACGGCAAGCTCGGACTCTCGCGTCTTCAAGTCAAGCTCCAATGCCTCGTGCTTCATCACGAGAGGGTGGAGCTCTTGTTGCACCTCGCCCACCCATGCCTCATGCCTTTCATGCTCGGTGCACTCCTTGGCCGCTTCATTTTTGGCCTTGGATAGCGCTTGCTTCAGGGTCGCCACCTCGGCCATGGCCCCTGGCAAATTTACGATGATCCTGCCATTTTGAAATCGCATTCTTTTTATATATATCCATAGACTAGGTACTACTTACCTTTGTTCTCCTCGAGCTGCCTCTTGGCAAGGCCGAGCTCATCCTTGGACCCTTTAAGGTCCTCCTTCAGTGTGGCGACCTCTGCAGTCAGTGGGGCGGAGGCTAACAGCGAAGCCTGCATACGCATATAGACATACTTATATTAGACTCCTGCAATATTGTTTGATCCTCTATTTGGCTTTTCTTTTTGAACACCGAACAGAGCATCAGGGGCTACTGTCTATGCGTTAATATTTTTCCTATATTTGAAAAACTTACCTCAAAGCCTGTTAGAAGGCTGGCACAGGCTTCAGTCAGTCCGCTCTTGGCGGACTGAACCTTCTGGACCACCACACTCATAATAGTGCGGTGCTCTTCGTCGATGGAAGCGCTGCGAAGCGCTCCCAGCAGATTGTCCGGTGCCTCTGGATGGACAGAGGTCACCGGCACAGACATTTTGCCCCTTTTGGAAGGAGGCCGCCTGCCCAAGTCCAGAACCACTAGGGCCGAACTCGGAGCCCTCGGGAGCCTTGCTCCCTCTGCTCCCAGAGTCCGAAAGGTCGCCTTGAGGCGCCTCCGGGACTGTCTCCCCTCGGCCCGGTGCCTCTTGAGACAATACCTTGGTGTTGTCCGTAGGGAAAGGGGAGGTGGCGGTCGGAAGTGGATCGCTATCCATATCTGACGAGACCAGGGAGCCGTCCGACGATACATCGATAAGGGCTCGCGGCGGTCTGCATAGTCATAATTCGGCGTTAGGAGAGGCAGTGCGACAAAGGTATGCTATGAGTTATTCTGGCATCCGAATACTTACGACTTCACCAAGCGCTTGGACCTGAGCAGCCACTCGTCTTCGCCTTCGGCGGCGATGGTGGAATAGTCCGGAAGGAGAGTCCCTCCCTTCTTGGACCCTTCGCCCCCCCCAGGTTGGGGCGTCCTTCCTTTTCTTGTCTCCCCCAACTGAAGGGGGAGTATATTCTTCTTCCTCCTCCTCGTCTTCGGGGGAGGAGTGTGTCGCAGAGTCACCAGACGACGAGTCCCATAACACCTGGCGTCGGGAACTCTTTCGGGTTCCCTTGGCCTTTTTGGTCTTCTCCGGCACCTTATAAGGGGCCGGAGTCAGCATCTTTGTAAGGAGAGCGTCCGTAGTGTCCTCGGGCAGAGGGGCCGGACAGTTAATCTGCCCCGACGTCTCCACCCAGTCCTGTCAAAGGCATGGAGATCAGACCCCGCACATGATTAAGCTTGGGGAAATAAAATGTCCTACTGGATGTATAGAACTCACCGAATGTGCTCGGCGCTTCACGCTTAGCCCGCGGTCCTCGGTGAGGGAGGGAGGGACCTCGGCGCCCTTTAATAGCACCTTCCAGACGTCCTTGTGCGTCGTGTCGAAGAGCTTGCTCAGAGTCTGGTGCTGGGCCGGGTCAAACTCCCACAAGTTGAAATCCCGTTGTTGACACGGGAGGATCCGGCGAATGAGCATGACCTGGACTATGTTGACAAGCTTGAGCTTCTTGCCTGCCATATTGCGGATACATTTCTGGAGTCCATCCAGCTCCACCGAAGGACCCCAGGATAGGCCCTTCTCTTTCCAGGAAGTGAGCCGCGTGGGGATTCCAGATCGAAACTTGGGGGCGGGCACCCATTTGGCATCGCGCGGCTTGGTGATGTAGAACCATGCCGATTGCCACCCCTTATGGTCTCCACGAAGGAGCCTTCAAGCCATATAACGTTGGGCATCTTGCCCACCATGGCTCCGCCGCATTCTGCTTGTTGGCCGCCCACCACCTTCGGCTTGATATTAAAGGTCTTTAGCCACAGGCCAAAGTGGGGCCGGATGCGGAGGTCACACACGACGATGAACGCCGAAATGTTGAGGACGAAGTTCGGGGCCAGATCATGGAAGTCCAGCCCGTAGTAGAACATGAGACCATGGACGAATGGATGGAGGGGAAACCCCAGTCCACGGAGGAAGTGGTGGAGGAATACTACCCTCTCGTGAGGTTCAGGGGTAGGAACAATCTGCCCCGCGGCAGGCAGCCGGTGCGCGATGTTCGCGGCCAAGTATCCCGCCCCGCGCAGCTTCTTGATGTGTCCCTCCGTAACGGAGGAAGCCATCCATTTTCCTCCCGCTCCGGACATGATTGGAGAAGGTTGAGGGGAAGGATGTAGGCTTGGGCGCTGGATCTTGAGTGCGCAAGAGAGGATGAGCTAGATGGAAGAAGGCGTGGGTAGAAAAAGGTTAAACCTTGTCCCTTTATAAGGGCAGCCGAAACTATGCGCCCCCACTAGCCTGGTGAAACTCGCTTATCCCCCAAGCGCCGTAATCGATGGCACGGTTGGGTTACCCACACCCGTATTGATGTGAATCCCGTAATAAGGGGGACACGGTCTCTGCTTTGACAAGACGTGTCAAAAAACTGCCTCGCGTTATGTGCAAGGCTAGTTAAAGGAAACGGTTCAAATAATCACCGGGCCATGGCATAATGTTGTGTTGCCAAAACAAGTCAGCAGATTAGATTTGTGGAAATGTTATTCTCTCTACGGTGGTATGTGTTGCAGGGTCGGACACTATCCTTGTATTCAAATTCTTCTGTGGTATATTCAAAGGAGGAACCCTCCTTGCAATGCCGAAGAGAATACTACGCGCCGGACTCATCGTCATTGAAGCCTGGTTCAGGGGCTACTGAGGGAGTCCTGGATTAGGGGGTCTCCGGACAGCTGGACTATATTCTTTGGCCGGACTGTTGGACTATGAAGATACAAGATTGAAGACTTCGTCTCGTGTCCGGATGGGACTCTACTTGGCGTGGAAGGCAAGCTAGGCAGTACGGATATGGATATCTCCTCCTTTGTAACCGACCTTGTGTAACCCTAGCCCTTTCCGGTGTCTATATAAACCGGAGGGTTTTAGTCCGTAGGACAACAAACAATCATACCGTAGGCCAGCTTCTAGGGTTCAACCTCTCCGATGTCGTGGTAGATCAACTCTTTTAATACTCATATCATCAAGAATAAATAAAGCAGGACGTAGGGTTTTACCTCCATCAAGAGGGCCCGAACCTGGGTAAAACATCATGTTCCCAGCCTCCTGTTACCATCCGCCTTAGACGCACAGTTCGGGACCACATACCCGAGATCCGCCGGTTTTGACACCGACAATCACCCAGTCCGGATAGTCAATAGTCAAGGTAATGGCGGTCTCCATAACACGGGGGATCCAACCACTCAAATATAGAGGGTTGCCCATGTGGCATTACAATGGGAAAGACGATGCCTCCTGCTGCGGTCGAAAGGGCCCGAAGACTCCCGCCGCTCTGGCCAAAATATTGGCTGAACTGTATGAAGGGGAGCGGGAGGAGTTCACCCGTCTCCAAAATCAAGATAGGTTTTCCATGTACAATTCTCCTAGCTGGGTAAGCTCTAACTCCACTATTCGACTCCTCTCCATGAATTATTTTTGAAGGGCGGTATATTATTCATTCATGACAGGAATGGCGAAAGGCTATCGAGGGGATCCATGACCCTGCCCCTCAGCCGGAGAATCACCATCGGGATCTTGACCCCAGATATGAGGAAGATGGACAAATTCGTGGATCTCAAAGATGGAGTTTTATATCAGACGAGCTATGACGGTACGGATGTACCCATCATCGCCGATTACCCCGTTCTTCTCCCTGCTTCTCATGTAAGTAATCAGGAGACACTTTGTCCGAGAGGGTTTTCTCATTCTTCCTCACTCACCGCACCATCCTGTGCTCAGAAGGGGAGGCGTTTGGCGCGTCGTGCTACCCCGGGGGCATCTCTAGAGAGAGGGGCTCCCACGTCGGGCAGGCCTTCGAAGAGGAAGGAAAACAGAGATACGGTCGGGCCTTACCTGAAGAGGTATGGGTTTGCAACTATGCTCTTTTTAGCAGTCACGTCCAACTGTGACTCATATGTTCATTTTGTATCAGGGAAAAGGTTCGACGGACTATGTCTGGGGACCCGACTAGTCGTACTCCCGATGACCAAGATTCGGTCCCAACTGAAGAGACGGGGCCCGATATGGGAGTGGTGCCGGACTGTCCCTCTGCCGAGGGTTCGGAAAATATGTCCGTCACCAATTTGTAAGTGGGGAGCGCCATGAATCACTGGCGCCGGAGGGCCATTTTATGAAATCCCCCTTCTTAAAAGAGGCGTTCGATGCCTTCAGCTCGGCTGATGCATAAATCCGAGCTGCTCGAGATGGGCTTAACAGAGCCACCGAGCAACATTTGAAAGATGTGCGGGTAAGTTTACCTTGTCCGAATTTGATAACCATGTGCACGTAGCCCCCGAGACTTGAAGTAGTTGGGACAAATGTTTTAAGGATCGTTGTATAACCAGGCTCTTATGGAGAAGAACGACCTGCTAGCCCAAGAGCTGGAGCAGTAATACGTCTTTGTCGTATCTATAATTTTTGATTTTTCCATGCCAATATTCTACAACTTTAATATACTTTTGGCATCTTTTTATACTATTTTTGGGAGTAACATATTGATCCAGTGCCCAATGCCAGTTCCTGTTTGTTGCATTTTTTTTGTTTCACTGAAAATCCATATCAAACGGAGCCATCATCGTCACCGCAATCTACACCAACAACTCCACCGCCATCATCACCAACTCCCCCCCTCTATGCAGCGGTGTAACCCCTCTTTTACCCGCTGTACTCTCTACTTAAACATGGTGCTCAATGCTATATATTATTTCCCAATGATGTATGGCTATCCTATGATGTTTGAGTAAATCCGTTTTGTCCTATGGGTTAATTGATGATCATGATTGGTTTGAGTTGCATGTTTTATTATTGGTTATGCCCTATGGTGCTCTCCGTGCCGCGCAAGCGTGAGGGATCCCCGCTGTAGGGTTTGCAATATGTTCATGATTTGCTTATGGTGGGTGGCGTGAGTGATAGAAGCGCAGACCCGAGTAAGTAGGTTGTTTGCGTATGGGAATAAACAGGACTTGATACTTTAATGCTATGGTTGGGTTTTACCTTAATGATATTTAGTAGTTGCGGATGCTTGATAGAGTTCCAATCATAAGTGCATATGATCCAAGAAGAGAAAGTATGTTAGCTTATGCGTCTCCCTCAAATAAAATTGCAATAATAATTACCGGTCTAGTTATCAATTGCCTAGGGACAAATAACTTCCTCATGACAACAAGCTCACTACTAAACCTAACTTAGTTGTGTCTTTATCTAAACAGGCCCTACTTTTTATTTACGTGCTCTTTATTATCTTGCAAACCTATCCAACAACACCTACAAAGTACTTCTAGTTTCATACTTGTTCTAGGTAAAGCGACCGTTAAGCATGCGTAGAGTTGTATCGGTGGTTGATAGAACTTGAGGGAATATTTGTTCTACCTTTAGCTACTCGTTGGGTTCGACACTCTTACTTATCGAAAGAGGCTACAATTGATCCCCTATAATTGTGGGTTATCAAGCAGTGCCGGACACAGCTAACTGCTGCTACCGCCGAACTGGAAAAGTTCAAGAAGGCGTCCTCTGGTAATATTTCCCTCCATCGAGAAACAAAAAATTATATGCCAGCTGTATTGCAACTGTTGCTTGTCTCATAACAGGGTCATCGGACCAACTGGGAGAGGAACTGAAGGCCGCTCAAACGAGCGAAAAAGAGGCGAAGAGACAACATGCGGCAGGCGAGCGCGTTCTGACCCATGTCAGAGAGGAGACAAACAAACTCCAGGATTCAAACACCAAACTGGGTGAAGAACTGAAAGATGTGCGAGCCCAGCTAGCCGACTCCGTGAAGGAGAACAAAAAGCTGCGAGGTGGCATATTCAGTATGTGGCCGAATTTATCTTATAACAGTTTGGGGGTAAACTTTGCTGATATAGCTGTGATTGCAGGTATGTTGATGGGCCGTCCCGAAGAGGAGGTGTCCAGATCATCAAGTGATCTTCTGCAAGGGCTGTCGCAGTTACACGAGCAAGCTCGGCATGCAAGGCGGAGTGTGGCCAAGGCCTTATGGCCATCCGCCTCCCCTCCAGGGAGTATGGAGAAGCTTGTGGACCTGTTCAAGGGAGCGCGGCGGCGTATCTGACTATGGAAGATATTGGCCTGCCAATAGGGTGCGCGAGAGGCCTAGGCCATGGTAAAAACGCGGTATACCAAGCTGAATCCAAATCACATGGCCCGGGTCGGACCGCTAGCGTCAAATGGGGAAGAAATTCCCGTTAGTTTAGTATATGACCAAGTAGAGGTGGCCGCGAGATATTCCCAACAGGATTGTAAGTTAGACCGCCTGTTGGATGGTATAGAGGAGGAAGTATTTCAGTCCTAAGTGGCTATGTACTTTCCTTCTTGCTGGATTGTAAAAACAATTGTCATGGCCGACCTTTTCGCTTCGACCTCTGGACCTGAAGGTGCGGAGTGTTTTCGAATACCCTAGCGGTAGAATATACCAGGGTATGCATGGGAACCAGTCGTACGGGTCATAGTTTCTTGAACATACAATGTGTATCCGGCTAGTTATATTATATTACATTATGTAAGAAACATCTTCCAGGGAGAATAGTTCCGTTAAGGGTCCCTTTCCCTGGGTGTGCATGCATTTAATGTGCATGTCTGAACTGTGATTGAAAAAAATCGTAGAGTAAGTAATTTCTGGGGTTTCACAATGGAGTGAATGTGGAAACGTCTTTAATTCACCGACCGAATATTCCCTTAAGAACGCTAGCTTTCGGCTTCACCCAGTCTGAGGTACACATCCGGATGACCCGGCAGTAACAATCGCAGAGCTGCTCCCTTTATGCCCTAGCCAAACTGACGGGAACGTAGGGCATAAGCACAGGAGCCAGGCAACCCAGCTTGGCCAAAACTTAAGTCATATCGATGCATATAATAGCGAAGAAAAGGTACATATGGGAATAATGCATATGTGGTGAGCACGATGCTCGAAGGATAAAAGCAAGCTTCTGTACAAGAAGCCCCCAGGTATAATGGACGTGCATATTTGGATATGTACGCATCAGGGGAGCACAGTCTAGCCGTACTAAAGCCGTAGGGATAAAGAGCAAAACGAAAAGAGATAAAAACGAAGAGAGAGAAAAAATAATGTTAACAACAGGAGGAAGGAGACGAACACAGAGTTCGTAGCTAGGCATAGAATCGTCGGAGTCTGGCCGCATTCCAGGGGTTCGACTCCAAGTGATTGCCTGACGCATCACGCAGGCGGTACGCTCCTCCGGTGAGAACTTCGGCAATGATTAAGGGACCATCCCACTTGGGCTTGAGTTTGTCCTTTTTCTTCTCCGATAGGCGTAGAACGAGTTCACCAACGTTGTAAGTCTTGGCCTGCACTTCTCTGCTTTGATACCTGCGAGCCTGCTGTTGATAAAATGCGGAACGGGCTTTTGCGACGTCGCGCTCCTCCTCCAGGGCATCTAAGCTTCTCCTGCCGATCAAGCCCAGTCTCTCTCTCTTCGTACATGCGCACTCGAGGTGAGTCATGAATAATGTCGCAGGGTAACACTGCTTCTGCACCGTACACCATGAAGGAAGGTGTATATCCAATAGTGCGGTTGGGCGTGGTCCGCAGCCCCCAGAGTACAGAGTCAAGTTCCTCCACCTAGTGCTTGTCTGATTCTTTCAAAGACCGCACTAGTTAGGTTTGATGCCGCTCATAAGAAGACCATTAGCCCGTTCGACTTGACCGTTTGTCTGTGGGTGATAGACAGAGGTGTAATCAAGCTTAATGCCCAGATTAGCACACCAAGTTTTCACTTCATCGGGTGTGAAATTAGATCCATTATCGGTGATGATTGTCGAATGTGGGGTTCCGGCAAACCCTTAAGGTTCGAACACTTGGGTGCCGCGAAGTCTTTCCCTCCTACCGATCTACACCCTAGCTCGCTAAGATCTCATGGACGAACTCGACGAACTTGCAACACAGAAAGACACATGATTTATACTGGTTCGGGCCACCGTTGTGGTGTAACACACTACTCCAGTGTGGTGGTGGTGGATTGCCTCTTGGGCTGATGATGACCAATACAAGGGGAAGAACAACCTCCTGAGGTTGAGGTGTTCTTGTGCGTGGCTAACTTGTGTGGGTGAGAGAGTGATCTAAGATGTCGTCTCCTCGGGCCCTTTTTCTATGGTGGTGCCTAGCCCTGCTTATAGAGGCTCTGGTCCTCTTCCCAAATATTGAGCGGGAAGGGAGCCAACAATGGCGGTCTAATTTGAAGGGGGACAGCCAGTACAAGCTATCCTGACAAAAGGTGGTCTGCGCCTGCGAAAGGCTCTGGTGGTGACGCCGTCTTGGGCTCCACGATGACCTCTGTCTTGCCGTCCTTCTGGTCTTGGTCTTGTTGCACCAAAATGGCAAACTTTTCCTGATGCCTCGGTACTCCTCACCTGTGCTAGTTTCCTTAGCACCAAAGACAAAACAAGGACGCTACGCATGCTGGCGCCCGCCTGGTGTCGATCATCATGGCTCACGTCACGAGAGCCTCGTGAGGTTCGCCTCGCCTTGATATCTTCGCTCCTCGTGAGCCTGCCTGACTAGGCCGCTCCAGAAGAGGTCTTGTGTCGTCCTCCTCGCGAGGCTTGGCCCCTCGTGAGGGTCTTGGATGCCTTGTTGATGAAGATGGGTCATGCGGCCTGCTGGCTTAGCCATGAAGCGGGCCGTAGGCAGACAAGTTTGGGGACCCCCATTCCCAGGATGCCGACAGTAGCCCCCGGGCCCAAGGTGCGCTCGGGCTTGGCTTTGCGGAGAAGCCAAGGGCCAAGCACGGAGCACCGTGGGCCCCCAAAGCCTGCGGCCTTGGTTGACACGTGGCGGTTGATTGGTCGTGGGCGTCTCCGCTTCCCCACGCTGCCTCGGCGACTGCATGTCTTGACGAGCCCCTGCGACATGCAAGGGAAACCATCATTACCTGCAGTCGTGGGAGGTGTCGGTTGGCCTTCTCTTGCTATAAATGGGGTGGGGGCGGAGCCCCCGTCGCCCATCTCTTCCTCGCTTGCTAGTTCTTCTTCCTCGCTCCACTCCTAGCTTCTTCTTCCTCACTTTGTTGCTTGTTGTGCCACCAATGGCGCCATGAAGGAAATTCTCCGCCACCGAGAAGGGAAAGGCCCGTCGCGGGGGACCCGGCTCGCCGGCGCCCAAGCGCGGACGTGGCCGTCCGCACAAGCACACCGCGTCCCCTGTCGCGGCCCACTACCGGAGTGGCACCACGGCATGCAAAGTGGATCGTCCCAGCCATGGCGATCCAACTAACAAGGGGAGGCGTGCTTTGGTGCCCCCCCGCCCGTGCTTCCACACAGTGGAAGTATCGCCGGAGTTTGTCGTCTGGTCGGAGAACCCGACCGGCAACTGGCTCCAACTTCCGTGCTTCTTCGCCAACGAGCTGCAGGCGGATGGTTGCTACAGCAAGGCCTCTTGGGTTGCAGTCGCGACTTCCACCGCGGGCAACATACCCCTGGCCCACGGTTTGCAGACGTTCGCCCGCGCGCGTGGCTTGGGTCGGCGGTGCACCCTCCACTTCAAGTACGATGGCGAATCAACCCTCTATGTGAGGGTGTTTGGGGAAGATGGTCGCCGCGCCGGGTGCTGCCCCGAGGCGAACGATGGTGAGGAGGTGCTCGGTCTCGGGGACGGTTGCGACGAGGATGGGGGCGAGCCTGCCCTCGGGGGCGGCTGTGTCTTATCCCGCTACTGTGACTCTTCCTCCAGTGACAGCTCAAGCAGCATTGGCCACGACCAACCGTCGCGCCGAGGCGGCAGTGGGTCATCCGGTCGCGGCGCCTCCATGAAGCGCGAAGAAGGATCTGGCTGGGTTCGGGATGCCGCTAGGGGCCTGCCTCCGTAGATTGTTGCGATGCTGCTTTTATTTTACTCTTTTTCCTGCATCAAGAATGTAACCAGTTTGGGCCCAGGGGGCGTGTATCGAACTATGGTTCCTCGATTGTGGCACCATGCATGTTGTGTTGTTATTTCATGCAAAGATGACTTAACCTTGTATATCCGGGACGCCCTCTTCCTCACGAGGTGCTCATTTCCTTGTGCCCATCTTGCCTTGGTGGCCTGCATCTGCTGGGGAACTGTGAAAGCTCATTAGGAAGTGCGTTAAAAGATTTTCCGTTCGCCCTGGTGCTAGCCTGGCGCCTTGTATCGCGGTACTCGAGGGGCACGGACTACGAGAGGTACGCCAGCTTTTGGGCTCGAACGAGGGTGGCTCGCGAGAAGGCAGAGAAGGGAGAAAATGCTCGTGAGGGCACCTGCCCAGCCCCCTTGTGAGGCATGCAATAGAGAGAACACGAGCTAACCCGAGCCGGAAAAACGCAGCAAAAAGCGAGAGGTTCAACTCAGCAAGGAATGCCAAAAGCAAATTTCGATTAAGGAAAAGGGAGCCAAATACAGAAAGCAAATGAAAAGCCGCGTCAGGCACCTAATCTAGTCTTCAAGTCTTCTCACCAGCGCGGAGCTAAGTGCTATCCACTAGGCGTGGGCGGGAGCCCTAGAGCCTGAGGACGACACCCCTGAGACTCCGGGGCGTGTATAGCCCCAACTCATTATTACGTGAGAGTGTCACGGGTGGCGATTCTTCACAGGCACCAGGCCTTCTTCACAGGCTCTGGGCCTTTCTTCTCAGGCTCTGGGCCTTGATTCACAGGCTCTGGGCCTTGCTTCTCAGGCTTTGGGCCTTGCTTTATGGGTAAAACCTCCGGAGGTGCTGGATGTTCCAGGCGTTTTGGACTGGCACTACGTCCTGTGTCTCCAGGCACACGGCGCCAGGCCTGAAGATGTGGACGACCTTGAACGGGCCCTCCCACATTGGTGAAAGCTTATGCAGCCCTTCCCTGGAGAGGACCCGCCTCAGGACTAGGTCTCCCATCTCGAGTGTCCTAGAGCGGATGTTGTGGTAGTGGTATCGCCGCAGTGCTTGCTGGTACCTCGCCGCCTACAGCGCAGCTCCGCGATGATGTTCTCAACTAAAACGACGTCCATCCCAGATACGTCTCCGTCGTATCTACTTTTCCAAACACTTTTGCCCTTGTTTTGGACTCTAACTTGCATGATTTGAATGGAACTAACCCGGACTGACGCTGTTTTCAGCAGAATAACCATGGTGTTATTTATGTGCAGAAAGAAAAGTTCTCGAAATGACCTGGAACTTCACGAAACGTATATTTGGAAATAATAAAAAATCCTTGCAAAAGATGAAGACCAGGGGGGCCACCACTTGTCCACGAGGGTGGGGGCGCGCCTGCCCCCCTAGGGCGCGCCCCCTACCTCATGGCCCCCCTGGAGCTCCTCCGACCTCAACTCCAACTCTATATATTTGGTTTTGGAGAGAAAAAAATAAGGGAGAAGGATTCATCGCATTTTACGATACGAAGCCGCCGCCAAGCCCTAAAACCTCTCGGGAGGGCTGATCTGGAGTCCGTTCGGGGCTCCGGAGAGGGGAATCCGTCGCCATCGTCATCATCAACCTTCCTCCATCACCAATTTCATGATGCTCACCATCGTGCGTGAGTAATTCCATCATAGGCTTGCTGGACGGTGATGGGTTGGATGAGATTTATCATGTAATTGAGTTAGTTTTGTTAGGGTTTGATCCCTAGTATCCACTATGTTCTGAGATTGATGTTGTTATGACTTTGCTATGCTTAATGCTTGTCACTAGGGCCCGAGTTCCATGATTTCAGATCTGAACCTATTATGTTTTCATCGATATATGAGAGTTCTTGATCCTATCTTGCAAGTCTATAGTCACCTATTATGTGTTATGATCCGTTAACCCCGAAGTGACAATAATCGGGATACTTACCGGTGATGACCGTAGTTTGAGGAGTTCATGTATTCACTATGTGTTAATGCTTTGGTCCGGTACTCTATTAAAAGGAGGCCTTAATATCCCTTAGTTTCCGCTAGGACCCTGCTGCCACGGGAGGGTAGGACAAAAGATGTCATGCAAGTTCTTTTCCATAAGCACGTATGACTATATTCGGAATACATGCCTACATTACATTGATGAATTGGAGCTAGTTCTGTGTCACCCTAGGTTATGACTGTTACATGATGAACCGCATCCGGCATAATTCTCTATCACCGATCCATTGCCTACGAGCTTTCCATATATTGTTCTTCGCTTATTTACTTTTCCATTGCTATATCTATCACCACTACAAAATACCAAAAACATTACTTTTGCTATCGTTAAAACTACTATCATATTACTTTGCCACTAAACACTTTGCTGCAGATATTAAGTTTCCAGGTGTGTTTGAATTGAAAACTCAGCTGCTAATACTTGAGAATATTGTTTGGCTCCCCTTGTGTCGAATCAATATATTTGGGTTGAATACTCTACCCTCGAAAACTGTTGTGATCCCCTATACTTGTGGGTTATCAATCCACCGTGTGGCGTCCTGTTGTGTTTCATCGAACGCCAGGACCCGTGTGGAGCGATGCTTGAGCTCGTGAGGGAGGTCCGCTTCGGCTCCGTAGACGAGGAAGAATGGGGTCTCTCCCATTGGCTTGGTGGCGGTGGTCTGGATGGACCACAGTACAGACTGGAGCTCGTCGTGCCAGCCCCTGCCGCAGGCCTCCAGCTTCTTCTTGAAGGTCCTGGTCTTGAGGCCCCTGAGGACCTCCGCGTTAGCACATTCGGCCTGACCATTGCCCCTGGGATGGGCCACCGAAGCGTAGCAGATCTGTGTTCCAAGGTTAGCACAGTAGGTTTTGAAGAGGTTCCTAGTAAACTGCGAACCGTTATCTGTGATGATGCGGTTGGGGACCCCGAAGTGGCTCACGAGGCCCTTGATGAACTTGACAGCAGAGCCGGCTGGGATGGTACAGACGGCTTCCACTTCCGCCCACTTGGTGAACTTGTCGATGGCGACGTAGAGGTAACGGTAGCCCCCTGGCGCCCGAGGGAACGGGCCTAGGATATCCAGCCCGCAGACCGCGAACGGCCATGTGAGCGGGATAGTTTGAAGGCCCTGAGCTGGTTGATGGATTTGCTTGGCATGGAATTGGCAGGCTTCGCAAGACTTCACCAGCTCGGCTACGTCGTTGAGTGTTGTAGGCCAGTAGAATCCACGGCAGAACACCTTGCCAATGAGGGTCCGTGATGACAAGTGTTGTCCGCAGTCCCTGCCATGTATGTCCATCAGCAACTCCCTTCCTTGGTTGCTGGATATGCAGCGCAGTGTGACATCGTTCGGTCGTTTCCTATATAACTCACCGTCTTGGATACAGTATGTCGTGGCTTGCCGGGCCAAGCGCTCCGCCTCCTCTTCCTCTTCTGGCAACGTCCCGTGCGTTAAGTACTCCTTGAATTCCTTGTTCCAGCATTCCTCCTGAGGGTCGAGCGGCAAGAGCAGCCGAGCCCTAGAGGTCGGTCCACAGGTCGGGGCTCCCGTGGCCGGAGGCTGGGGGAGCTCCTCCCGAGGCTGGGTCGTGCTTGAAAGAGGTGGCGCAGCTGATGCCTTGAAGAGCCGCTCCTCAAAGACGCCCGGCTCCTACGGTTGCCGCTTGGATGCTCTCCGGACGATGTCGCCGGCTTCCTTGTTGGTGCCCCGAGGTACGTGCTGCAGCTCCAGGCCCGAGAACTGTTTCTCCATCTTGCGCACCTCCGCGAGGTAGGCCTCCATGTGCTCGTCCTTCGGCTCATACACCTTGTTGGAGAAGTTGACGAGGAGTTGTGAGTCGCCTCTGACAATGAGGCGCTTCACCCCTAGGGTCGTTGCAGCCTTCAGGCCACCTATGAGGCCTTCATACTCCGCGATGTTGTTGGAGACCTTCTCGCCGTGATGAAAGCAGAGTTGCATGACGTAGTAGAGCTTGTCCTGGGTGGGCGAGATTAGCACTGCTCCAGCCCCGCGCCCTGGTGTGCGAAGGCGCCATCGAACTACATGACCCAACCATCCGGAGCCTCACTTCCTGGGGAGGTGGACCGGTCTTCTCCTTCCTCAACTGTCGGGGCATCCATCCATTCTGCCACAAAGTCAGCGAGTGCGGCCCCTTGATGACCCTGGTAGTTCTGAACGCCAACCGGAATGCTTGCAACTCAATATTCCACTCTGCGACCCTTCCGGCTGAGTTAGGGCTCCTAAGTATCCTTTCTAGTGGGTAGGCTGAGACGACCTTGATGGGGTGGCCCTGGAAGTAGTGTCGCAGCTTGCGTGAGGCCACCAGGAGTGCGAGCAGGAGCTTCTGGGGCATGGGGTAGCGTGCTCTCACGTCTCGTAGTACGATGCTTACAAAGTACTCCGGGTGTTCGACGAGGGCTGGCATGCTGTCGAGGCTCGGGTCCTGCGGAGATCGGGACAGATCCTGAGGTGGAAGGGTCCCTGAGACCCTGGTGTCCTCATGAGCTTCTGCGATGCCGCCCTGCTGAGCTTGGCCTTCCACCGCTGATGCCTTTGTTGCGCCTTCCTGACCGTGCGCTACTTCAGCCTTGGCCTGGCAGGGCGCGCCCTTGACTTGGTGCTCCTCCCGAACCGCCACCAACACCGCGCTGGCGGAGTACGGGGTGTGTTGGGGATATTACTACCGGAGGTAAACCGGCCTTCGGTAGCCGGGTTGACTCTTTGAAGATTAGAAGCCCATGAAGATGTAAAGATGCTAGCGCTTTACGGAGGGCCCAAAGGCGAGTTACAGTATGTAAATGTAAACCAGCCCAGTCATGTAACTTGTATAGTAAGATAGAAAGAGAGAGGCCGAACCGGATACGTTTATAAACCGGCTTCGGGACTCTGTAGCCCGGCGGGCGTCAGCCTATGTATATAAAGGGACGAGCCGGCCGCGGTTTAGAGACAGACAACAACAACTCGAAAGCCAGACAAAGCGGATTCGCTCCCTGGCCTTCGAAACCCTAGCAATACCAATCACAACTAGACGTAGGCTTTTACCTTCATCGAAGGGGGCGAACTAGTATAAACTCCCGTGTCCCCTTGTCCGGTTTAACCCCTTTAAGCTAACCCGTTGCGATGGCTCCACAACTAAGTCCTTTCACGAGGACATCTGCCATGACAAACCCACGATAGTTGGCGCCCACCGTGGGGCTATCGCACGATGGTTTCAAGTTCTTGAAGGGCAGCTTTGATGGACTTAAGGGATACACTGTGGGCCGGATGACGAAGAGTCGCTGCGGCAAGCTCTACATCGACAATGCAGGATGGGGTCCCCAGGCCAATTCAATCGAATACGGGTACCGGGTCCCCTTTGGTGGGATTCACGTCTTCATCGACAAGATCGGCGAACCGGCCCCCGAGCCGGACATCTGCACCGACATCATCGAAACGGCTCGGCGTGCAAGTCCTTTGCCGGTTCAGCCCGAGGCAAGGCATGTTTTCGTTGGTGTCGTCCATGGATCAGGGGACGAGGACGGACCGGTGTCCGAAGGAGAAACCGTAGTCTGCTCTGATGACGAGTCTTCTGGAGAAACCGAATCGCTTTACCAGTTGTAGGACAGCCGGATTGAGGGAGGATCCGAGGGCAACAGTATTCCAGATTCCCCCGGTCTGCCAAACCGGGCCGCCATCTTCATGGCCGGCACACAATTGGTGCATCATTCATCTACCGCCGCAGCAATGCTCTCCGGTTCAACAACGGCCACACCAGCAGGGGCAGGAAGCTCGGCGCCACCTCCGGCCCAAGTCTTATCTGATTTGTTCGACGCTCTGGCAACATTGATGTCCGCGGAGGTAGACGCAGCAACCAGGGATCAGCATGTTGCAGAGATTGCAAAGGTGAAAGATCAGATAGCCCAGGCCAAGGCGGACCTAGCTGCAGAGAATGCCAGGATGGCTACGGAGCAGGCCGAGTTGGAAGCACATGCTTACCGGATTAGACTGGACCAGAATGCTTCAGAGGAAGTCATGAGAAGAAGGTACCGATCACGTCTCCCATTGGTTTATGAGCCGCAGAATCTTTTCAACACGCCAGGCGCAGGAGCTGGTAACCAGGCGGGGGCGCAGGGAGCAGGAGCGTCGGTTCAGCCGCGCACGACGGACCTGCCTCACCAGAACAACATTGTACCATCAACGCCGCCCGGGCATTATTCCAACCCGTTGGACAACATTGTGGCCGCTGCGTCACGCCTGGCGGCCCTCCCAACCGACGGCGAGTCACCAGTGGCAGTGGAAGCACGCCGGGCCAGGGATCTCCTTCAGACAGCACTAAATCAATAGCAAGCATATTCACACAGTCGTGAGAGGATTCACTCCACTCCCCGCCCAAGCCGGAGTTATAGCAAACACGTGGAAGACGAACCGGCCGTGTCTAGTAACGAACGCCGCCGAAATTCGCCACGAGGGAACAACCCGGCTGGGGGAGGTGCGAATGCACAAGATGTTGTGGATCATGGCCGCACACGTCGAGAGGCCGAGTTGACAGCTCGACACGAGGCACGACAGCATACTCCGGTTCACCCCACTGCCTCGGTGGAGCCAGGGGCGATGTTCAGTTCCTTAGGGGTACTATGCTTATCTCCTGCTTTGCGTAATGTGCGACTACCCAAGGATTGCAAGGGACCTCGTAAGGTACCAAATTATACCGCCGATTTGCAGCCAGAGGCGTGGGTGGAGAGCTATGAGATGGCAATGAAGATTTTAGATGTGGACGAGGCGGTGTGTGCTAAATATTTCACCATGATGTTGGAAGGAACAGCTCGCATTTGGTTGAAGAGCTTGCCGGCCAACTCTATTGGATCATGGGCCGAATTGAGGCATCGGTTTATCCAGAACTTCAAGGATACGTGTAAGCAGCCGATGTCAATTGTAGATCTGGCCGCTTGTGTCCAAGAGGAAGGGGAGTCCACGACCCATTGGGTCAAACGGGTCTCGGCGATTTTGCATTCGTCAGGTCGTATCAACACAGACATCGCAGTGTTAACGTTAGAGGGTAATTGCGGTTTCAAACCGTTGAAACAGAAGTTGAGAAGGCTCAAACGCCACTGCAACAACATGTCAACACTCATGGCTGCTTTGGTTAAGTACGCCGATTCAGATAATACCAAGGATCCGGATTCAGAGGAGGACAAACCAGACAAGGGTAAGAAGACCGGCAATGCCAAAGGCCAACAACACAATCCGGCGGGCCATGGAAACGCTGGTAAGCACAAAACCGACAGTGGTTTGGACTTTGTCGCAAATACCAACACACAGGAGAATGGCCAACACCGTAAAGGCAAGCAGCCCTAGAGGGGTGGAGGTCCAGGCAACAATTTGGAGCGTTTGTTAAATCAGCCCTGTCCAAAGCATGGATCAAAGGAGAAACCGGCATCACATCTCTGGAAAGATTGTTATATCATGCGGGATTTCAAGAATTCCAATATGTTCCAATATGACAACGGCCCACCCAGCGGTTCAGGAGGAGGTTTCCATGGGCCGGGTTACGGAGGCGGTGGTTCCGGTTCAGGGTTTCCAGGCAATCAAACCGGACACGTCAATCAAGGACACCAAGGCATCCAGGGAGGTTACAACCATCAGGGGAGTCAACAGTAGTAGCAGCAGTCGGGTTATCAGAGCAATCCCAAATAGCTGAACAGCGGGCAATATCATGTCTTCACTACTAGTTTGTGCAAACGTGATCAGAAGCTTCACAAAAGAGTAGTCAACTCTGTTGAGCCGGTAGTACCTCGGTATTTACGCTGGTTGGAGCAACCTATTTTGTGTTGTAGAGAGGATCACCCGCCTCGGGTTGATAATCCAGGTCACTTGGCCTTGGTGGTAGCCCCTCAAGTTGGGGGACACAAGTTCACTAAAGTGCTCATGGATGGGGGAAGTAGTATCAATATTTTGTATTATGATACATTCCGCCATATGGGGTTGACAGATAAGGATCTTAAACCGTCGAATACGGTATTTCATGGTGTGGTGCCTGGTAAGTCTACATATCCTGTTGGTAAGATAGCTTTGGAGGTAGCTTTTGGAGATGACTACGATTCAAGGTCAGAAACAGTGACATTTGAGGTGGTGAAGATCAAAAGTCCGTACCACGCTCTATTTGGGCGGCCGGTTTACGCTAAGTTTATGGCAAGGCCATGTTATGTTTACCTACAGCTTAAAATGCCAGGTCATAAGGGGACTATCACAGTACATGGAAGTAGAAAGATTGCTTTGGAGTGTGAAGAAGGCGATGCGCCTTATGCTGAGTCGGTTTGTGCCACAGAGGAGTTAACATTCTATAAGGAGCAAGTTGATCCAGCAGACATGACCTCCTTAAAAAAGCCAACCACGGAACATGATCCAGCATTGAAGTTCAAATCAGCTACAGACACTAAGATGGTTGACTTTGTCCCTGGCAATTCATCCAAACAGTTCAGCATCAGCGCTAACCTGGATCCCAAATAGGAAAGCACGCTCATCGAGTTCATCCGTGAGAATCGGGACATCTTTGCATGGAAACCTTCTGACATGCCAGGTGTACCGAGAGAACTCGCTGAGCACGCACTCAACATTGATCCAAAATTCAAACCGGTCCGACAGTTCCTCCGCCGCTTCAATGAGGAAAGGCGCAAGGCTATAGGTGAAGAGGTCGCCCGTTTGTTGGCTGCTGGGTTTATTGTTGAAGTTTTTCATCCAAAGTGGTTAGCCAATCCGGTGCTGGTTCTTAAGAAAAACGACACTTGGCGCATGTGTGTGGACTACACAGATTTAAACAAGGCTTGCCCTGCAGACCCCTTTGCTCTCCCTCGCATTGATCAGATAATTGATGCTACGGCGGGTTGTGACTGTTTGTGTTTTTTGGATGCTTACTCTGGTTATCATCAGATCAAAATGGCAGTTAAGGACCAGGAGAAGACAGCCTTTATAACTCCCTTTGGAGCCTTCTGCTATGTTTCCATGCCCTTTGGACTCAAGAGTGCCCAGGCAACTTACCAGCGATGTGTTCAGAATTGCCTTCATAAGCAAATTGGGCGCAATGTCCATGCGTATGTAGATGATATTGTGATCAAATCCAGAAAGGAGGAGACGTTGATAGATGATCTACGGGAAACTTTTGACAATCTCGGGTTCTACAAGATGATGCTCAATCCGGAGAAGTGTGTTTTTGGTGTCCCGGCAGGCAAGCTCTTAGGCTTTCTGGATTCAAACAGAGGCATTGAGGCTAATCCGGAAAATATTGCAGCGATTACGTCCTTGGCTACACCGGCGTGTATTAACGATGTGCAAAGTCTGGCCGGCCGGATTACAGCCTTGAGCCGGTTTATCAGCCACCTTGGAGAGAAGGCCATTCCCTTATATCAGATGCTCAAGAAAACGGATAACTTTGTCTGGAGTGAAGCAGCTGATAAGGCATTTGAAGATCTAAAGAAACAGCTCGTGGAACCGCCCGTACTGCCAGCACCGATCGATAAAGAGCTCTTATTATTATATGTGGCTGCTAATGCCCGGGCTGTCAGCGTAGCCATTGTGGTAGAGCGCAAAGAGTCTGGCAAAGAGTATCCTGTTCAACGGCCGGTTTATTATATCAGTGAGGTGCTCATTGAGTCAAAGCAGAGGTATCCGCATTGGCAGAAACTGGTGTATGGGGGTTTTATGGCAAGACGGAAGCTCAAACACTATTTTCAGGGCCATCCTATCACAGTAGTCAGTTCAGCTCCTCTGGGTGACATCATTCAAAACAGAGAGGTAACTGGCCGGATTGCCAAGTGGGCCATTGAGCTCGGACCCCACGGGCTCAGATATATACCCCGCACGGCGATCAAGTCCCAGGCACTCGTAGATTTCATCAACGATTGGACGGAGTTACAGGCACATGAGGAGAAACCAGATAATACATATTGGACTATTCATTTTGATGGGTCCAGACAGCTAGAGGGTTCGGGGGCTGGAGTCATATTAACCTCCCCATGAGGTGATAAGTTTTGTTATGTCCTCCGTTTAATGTTCCCTTGTACTAACAATGCAGCTGAATATGAGGCTTTACTCCACGGTCTTCGGATGGCTAAAGAGATGAATTTGAGCTGGGTTAAGTGCTTCGGCGATTCAGATCTAGTGGCCCAGCAAGTGTCTGGCACTTGGGATTCTATCGGCGAGAGGTGGACACAGTGGCTGGTCACTTTAAAGGTTATCAGGTGGACCATATAGACCGGTGGAAGAAGGAAGTGGCGGACGCTTTAAGTCGTCTTGGTTCCCAACGTAAACCGGTTCCACCCATTGTCTTTCTTGATGTGTTGTACAACCCGTCAGTCAAAATACCATCCAAAGAAGATTTGGTTGTTCCTGATCCAGAGGCTCAATTGGTGGCAGCTTTGCATGCCAGACCGGATTGGACGATCCCATATCTGGATTACATGAACCGGGCGAGTTACCAGTTGAGGAAATGTTGGCCCGCCAGATAATCCGGCGTTCCAAGTCTATGACCATACTCAACGGGGAGTTACATCGTTACAGTGTTTCAGGAGCGATTCAATGATGCGTTTCTCCTCAAGAAGGTTGTGAGATTTTGCGAGAAATTCATGAGGGGGATTGCGGTCATCACGCCGGTTTAAAGTCATTGGTTGCTAAAGCTTTTCGCCACAGTTTTTACTGGTTGACGGCGCATGCTGATGCGGAGGATTTGGTCAAAAGATGTGATGGGTGTCAAAAGTTTGCCTGCCGTGCGCACGTTCCGGCTCAAGAGTTGCGGATGATTCCAATTACGTGTCCATTTGCCACTTGGGGGCTGGATATGGTTGGACCCTTCAAGCGCTCCAAGGACAAGAAGACCCATCTGTTAGTAGCAGTTGATAAATTCACTAAATGGGTAGAGGCAGAGCCAGTCGGCAAGTGTGATGCAGCCACGGCGGTTCAATTCATCAAAAAGGTGATATTCCGGTTTGGCTTTCCACATAGCATTATAACAGATAATGGCACTAACTTGTCAAAAGGAGAGATGGAAGAATTCTGTCAACGTGAGCACATCCGGCTTGATCTAGCATCAGTGGCTCACCCCCAATCTAATGGTCAAGCGGAAAGGGCAAATCAAGAAATTCTGCGGGGTATCAAACCAAGGCTTATGGTTCCCTTAAAGCAGAAGTCGGGTTGTTGGGTCGAGGAGCTACCTTCTGTGTTATGGAGCATCAACACCACACCCAACAGGTCTACGGGTTACACGCCTTTCTTCATGGTTTATGGAGCAGAGGCGGTTCTTCCTAGTGACATCCGTCTCGATTCGCCCCGTGTGGCAGCTTATGTTGAAGCTGATAATGAGAAGGCACGTCAGGATTCTCTGGACCTGTTGGATGAAGAGCGGGATCTTGCAGCAGCGCGTTCGGCGATTTATCAACAAGATCTTCGATGTTATCACAGCCGCCAGGTTAAAACTAGAACCTTTCAAGAAGGTGATTTGGTGCTCCAGCTCATCCAGGATCAGACTGATATGCATAAGTTATCCCTCCCTTGGGAAGGACCCTTTGTGGTTAGCAAAAATCTGCACAACGGATCCTACTACCTCATTGATGTTCGAGAGCATGAAGACTCATGTCAATCGGAGGAGGAGACAAAGCGGCCATGGAACATAGCTCTCCTTCGGCCTTACTATACTTGAAGCCATAGGCTTTTTCACCTGTACATATTTATGACAGTGTATATACCATATAATAAACCGGAGCCTCCGTTATAAGCGGGGTATCTGTTCTTTCTTATATCATATGTGTGCTTTTACAAGTTAACGGTCAAAGTGGAGTCTTTGTTAAACCGGATTTAGCAACTGCATAAAGATAAAGAAAATCACTAGGGGGCTTGGTCATGTTTGAACCACAGCTACACCTCTTGATAGGCTTTTCAGCCACACAAGGACAAATTTGTGGAGCCAAAGAGAGTATTGTGCACTGTACAAACTCAAACATATGCACACGCTGAGCATCGCTCACAAAGTTACTTGAGGGCTCTTTTTTGCAAAGCAACAAAGAGTTTGAAAGGACCTTCGTAATTGGCTATCAAGGCACAGCTTGGAAGCCTGGTGTATTCACCTAAAACCCCGGGTTAACCTGCCTTCATCAAGTAAGCCACTCCTACCCAGGTAATCCTGGCATGACCCATCGAACGTTTGACAACTCAATCTTTTACGGACCCTGAACTTGTCATAGTTAAAATGGTGATTGGTTAATTGGAGGCCCATCTTAAATGGCTTTGTTAGATGGTTTAACTCAGAGGCCTGGCAGCCCATGAAAAGCCTCGATTTGGAGCCTGGCAGCTCGTAAAAAGCCTCACATATTTTCCTATTTGCATTTTGTTTGTTGACAATCATAAGTATTTTTTGATAAACCGGCATCCTTGATCCGGCTTGCTTTCCAACCACCAGCTGTTGGCTCATGATCAGTTATAGACCGGTGGTCACTGACCCAGTATGGTTTGACTAAATCACCAGTGTTATGAAGAAAATCCGGTAGGTATACCAGTCCGGTTTAATAGATAGACCGGCATTTTGAAGATGAGATTATCAAACGTATCGGGTTGGTATTAAACACCTTTGATGTATACACGTTTGCTCACTCAATGAGGTATGTTCTGTACATTATTTTTTGTACAAACACTTGGTTATTCAGCTCAAGTACTATATACTTCTTGGATATTATGACATGTTTAGCGGTAAACCGCTAGACACTTTTAAGTTTTTTGTGCCCAGGAAGGCAAGTCATCATAGACTATGCATAAAATATATCCTGAAGGGCGGCACAGATTGTCACAAAGGGATATGAAGCATGCTCGATGGCATGGCAGATAAACAAAGTTTCAGCTATCCTATTACATGAAGCTTTAAAGCGGCTCAACAGTGCCATTGTTTTTCACAGTAGCCATATAAACCGGCGATCGGATCAGGACTCTTCATCACGACAGTTTGACGGTTGCGGATCAGCTGGTGCACGCACTTCTTCATCCCTCCCGAGCCACTGGAAATCAGCCGTTGACCAATCGATTCCGGTTAAAGCTCGGAATACTGCTTCTTCATGGATTAGATCAGAAGGGTTAATATCAGGGGCATAAGTGTGCTTACGAATCGGAGGCACAAGTTCTTCGACTTCATGGATCTCGGCCGGCTATCTTTTCCTTTCTGCATCATAAAACGGTTGAAAATGGGACAAATCGGTGTCTTCAGCTAATTTGCTGGCCGCTGGCCGTATCTGTTTGGTCAACCGCCGAAGATCATCATTGTCAAAGTTTGAGCCGTCTTCTTTAACGCCTGGATACCCTTTAATGATATCCTCCGCTTCAAGATCTGGAATCCAGGCCTTGGCTCGAATAAGGGCAGTTAATGCTCCGGCTCTTGCAGCGGCTCTTTTCAACTCGGCAATACGCGCCGGTAACATGCCCAGCTTCTCAAGTGTTTCCTTAATCAATGTTGGTGCTGGTTTGTTATAAGCTGTTGTACTAATGGCTCGCTGAGATCCAGAGTATAGCTGCTCAACCAATGTGTATGCCGCTTTGAGCTTCATCCGCATATCTGCACCAAGATGAGTGATCCGAGTTCCTGCCAAAGATTTTTTTCAACATCGTGGTCAGTTTTAAGATTCGTTGACTGATGCAACATACATAAGCAGATACTTACCAAAGATAGCAGAGGTCATAGCGTTGATTTGGCGCTTCAAACCGGCTAGTTCTTCAGCCACCGGTTTCAGGGCTTCCTCGGCATCTACGGCTCTTTTGGTCAAACCGGCTTTTTATGTTTCCCATGCAGCACGATCTTGATTGAAGGATTCTTTCAATTTTTCCATTCCGGCCAGGGCCTGGGTCAGCTCCTCTTTGGCTTTTGTATCTTCGGCTTGATGCGACTTCACATTTTCTTGCAAGTCAGAGTTTTTGGCATCTTTGCTTCTCAGTTCAGCCTGCAACATTGAAGGTATCTTCAACAAAACAACATATATATGCACTAAGTATAAAGCATATAACAAGTTATCCACTTCATACTTGGGGGCTAATGCTTATTTTCTCTCA
Source organism: Triticum dicoccoides (assembly GCF_002162155.2). Taxonomy (NCBI): domain Eukaryota; kingdom Viridiplantae; phylum Streptophyta; class Magnoliopsida; order Poales; family Poaceae; genus Triticum; species Triticum dicoccoides. Next base: position 145,700,161 of record NC_041392.1, read on the forward strand.
AATACTACCTTCTATGCAAGTCTCCAGAACAATGCAAGCATTATCCTTGACACTTTGGGGCTAATGTACGTTTGCTCTAAACTAGCGGTGTGGATTAAAAACCGGATTAAGTTGCCAAGTTAAACCGGCCTTTGGGGGCTATGCTACAGAATGTTATCTCATTTTTCAAACATGAGTTTTATTTATGATTGAAGACACGCCTTGGCAAGGATTAATGATGGGATGCTTAAAGTGTTACAAAGACCCGGTTTATGATTGACAATCATAAAACGGCTCTTGGGGGCTACTTGGAATAGTATTTCAGCTATAAATCAATGTGCAAGGGAGAAGAATTTACCTCATATCGTTCTTTCATCAAATTCACCAAACCGGCTTCATAATCCCGGTTTGAGTGCAGATGGTTCAAGAAGCCGGAATGAAGCTCATCAGCGTTAAGATGAGCATAGTTTGATAAGTCGCTGCTCCATTTACCTTTATCCCTGGCAATTTGCTCTTCTTTGGCACTATGCTGAGCCAAAATGATAGGATAACCAGGAGAACTGTGGTCGGCTCCAGTAATAATAACGTCATCGCCTTGGCCTTCAGGATTTTGGGCGGATGATGGTGGAATTTTAGTGTCTTTCATTGGATTAGCCCGGTTTGGTTCTGCCAGTTCAGCATCAGGGGCGACAGGCTCAGCATCTGTGGATTCGTCGGTATGTTGGCCATCAAGGGGCGGATCATCAAACGTTGTTTCAGGATGGAGGCCTTCCGGTTCACCTGTTTGCTCCGGTTCAACTCTTGGTTCTTCTTCTTCTGCAACATGGTCTTCTGGCGGATTGGTGACCCGAGCTTTCTTGCTGGGTCTGGCTTTGGCCCTGCAAACAGAATAAAAAGGGTTAACATCCTGTTCAAAATATGTAGGGCGCATTGAAAGGAAAGGTTTTTTGTAACTCACCCAGCCACAGTTTTCAAAGGAGGGAGTTGAGTTGTTGTCGATTCACCAGAAGAGGAAGGAGGTGTCACCTGATAATTTGAATCGGACGGATTAAGAGGCTGTCCGAAATAACCTGCCTTGGGGTAAGAATGGTTAGAAGTAGGAGAGACCTCAGACCGACGCTTCCGAACCGGAGTATCAGGTAAACCGGTAGAGGTGACCTGTTGGCCACTGTGCCGAGTTGTCCGGCGAGCCTCATGCTGTTGAGTCTTCAAAATAAATGTTGGATCCAAGTGAGCAAGAGGATGAGAAAAGCTTACTTTCCGGATTGTTTGGCGAGGTTTTTGTGTTGGCATAGAGTCTGAACCGGAGGAAAGGGTAATTACCTCTACGTCCTCAGCCTGACTAGCTTCAGCCTCCTCCTGAGGAAGATCATTGTTAACAAGATGCATAAAAACAGAGCCAAGTGAGTCAAGTTCTACCTCAGCTTCTGGGTCATCAGTATCATCATCAAGCTCCATATTAATCCGGTCAGCCGTTTTCCACTTTGACGTCCGTTTTACGGCTTTGGTCTTCGGGCGGGTTGGCTTGGCCACTTTGTCTCCAGTTGGCTTTGCCGCTTTTTCTATGGATTTTCGTTTCCAGAAGGGGTCATCACCCTATACATATAAAGAAGAAGGGTTACAGCTTGTATAAGTCAAAGATATTAGAGATGAAGAGGAAGTGTAATGCTTACAGCAGGCGGTTTGTTCTTGGTGTAGAAGGGACTCAGGCCAGTTTGACTACAGACCAGTTCTGATTCATTCAGAATCTTCTTTACACCTTCAGTAATTTCTTCCTCAGATAATTGGATGTTGCAGTGGCGATGAGGATCGTCAACCTCACCGGTATATTCGCACATTAAACCGGGACGCCGGCTTAGTGGCAAGATACTCCAGGATATCCAACAGCGTACAAAATCCACACATGTTAAACCGTTTGCCATGAAGGCCCATAGCTTGGCGATTTGAGGAGCATATTTTGCCTTTTCTGAGGAGCTCAGGCGTTGTGGCATTGGGTGAGTATTGGATAATCTATCATCTCGTAAGCCGGGGAGGGGATTCTCATCTTCAGGCGAAGTGTCTCTGCAATAGAACCATGTTTGGTTCCATTCCTTTGGGTGGCTATGGTGTTTGGCATGAGGAAATTCCACTTCTTTCCGCTTTTGAATCGAAACACCACCAAGCTCTGTATTCGGGCCATTCACAAACTCTATGCGCCGGTTTAAGTGAAAGAAATCCCGGAACAATTCTGCAGTTGGTTCTTCCTGTAAATAGGCTTCACAGAAGACTTGGAAATTGCATAAGTTGGAGACTGAATTGGGACCAATATCTTGTGGATGCAGTTGGAAGCTGGCGAGCACATCTCGATAAAATTTTGACCCTGGCGGTTTGAAACCACGGCCTGTATGGTCAACAAAGATTACCACTTCGCCTTGTCTTGGAGTTGGAGGATTCTCAGTTCTTGGGGCTCGCCATTTGATCTCAGTTTTCTTAGGCAGAGAGCCGATGCTAACCATCTCATCCAGTTGAGCCTCAGTAACCCGGGAACGAGCCCAGTTGCAGGCAGTGAATTGTTTGGCCATTGCAAAGCGAACAAACTGAAAATGAAAGGGTGTTTTATAAATTATGCATGATCATACACAAGAGACAAGGGAGTAAGAAACGTACTAATATAATAAATGGTACAACCCGGAGACTAGTATGATGAGAAAGAAGGTAATGCTAGCGAAGGATCGATCAGACACTGTTAAACCGGAGCATAATTATGAAGGTAACATGCTCTTCCAGTTTATCAGAGGGCTAATGGCATAGACTATTTATCCAATATCAAATCGCTTATATTGGTGCGAGGAGAAACAGATTTCACAGTGATGTATAAAACTTTCAGATCTAGAGATAAGACAGAACAGCAAAAATAATTGGATCTTGAAGGGGTGCAGAACTGAAGCAATTTTTGACAGACAGATCAGTTCTTTGCGCATAAAGATTTGTGATGATCATGGTAGGTAAGCTACGGTAAGAGATGTATCAAGCATGAAGTGTCCATCTATTAAAGGAAGAACATGGAAGAATAGCACTGATGAACTTCGGAAGAACTGCAAGGAATATCGAAACCCTAGAACAGATCTATGGTGAAAAAAGCAGAGAACTTACCGGAGCTAGTGAGGAAGCGGAAGGGCACCGCAGTTCTCTGGTGCATTCAGGGCGATGCAGCGGCCGAGGTCGGAGCAGAAACGACGGTCGACGATGGCGGCGGAGTTCCAGAGGCTGAGCGGCGCGAGGAAGACGATGCGAAGAGGCACGGGGGAAACGGTGAAAATGACCCCTCGGTCCTATTTATAAGGCAAAGTGAAAAATGGCAAGTGCGGGAGTTGAGGAGTCCAAAAAATGGATAAGTTAATAAAGGTGTCGCCTCGACAACTGGATATATATTAAATGAAGGAAATCTCCGATATCAACGGATGTATGACGTCACAGCGGTTTATAAGATCAAAAACGAAGACAAGAGAGAAGATTTTTTCTAAAGTGTGGAAGATTGATATGAACAAGTTCAAACCAATCTGGGGCCTAATGTTGGGGATATTACTACCGGAGGTAAACCGGCCTTGGGTAGCCGGGTTGACTCTTTGAAGATTAGAAGCCCATGAAGATGTAAAGATGCTAGCGCTTTATAGAGGGCCCAAAGGCGAGTTACAGTATGTAAATGTAAACCGGCCCAGTCATGTAACTTGTATAGTAAGATAGAAAGAGAGAGGCCAAACCGGATACGTTTATAAACCGGCTTCGGGACTCTGTAGCCCGGCGAGCGTCAGCCTATGTATATAAAGGGATGACCCAGCCACGGTTTAGAGACAAACAACAACAACTCGAAAGCCAGACAAAGCGGATTCGCTCCCTGGCCTTCGAAACCCTAGCAATACCAATCACAACTAGATGTAGGCTTTTACCTTCATCGAAGGGGGCGAACTAGTATAAACTCCCGTGTCCCCTTGTCCGGTTTAACCCCTTTAAGCTAACCTGTTGCGATGGCTCCACAACTAAGTCCTTTCACGAGGACATCTACCGTGACAAACCCACGATAGGGTGGCAGCAAGGTAGAGTACAGAGGCTCGAGGGGCCACGATGTCACCATCACTGGGGGGCTAGTAAGGTATTTCTTGGGGTCTTGGAAGGCCCGGCCGGCCACCGGGTTCCACTCGAACGGGCCCTTCCTCTTCATGAGCTTGAAGAATGGTAAGGTGCGCTCTCCCAGTTTGGAAATGAAACGCCCTAACGCGGTCACCCGCCCTGCTAGCTTATGCATCTCTTTGAGGGTCCGCGGCAGGCTCATGTCCTCGATGGCCTTGACCTTCTCCGGGCTCGCCTCGATCCCCCTGTGGGATACAAGGAATCCCAGCAGCTTGTCACATGTGTGTCCCCGATCTTAGTATTCTTAGAAGTGCTGTGTTAGGAGACAAATCATATAATTTGGGAGCCATTGTTGCACGTAGGTTGCATCATAATAGACTTAATGGAGATTTCTTTGGTGAAATTTATGCAACCCGCATAGCTAATTTTCTTGGTATAGCCATACGCGAAGATGATATTGAATGACCCCCTGCTTATCTAGATTTTAATGCTATGGTTCACCACCAGTTTGTCGAGAGGAACGAATCACCTCTCCAGTATCGACTAATCTTTGACAGACGTCGTGCTGTCCGTATTACTCTCCCTGCCCCTGCCTTCTTTGATTATCAGGCAAGAGGAGGATATACTATTACCAGAGAAGAGGCAGATGAGTACGAGAGGAGAGAGGAGGCCGCTCGTCACCACGCTGCGGCACAGCAGGTGATAGCTGCTGCATCGCAGTACGACCCCAGCTACTATTATGGATATCCGCCAGGCCAGCCGTGGCCATAGACCAACTTAGGCCAAAAGCCTAAGCTTGGGGGAGTACGTATTTCCCACCAACATCACATTTATGTTCACACACTCATTGCTAGATGTCGGTGCTCATACTTTTTCATTGTATCATCCATGCTAGTTTATTTCCCTTTTTATGCTTCTTCTTGTATGTTTAATAAACCTTAAGAAAAACCAAAAAAATTTGTTGTAGCTTTTAATTAGTTTACTTTCCATGCTTGTAGTAGTAATTAAAAAGAAAACTCAAAAAGATCTCTTGTTCTTCTTTTGCTTGTTGGGAGCTTTCACGTGTAAATAGTTTTATTTCTTTTCTTTTCTTTGGGGTCGATAGGAGAACACCATAATTAAATTGTTGAAGTGGCTCTTATATGCATTATTGTTTATCTGACGAAAGAGCCCGAATTGCCTTGTCTTCTCTTGTTTATTGAATGCTTGCAGATTCCAGCTTAGTCCAATACACGTGCACTATTATTATTCTTCACATCGTTCGGTCGTGCAAGTGAAAGGCAATTATGATGTTATATGATGGACTGGCTAAGATGAGAAAAGCTGGTATGAACTCGACCTCTTTTGCTTTTGTAAATATGATTAGTTCATCGTTCCTGATTCAGCCTATTATGAATAAACATGTTTGCAATGACAACTAGAGATCATAGTTTCTTATGCCGTGCTTGATTAGCTATGAGTTATAATGGTTTACCTTGCGTGCCAACATGCTATTAAAATGGTTATGATGTGGTATGATAGGGTGGTATCCTCCTCTGAATGATTTAAGTGACTTCACTTGGCACATGTTCACGCATGTAGTTGAAATCAACATAGCCTTCACGATATTTATGTTCATGGTGGATTATATCCTACTCGTGCTTGAATTCGGTGTTGATTAATTTTAATGCATGTTCATGATGGTTATCGCTCTCTAGCTGGTCGCTTCCCAGTCTTTTGCTAGCCTTCATCTGTACTAAGCGGGAATACTTCTTCTGCATCCAAACTCCATAAACCCCAAAGTTATTTCACATGAGTCCACTATACCTACCTATATATGGTACCTACATATACGGTATCTACCTGCCGTTCCAAGTAAATTTGTATGTGCCAAACTCTAAACCTTTAAATAAATATCATGTTCTGTATGCTCGAATAGCTCATGTATCAACTAGGGCTGTCTGTATCTTCCATGTTAGGCGGGTTATTCTCAAGAGGAGTGGACTCCGCTCCTCACTTACGAGATAAATGGCTGGTCACCGGGATGCCCAGTCCCATGCTTTATGCAAACTAAATCAAAATAATTGCAAACAAAACTCCCCCTGGGACTCTTGTTAGTTGGAGGCACTCGTTGTTTCGAGCAAGCCATGGATTGATGCTTGTTGGTGGAAGGGGGAGTATAAACTTTACCATTTTGTTTGGGAACCGCCAATAATGTGTGTAGCATGGAATATATCGCCATCTCTTGGTTGTTATGTTGACAAAGAAAGTATACCGCTCAAAATATTACTCACCTCTGTTTCAAAAGAGCTCTCGCACCTCTACAAATCCCTGCTTCCCTTTGTGAAGGGCCTATCTATTTACATTTATGCTGAGTCATCATCCTCTTATCAAAAAGCACCAGTTGGAGAGCACCGATGTCATTTGCATTTATTACTGTTAGTTTACATTGAGTATGACTTGACTGGATCTCTTTTACCATGAATTACAATGTCTAGTCAGTCCTTGGTCTTTAAAGGTGCTCTGCATTTATGTTTTGCGGTCTCAGAAAGGGCTAGTGAGATACCATCTTGTTATATCATATTATGATTGTTTTGAGAAAATGTTGTCATCCAAGATTTATTATTATGGCTCGCTAGTTGATTATTCTATTGATATGAGTAAACTTGAAACCTATGCGTTATTGTGAATGTGGTTAGTTATAATCTCTGCTGAAAACTTGAATGCTGGCTTTACATATTTACAACAACAAGAGCAAACAGAGTTTGTAAAAGTTTTTCTTTATCACTTTCAGTTTATCAACTGAATTGCTTGAGGACAAGCAAAGGTTTAAGCTTGGGGGAGTTGATACGTCTCCAACGTATCTACTTTTCCAAACACTTTTGCCCTTGTTTTGGACTCTAACTTGCATGATTTGAATGGAACTAACCCGGACTGACTCTGTTTTCAGCAGAATTACCATGATGTTATTTATGTGCAGGAGCAAACGTTCTCGGAATGACCTGAAACTTCACAGAGCCACTTTTCAGAAAATAAGAAAAATACCTGCCAAAGATGAATGCCAGGGGCCCACCGTCTCTCCACGAGGGTGGGGGCGCGCCTGCCCCCCTAGGGCGCGCGCCCCTACCTCGTGGGCCCCCTGTTGCCTCTCCGACTCCAACTCCACCTCCATATATTGAGTTTCAGGCAGAAAAAACCAGAGAGAAGAAATCATCGCGTTTTACGATACGGAGCCGCCGCCAAGCCCTAAAACCTCTCGAGAGGGCTGATCTAGAGTCCGTTCGGGGCTCCGGAGAGGGGAATCAGTCGCCATCGTCATCATCAACCATCCTTCATCACCAATTTCATGATGCTCACTGTCGTGCGTGAGTAATTCCATCGTAGGCTTGCTGGACGGTGATGGGTTGGATGGGATCTATCATGTAATCGAGTTAGTTTTGTTAGGGTTTGATCCCTAGTGTCCACTATGTTCTGAGATTGATGTTGCTATGACTTTGCTATGCTTAATGCTTGTCACTAGGGCCCGAGTGCCATGATTTCAGATCTGAACCTATTATGTTTTCATCAATATATGAGTGTTCTTGATCCCATCTTGCAAGTCTATAGTCACCTATTATGTGTTATGATTCGTTAACCCCGAAGTGACAATAATCGGGATACTTACCAGTGATGACCGTAGTTTGAAGAGTTCATGTATTCACTATGTGTTAATGCTTTGTTCCGGTTCTCTATTAAAAGGAGGCCTTAATATCCCTTAGTTTCCGTAAGGACCCCGCTGCCATGAGAGGGTAGGACAAAAGATGTCATGCAAGTTCTTTTCCATAAGCACCTATGACTATATTCGGAATACATGCCTACATTACATTGATGAACTGGAGCTAGTTCTATGTCACCCTAGGTTATGACTGTTACATGATGAACCGCATCCGGCATAATTCTCCATCACTGATCCATTGCCTACGAGCTTTTCATATATTGCTCTTCGCTTATTTACTTTTCCGTTGCTATTGCTATCATCACTACAAAATACCAAAAACATTACTTTTACTACTGTTATCTTTTGCTACCGTTACCACTACTATCATATTACTTTGCTACTAAACACTTTGCTGCAGATATTAAGTGTCCAGGTGTGGTTGAAGTGACAACTCAGCTGCTAATACTTGAGAATATTCTTTGGCTCCCCTTGTGTCGAATCAATAAATTTGGGTTGAATACTCTACCCTCGAAAACTGTTGCGATGCCCTATACTTGTGGGTTATCCAGACTATTTTCTGGCGCCGTTGCCGGGGAGCATAGCTCTATTCTTTGAGTCACTTGGGATATATATCTGCTTATCATTATGAAGAACTTGAGAGATCCAAAAACGAAGATCTATCCCTCAACTACGAGGGGAGGTAAGGAACTACCATCTAGCTCTGTAGTTGATTCACCTTCATTTATGAGTAAGTTTGTGACACCTACACCTGCTTCTGCTATTCGTTCTGATATGTCGCATGTTATTGATGATGCCACTTCTGCTATGCATGATACTTATGATGAAACTACCTCTATGCCTGATACTATTATGCCACTTAGTGATTTTCTTGATGAACAACTTGCTAGGTCTAGAGAGATTGAAAATATTGAATCTGATGATACTGATGAAAGTGATGATGAAGAATCACTTGTTATTCCTAAGGGTTATGGTTTTGATCAAGAAGCTTCTTTAGCTATTTTAGCTTGCCAAAATAGAAATGAACTCAAAAGATTATTAGCTAAATGGAGTAAGCAATCTCTGTATGCTAGAATGAAACCTGACCCTGCTTTTGCTACTTCACCTATCTTTGTTACTGATAAGGATTATTAATTCTTTGTTGATCCTAATATAATTACTTTGGTTGAATCTGATCCTTTTCATGGTTATGAATATGAAATTGTTTTGGCACATCTTACTAAATTGAATGATATAGCTACCATGTTTACTAAAGATGAGAGAACTCATTACTTTTATATCCTTAAAATATTCTCGTTTTCATTAAAAGGTCATGCTAAGATATGGTTTAATTCTCTTGATCCTGGTTGTGTGCGTAGTCCCTAGGATATAATGTATTACTTCTCTGCTAAATATTTCCCTGCTCATAAGAAACAAGCTGCTTTGAAGGATATATATAATTTTGTGCAAATTGAAGAAGAGAGTCTCCCACAAGCTTGGGGGAGGCTTCTCCAATTACTTAATGCTTTGCCTGATCATCCTCTTAAGAAAAATGAATACTTTATATCTTTTATAATGGACTAACTGATGCCTCCAGAGATTACCTGGATAGTTGTGCTGGTTCTGTTTTCAGGGAAAGAACACTGGATGAAGCTGAAATTCTATTGAATAAAATGTTGACAAATGAAAATAATTGGACACCTCCGGAACCAATTCCTGAGCCTATTCCTAAACCAACTCCGAAGAAGAGGGGTATTCTATTTCTCAGTCCTGAAGATATGCAAGAGGCAAAGAAATCTATGAAAGAAAAGGGTATTGAAGCTGAAGATGTTAAGAATTTACCTCCTATTGAAGAAATACATGGTCTTAATTTACCACCTGTTGAAGAAACATATAATCTTAATCCTTTACCTATTGAAGAAACTCATGGTCTTGATAACCCGACATAGGTAGTAAAGGTAAATTCTCTCTATAGATATCATAAAGCTGAAATCCCATTTACTAAATTTGCTAGCCCATGCTTAGATGAGTTTGATAAATTTATGGCTAAGCAAGAAGACTTTAATGCTTATTTTGGTAGACAATTGAAATACAATTCAAATATGCTTGAACACTTGGGTGATTATATGGCTAATGTTAAAGGTGAACTTAAACTTATTAGTAAACATGCTTCTATGGTTACCACTCAAGTAGAACAAGTACTTAAAGCTCAAAATGATTTGCTCAATGAATTGAATAGTAAAGATAATGATAATGCTGTTAGAGTGGCTACTAGAACTGGTAGAATGACTCAGGAACCTTTGTATCCTGAAGGCCACCCTAAGAGAATTGAGCAAGACTCTCAGAGAAATAATATAGATGCACCTAGTTCTTCTAAAAAGAAGAAAAAGAAAAATGATAGGACCTTGCATGCTTCTAGTAACCCTATTGTTGAAACACCTGAGAATCCAAATGATATTTCTATTTCTGATGCTGAAACTCAATCGGGTAATGAACCTGAAACTAGTGATAATGCTAATAATAATGTTCATGATGATGCTCAACCTAGTAATGATAATGATATAGAAATTGAACCTGCTGTTGATCTTGATAACCCACAATCAAATAATCAAGGTTATGATAAGAAAGACTTTGTTGCTAGGAAACATGGTAAAGAAAGAGAGCCTTGGGTTCAGAAACCCATGGCTTTTCCTCCCAAACCATCCAAGAAAAAGGATGATGAGGATTTTGAGCGCTTTGCTGAAATGATTAGACCTATCTTTTTGCGTATGCGATTAACTGATATGCTCAAAACCAATCCTTATGCTAAGTACATGAAAGATATTATTACAAATAAAAGAAAGATACCGGAAGCTGAAATTTCCACCATGCTTGCTAATTATACTTTTAATGGTGGAATACCAAAGAAACTTCGAGATCCCGGTGTACCAACTATACCATGCTCCATTAAAAGAAACTATGTTTAAACTGCTTTATGTGATCTTGGAGCCGGTGTTAGTGTTATGCCTCTCTCTTTATATCGTAGACTTGATTTGAATAAGTTGACACCTACTGAAATATCTTTGCAAATGGCTGATAAATCAACTGCTATATCTATCAGTATTTGTGAGGATGTGCCTGTTGTAGTTGCAAACGTTAATATTTTAACGGACTTTGTTATTCTGATATTCCCGAGGATGATAGTATGTCTATTATTCTTGGAAGACCCTTTTTGAATACTGCAGGGGCTGTTATTGATTGCACTAAAGGCAATGTTTGAGCACACGATACACTTTCCGAGGAAACAACCTCAAGTTCATAGTATCAACTCTATTGGGAAAATGCCATCAATTATATTTGGAGGTTTTGAATTTCCTCTTCCTACTGTCAAGAAGAAATATGATATTCTTATTATTAGGGATGTGCATATCCCCGTTGAGGTAACATAGTGTTATTCGAAATTTCTCTGGTTCCATGTTATTCGGAATGAGTTCGTTAACAAGACTTGATCAACCTTGTTAGTGGATTCCTTTTGATGATCATGAGATGGATGAAACTAGAAGGCACAACCTTCTGTACCCCACTTTTACTTTCTGTTATTTATATTAAATAAAATAAAATAAATATTTTTCTGTCTGTTATCTTATTATCCGTGCAATATAAAAATACCTCGAAAATAAAAGTTCTCCAAATGCCCTGAAATTTAAATATGATTTTTCTAGAATATTTGTGAATATTTGGCACTAAGATCACAGCAGGGGGGTCAACCACCTGCCCACGAGGGTGGAGGGCACGCCCTACCCTCTGGGCGCGCCCCCTGCCTCGTGGGCCCACGGTGGCCCTCCTCCACTTATTCTTGCACCCACACACTTCATCTTCCTCCAATAAACACGAATATCCAACTCAAGCATGAGTTCTAGCTCATCTTGCTGCCATTTTCGATCTCCTTGCTCAAGGCACGTCTCACAAAACTGCTTGGGGAGATTGTTCCTTGGTATGTGACTCCTCCATTGGTCCAATTAGTTTTTGTTCTAGTGCTTTATTCATTGCAATTTTTTGCTGCTTAGGTGACCCTGTTCTTGAGCTTGCATGTCAAATTTATATGGTTCCAAGTAGTTTTGATGCATGGTATAGGCTCTAGGCACTTGTAGGAGTAGTTGCTATCAATATTATTGAGTTTGGTTTACTTTTATTTTGAAGTTACTAAAAAAATTCAGAATTTTTCAGAGGAAGAAAAATGCTTAGGAAAATGTTCCAAGGTGGTTCTTCAAGGAAGCAAGGACCCAGGATTGCAATGCGTGATGCTGATGATGAGCCACCAAGAGACGCTCCAGTGCGTCCTTGTGAATGGCCCTCTGAGAACTTTATGGATCGAGCGGGAATTAAGGAACAATTCAACGCATATTTGCGTAACGCTGATCTTGTGAGCTTTGAGGAACAGAAGTGCAGCCAGTATCACAACCTCACCAGTACCTTTGTGAGGAGGTTTGAATTTTCAACTTCACGTAATTCTCCAACTATCCTGTTTGATCTTTATGATAAATCTTACACTATGGACTTAGAGGATTTTACCACTGCTTGCAAACTTCCACAATGGGGTAGTATAAGGGATCCTTGCAAATCTGAATTTAGAGATTTTCTGGCTAGCATAACTGTGGGAGAATCTAGAGATATTACACAAGCTACCATAGGGAGCATTCACATTCCTGCTATACAGCTATACATTATTTTGCTCTCTTCATAGGTAGATGCATTAATGGTAAATATGAGGCATGTCACATGTGTGTCCCTGATCTTAGTATTCTTAGAAGTGCTGTGTTAGGAGACAAATCATATAATTTGGGAGCCATTGTTGCACGTAGGTTGCATCTTAATAGACTTAATGGAGATTTCTTTGGTGGAATTTATGCAACCCGCATAGCTAATTTTCTTGGTATAGCCATACGCGAAGATGATATTGAATTACCCATGCTTATCTAGATTTTAATGCTATGATTCACCACCAGTTTGTCAAGAGGAACGAATCACCTCTCAAGTATCGACTAATCTTTGACAGATGTCGTGCTGTCTGTATTACTCTCCCTGCCCCTGCCTTCTTTGATTATCAGGCAAGAGGAGGATATACTATTACCAGAGAGGAGGCAGATGAGTATGAGAGGAGAGAGGAGGCCGCTCGTCACCACGCTGCAGCTCAGCAGGCGATAGCTGCTGCATCGCAGTACGACCCCAGCTACTATTATGGATATCCGACAGGCCAGCCGTGGCCATAGACCAACTTAGGCCAAAATCTTAAGCTTGGGGGAGTACGTATTTCCCACCGACATTACATTTATGTTCACACACTCATTGCTAGATGTCGGTGCTCATACTTTTTCATTGTATCATCCATGCTAGTTTATTTCCCTTTTTATGCTTCTTCTTGTGTGTTTAATAAACCTTAAGAAAAACCAAAAAAATTGTTGTAGCTTTTAATTAGTTTACTTTCCATGCTTGTAGTAGTAATTAAAAAGAAAACTCAAAAGGATTTCTTGTCCTTCTTTTGCTTGTTGGGAGCTTTCACGTGTAAATAGTTTTATTTCTTTTCTTTTCTTTGGGGGTCGATAGGAGAAGACCATAATTAAATTGTTGAAGTGGCTCTTATATGCATTATTGTTTATCTGACGAAAGAGCCCAAATTGCCTTGTCTTCTCCTGTTTATTGAATGCTTGCAGATTCCAGCTTAGTCCAATACACGTGCACTATTATTATTATTCACATCGTTCGGTCGTGCAAGTGAAAGGCAATTATGATGTTATATGATGGATTGGCTAAGATGAGAAAAACTGGTATGAACTCGACCTCTTTTGCTTTTGTAAATATGATTAGTTCATCGTTCCTGATTCAGCCTATTATGAATAAACATGTTTGCAATGACAACTAGAGATCATAGTTTCTTATGCCGTGCTTGATTAGCTATGAGTTATAATGGTTTACCTTGCGTGCCAACATGCTATTAAAATGGTTATGATGTGGTATGATAGGGTGGTATCCTCCTCTGAATGATTTAAGTGACTTGACTTGGCACATGTTCACGCATGTAGTTGAAATCAACATAGCCTTCACGATATTTATGTTCATGGTGGATTATATCCTACTCATGCTTGAATTCGGTGTTGATTAATTTTAATGCATGTTCATGACTATTATCGCTCTCTAGCTGGTCGCTTCCCAATCTTTTGCTAGCCTTCACCTGTACTAAGCAGGAATACTTCTTGTACATCCAAACTCCATAAACCCCAAAGTTATTCCACATGAGTCCACTATACCTACCTATATACGGTATCTACATGCCGTTCCAAGTAAATTTGTATGTGCCAAACTCTAAACCTTCAAATAAATATCATGTTTTGTATGCTTGAATAGCTCATGTATAAACTAGGGATGTCTGTATCTTCCATGTTAGGCGGGTTATTCTCAAGAGGAGTGGACTCCGCTCCTCACTTACGAGGTAAATGGCTGGTCACCGGGATGCCCAGTCCCATGCTTTATGCTAACTAAATCAAAATAATTGCAAACAAAACTCCCCCTGGGACTCTTGTTAGTTGGAGGCACTCATTGTTTCGAGAAATCCATGGATTGATGCTTGTTGGTGGAAGGGGAGTATAAACTTTACCATTTTGTTTGGGAACCGCCAATAATGTGTGTAGCATGGAAGATATCGCCATCTCTTGGTTGTTATGTTGACAATGAAAGTATACCGCTCAAAATATTACTCACCTCTATGTCAAAACCGAGCTCTGGCACCTCTACAAATCCCTGTTTCCCTCTGTGAAAGGCCTATATATTTACATTTATGCTTAGTCATCATCCTCTTACTAAAAAGCACCAGTTGGAGAGCACCGCTGTTATTTGCATTCATTACTGTTAGTTTACATTGAGTATGACTTGACTGGATCTCTTTTACCATGAATTACAATGTATAGTCAGTCCTTGGTCTTTAAAGGTGCTCTGCATCTATGTTTTGCGGTCTCAGAAAGGGCTAGCAAGATACCATCTTGTTATATCATGTTATGATTGTTTTGAGAAAATGTTGTCATCCGAGATTTATTATTATGGCTCGCTAGTTGATTATTCTATTGATATGAGTAAACTTGAAACCTATGCGTTATTGTGAATGTGGTTAGTTATAATCTCTGCTGAAAACTTGAATGCTGGCTTTACATATTTACAACAACAAGAGCAAACAGAGTTTGTAAAAGTTTTTCTTTATCACTTTCAGTTTATCAACTGAATTGCTTGAGGACAAGCAAAGGTTTAAGCTTGGGGGAGTTGATACGTCTCCAACGTATCTACTTTTCCAAACACTTTTGCCCTTGTTTTGGACTCTAACTTGCATGATTTGAATGGAACTAACCCGGACTGACTCTGTTTTCAGCAGAATTACCATGATGTTATTTATGTGCAGGAGCAAACATTCTCGGAATGACCTGAAACTTCACGGAGCCACTTTTTAGAAAATAAGAAAAATACATGCCAAAGATGAATGCCAAGGGGCCCACCGTCTCTCCACGAGGGTGGGGGGCGCGCCTGCCCCCCTAGGGCGCGCGCCCCTACCACGTGGGCCCCCTGTTGCCTCTCCGACTCCAACTCCACCTCCATATATTGAGTTTCAGGAAGAAAAAATTAGAGAGAAGAAATCATCGCGTTTTACGATATGGAGCCGCCGCCAAGCCCTAAAACCACTCGGGAGGGCTGGTCTGGAGTCCGTTCGGGGCTCCGGAGAGGGGAATCCGTCGCCATCGTCATCATCAACCAGCCTCCATCACCAATTTCATGATGCTCACCGCCGTGCGTGAGTAATTCCATCGTAGGCTTGCTGGACGGTGATGGGTTGGATGGGATCTATCATGTAATCGAGTTAGTTTTGTTAGGGTTTGATCCCTAGTGTCCACTATGTTCTGAGATTGATGTTGCTATGACTTTGCTATGCTTAATGCTTGTCACTAGGGCCCGAGTGCCATGATTTCAGATCTGAACCTATTATGTTTTCATCAATATATGAGTGTTCTTGATCCTATCTTGCAAGTCTATAGTCACCTATTATGTGTTATGATCCGTTAACCCCGAAGTGACAATAATCGGGATACTTACCGGTGATGACCGTAGTTTGAGGAGTTCATGTATTCACTATGTGTTAATGCTTTGTTCCGGTTCTTTATTAAAAGGAGGCCATAATATCCCTTAGTTTCTGTAAGGACCCCGCTGCCACGGGAGGGTAGGACAAAAGATGTCATGCAAGTTCTTTTCCATAAGCACCTATGACTATATTCGGAATACATGCCTACATTACATTGACGAACTAGAGCTAGTTCTGTGTCACCCTAGGTTATGACTGTTACATGATGAACCGCATCCCGCATAATTCTCCATCACTGATCCATTGCCTACGAGCTTTTCATATATTGTTCTTCGCTTATTTACTTTTCCATTGCTATTGCTATCATCACTACAAAATACCAAAAACATTACTTTTACTACTGTTATCTTTTGCTACCCTTACCACTACTATCATATTACTTTGCTACTAAACGCTTTGCTGCAGATATTAAGTTTCCAGGTGTGGTTGAATTGACAACTCAGCTGCTAATACTTGAGAATATTCTTTGGCTCCCCTTGTGTCGAATCAATAAATTTGGGTTGAATACTCTACCCTCGAAAACTGTTGTGGTCCCCTATACTTGTGGGTTATCAGCGGCCTCCCTGGCCGCGGGGGCACCTGCGTCGGCGGGTTCTACTGTTGTCGTGGTCTTGAAGGCGAGCCTGAGCACCGTCACGGCCTCCTTAGTGTCCCCCTTGATAGTTAGGATGCCCTTGCTCCCTGGCATATTCATGAGGTTGTAAGCCGGGTGAGTCGTTGCCTTGAACTAAGCGAGAGCCGGGTACCCAAGGATGGCGTTGTACGGGAGGCCGATGTGAGCGACGTCGAAGTCCACCAGCTCGGTGCGGTTGTTGTCGCGTGTGCCGAAGGTGACAGGGAGGCGGATCTATCCCAGGGAGTGGGCAGCTCCACCACCCACTCCTGAGAAGGGCTTACTGAGGCCGAGCCGCTCGAGTGGCACGTGGAGAAGGCTAAAGGCTTCCACGGAGAGCAAGTTGAGGTCGGCACCACCATCGATGATGGTCTTGGTGACGGCCACGTTTCAGATGGTGGGCATGCAGAGCATCGGAAGCAGTCTGGAGCCGGCGGTGGAGTCGGGGTGGTCTTCTGAGCCGAAGGTAAGGTTGGCCACTGGCGCAGCCCAACCCGAGGAAGCCTCCGGGCGCCTGGAGGTGGCCCAAGATCTGACGGAGGAACGGCTTGGCGTGGCGGTCTGACGGCGGTGCTTGAGAGACGCCCAGCAGGGCTGCAACTGTGTGGTGTGCCAGCACCACGTAGCAAGCAGTGAAGAGGTCGCAGAGCTCCTCCCAAGATGCCACCGTGGATCTGGGAAGGTTGAGAAGCCAGGTGCGTGGCTCGCTGGCAAGGGCCATGGGAAGCCAGTTGGCCATGACCTTGTCATCGCCCCTGGCCTCGATGACGGCCTCCTCGTACGCCAGCAGGAAAGCTGACGGGTCCACCGCGCCATCATAGCACGGCGGCATCTCCGTCCTGAACTTGGGCTGCCACTGCACCCGCCGCAGGGCGGGGGGCATAGGTCGGAGCCCCCTGGCCCCATTGTCGACGCTGACCGTCGGAGTCGGTGGTAGGGCGCCTGTCATGTGGGCGAAGCGCGGTGGCGACAGAGCGCAGATCGATGGAAGGGAAGCCGCGACACACCCCTACCTGGCGCGCCAAATGTCGGATATGGGGTTCTGGCAAACCCTTAAGGTTCGAACACTGGGGTGCGCGTGAAGTCTTTCCCTCCTACCGATCTACGCCCTAGCTCGCTAAGATCTCGCAGACGAACTCGACGAACTCGCAACACAGAAAGAGATAGGATTTATACTGGTTCGGGCCACCGTTGTGGTGTAACACCCTACTCCAGTGTGGTGGTGGTGGATTGCCTCTTGGGCTGATGATGGACAATACAAGGGGAAGAACAGCCTCTTGAGGTTGAGGCATTCTTGTGTGTGGCTAACTTGTTTGGGTGAGAGAGTGATCTAAGATGCCGTCTCCTCGGCCCCTTTTTCTATGGTGGTGGCTATCCCTACTTATAGAGGCCCTGGTCCTCTTCCCAAATATTGAGCGGGAAGGGAGCCAACAACGGCGGGATAATTTGAAGGGGGACAACTAGTACAAGCTATCCTGACAAAGGGTGGTCTGCGCCTGCGAAAGGCTCTGGTGGTGACACCGTCTTGGGCTCCACGATGACCTCCGTCTTGCCGTCCTTCTGGTCATGGTCTTGTTGCACCAAAATAGCAACCTTTGCCTCATGCCTCGGTACTCCTTGCCTGCGCTAGTTTCCTTAGCACCAAAGAGGAAACAAGGACGTTGCGCGTGCTGGCACCCGCCTGGTGTCGATCCTCATGGCTCACATCACGAGAGCCTCGTGAGGTTCGCCTCGCCTTGATATCTCCGCTCCTCGTGAGCCTGCTTGACAAGGCCGCTCAAGAGGAGGTCTCGTGTCGTCCTCCTCGCGAGGCTTGGCCCCTCACGAGGGTCTTGGATGCCTTTTGGATGAAGATGGGCCGTACGGCCTGCTGGCTTAGCCACGCAGCGGGCCGCAGGCAGGCAAGTCTGGGGACCCCCGTTCCCAGGACGCCGACAATGATGTTGTGTGGAACACCGTAACAGAGTACCACGCCGGATATAAAATCTATTACCAGCCCCGCCTCGGTTGTTTTGACTGGTTTGGCCTCTATTCACTTAGTGAATTTATCCACCATGACCAGCAGATACTTTCTCTTATGGCTTCATCCTTTAAGGGGTCCGACCATATCGAGTCCCCAGACCGCAAAAGGCCAAGTGATGGGGATTGTTTGTATGGCAGTGGGGGCATATGGCTTTGGTTGGCGAAGAGTTAGCATCCGACACAACGTTGGACAAGGTCTTGTGCATTTGCTCAGGTCATTGGCCAATAAAACCCTGTACGGAAGGCCTTGCTAACAAGGGCCCGAGCTGCGGTGTGGTGACCGCCGAGTCCGGCATGAATTTCAGCCAAGAGCTGCCGCCCCTCTTCCTCGGAGATACATCTTTAAAGAACTCCGCTAGCGCTTTTCTTATAGATCTCTCCATCATGAACCTTGTAGGCCTTCGAACGCCGGACAATGCAACGGGCCTCATTCTAATCCTTGGGGAGCTCCTTCTTATTAAGGTAGGCCAAGAACGATTCGGTCCGTTGGGCAATGAATGCCATAATGAGATGGGCCGGTGGTGTTATTTCAGTGGTTGAGCCTCCGACGATATTGGTGTGTTCAGAATCTGGGGTTTTGTTCGGATCCAGACTAGTATTGCCGCCCTCCCCCTGCCACACCAAGGATGGCTTAAAAAGCCTTTCCAGAAAAATTTTAGGTGGGACGGGGTCGCGCTTAGCGCCTATGCAAGCAAGAACGTCCGTCGCTTGATTACTTTCTCGGGCCACATGATGGAACTTGAGTCCCTCGAACCGAGCCGACATTTTTAGGACGACATTAAAATAAGCTGCCATATTCGTGTCTTTGGCATCGAAGTCTCCATTTATTTGAGATATTGCGAGGTTTGAGTCCCCGTGCACTTCCAGGCGTTGTATGCCCATGGAGACAGCCATCCGGAGACCATGCAATAAGGTCTCGTATTCGACTGCGTTATTGGAGTCTGTGTATAGTATTTGGAGTATGTACTGAACGGCGTCTCCAGTAGGGGACGCTAAAACGACGCCCGCTCCTAGTCCTGCCAGCATTTTGGAGCCATCGAAATACATAACCCAATTGGAATATGTGTCGTACTCTTTAGGGAGTTCGGCCTCTATCCATTCGGCGACGAAGTCAGCCAGTACTTAGGATTTAATAGCTCGACGTGGTTTATATGTAATGTCAAATGGGAGGATCTCAATGGCCCATTTGGCAATCCGGCCCGTGGCATCGCGGTTGTTTATTATATCGTTGAGTGGTACTTCACAAGCCACCGTGATAGAACACTCCTGGAAGTAGTGTCGTAGCTTTCGGGATGCCATGAAGACTGTGTATGCTATCTTTTCATAATGGGGGTACCGGGATTTGCATGGTGTAAGGACAATGGATACGTAGTATACTGGCTTCTGAAGCGGGAATTTGTGTCCGTCCTGTTGTCGTTCAACGACGAGTACGGTGCTCACCACCTGATGTGTTGCCGATATGTATAGCAACATGGGTTCGCCGACATTTGGTGCGGCCAGGATTGGGTTGCTCGCTAGGAGGGTTTTTATTTCTTCCAGTCCGTCTGTTGCCGCGTCCGTCCACTCGAAGTGATCGGTTTGCCGTAGAAGACGATAGAGTGGCATTGCCTTTTCTCCCAATCTGGAGATAAAGCGTCTTAGAGCTGCCACGCAACATGCGAGTTTTTGGACTTGTTTAAGGTCTGTTGGCGTAGCCAATTGAGACAGAGCTCGGGTTTTGGCTGGATTTGCTTCAATTCCTCTATTGGAAACGATGAAGCCTGGCAACTTTCCTGCGGGGACGCCAAAAACACACTTTTCCGGATTGAGCTTAATGTCATATGCACGGAGGTTGTCAAATGTGAGGCGTAGGTCGTCTATTAGTGTTTCGACGTGCCTTGTCTTGATTACGACGTCATCCATATAGGCTTCAACTGTCTTTCCGATCTGTTTCTCCAGGCATGTTTGGAAAATGTGTTGATAAGTGGCGCCGGCGTTCTTGAGTCCGAAGGGCATGGTGTTGAAGTAGAATGGCCCATATGGGGTGATGAATGCTGTTGCAGCTTGATCGGACTCCTTCCTTTTAATTTGATGGTATCCGGAATATGCGTCAAGGAAGCATAATGAGTCGTGTCCTATGGTAGCATCAATGATCTGGTCAATGCGGGAGAGGGGGAAGGGATCCTTAGGGCAAGCCTTGTTGAGGTCTTTGAAATCGACGCACAGGCACCAGGAGTTGTCCTTCTTTGGCACCATCACCAGGTTTGCCAGCCAGTCCGGATGTTTTATTTCTCTAATGAATCCTGCCTCGATTAGCTTGGCTAGCTCCTCCCCCATAGCTTGACGTTTGGGTTCGGAAAAGCACCGTAGTGTTTGCTTGACCGGTTTATATCCCTTCAGTATATTGAGGCTGTGTTCAGCCAACTCGCATGGGATTCCTGGCATATCAGAAGGATGCTAGGCGAATATATCCCATTTCTCGTGCAGGAACTCTCACAGCGCGGTGTCAACCGTTGGGTCTAGTTGTGCTCCAATGGATGTTGTCTTCTTGGGGTTCGTTGGATGGACTTGGAATTTGACTATTTCTTTTTCTAGATTGAAGGAGGTGGATTTGGGTTGTTTGTCTAGGACCACATCATCCCTGTCCACCGTGGAGCGCAGCGCGGTTAATTCTTCGGCCACGAGGGCTTCAGATAATGCCTCAAGGGCCAGGGATGCGGTTTTATTCTCGGCGCGGAGTGCTATGTCCGGATCACTAGCTAGAGTGATTATACCGTTGGGCCTAGGCATCTTATGCTTTATGTATCCATAATGGGGTACCGGTTGGAAGCGCGTAAATGCATCTCACCCTAAGAGGGCGTGATATCCGCTGTTGAAAGGGGCCACTTGGAAGGTTATTTCTTCGGACTGATAGTTCTCCGGTGTGCCGAATACCACGTCGAGTGTGATTTTTCCCACACACCGTGCCTCCCGGCTGGGAATGATTCCTCGGAAGGTCGTGTTGCTTTGCTCGATGCGGCTCCTGTCTATTTCCATTTTTTGTATTGTATCCTCACAGGTGAGTTTTAGTCCGCTGCCGCCGTCCATGAGAACCTTGGTGAGCTGAAAGCCATACACAATTGGGATGAGGACCAAGGCGGCTGGTGCTCGGACTGTCCTGTATTTTGGCTCGCCGCCAGCATTAAAGGTTATCGCCGTGTCATTCCAAGGGTTTATTGTTGCAATCTGGCAGACTTCGGCGAGTTCGCGGAGTGCCCTTTTGCGCCCATTGTTTGAGGCGAATGTCTCGAAGACCATCAATACTTTGAGGTCGTCGTCTTCTAGGGGGTTTTGCTCTAGGGTATTCCTGGTGAGGATATCTTCACCGCTCTTGGCCACCTGCCGGAGTATCCAACATGCTCTAAGGCTGTGGGTTGGTATGCTATCCGGTGTTGTGTGTATTTTGCATGGCCCATTGAGCCATCCTTCCAGAATGGTTCCGTGCCCCGTAACGGGCTTGTGTTTCTTTACCATTTGTCTCGGTGTGCCCTGAGGGTGCGCCATTTTCGTCTCAACAAGGGGTTGAGTGGGGACTGCTGGTCCCCACCGTGCTGCCTGAGTCTTCCAGACGCTTTCCATTGTGTTGTACTTCTGTACAATAGTTGCCAAGTCAGCAAAGTGTAATATGTGACGGCGGTTGATGGCGTTGAGGATTCCCTCGTCCGTGCAATTGTTGCGAAATGCTGAGATCGTGTCTTCATCGCAGCAATCTTTGATCTTGTTTTTGACAAGGAGGAATCTGGCCCAAAAGTGGTGGACCGTTTACTAAGATTGCTACGGCGTGCTCAAGAGAGCGCTTGTGTCTGGGTGGGTGGGTGGGTGGAATTAAATCCGAACCCTGACCCAATTTTGGGTCCGGAGTCCGAAGATATTCCGGACTTAGTGGTTCGAGCTTAGGGATATCAACTGATTTTTGAAGCTTATCGTCCGATTCTATGTTCGGAGGACAAGGCGTGTCTTTCTGCCGGTAGGTGTCCGGCTTCTCGAGGTCGGAGATCTGAACATAGTTCATTCTCAATATAGAGGAAGAGTTATCTTGCTCCTCGACTACCCCTATCTGGTGGGTGATTGGTGGAGATTTAATTTCTCTCTGGTCGGGTTTAAGCCCAATCCGATCGTAGTTTGTAGCGACCCCCAGGGCGGCAATGCAATCTAGGAGTTTGTTTAAAGACGATAACTCCATCGGATCCATCCGTTTGGCGTATTCAGGATCAACGCAAAGGCGATTTTTGATGACTCGAGAGGTCATCATCATCGGCCCAAGGGCCGAACGGGCAGTCAAGATAAAACCTCCCAGCCGAAGGGTTTGGCTGGAGACCAGAGTTCCTCCGAAGGTGATATTTTCCTTGACGATATGTCGAGCCATCAACCCTTTCAATGACGGCACTGTGGAATTCTCAATGAAAGCGCCAATGTCGGTGTCAAAATTGGCGGATCTCGGGTAGGGGGTCCCGAATAGTGCGTCTAAGGTCGATGGTAACAGGAGACATGGGACACAATGTGTTACCCAGGTTCGGGCCCTCTCTATGGAGGTAATACCCTACGTCCTGCTTGATTGATCTTGATGAATATGAGTATTACAAGAGTTGATCTACCACGAGATCGTAATGGCTAAACCCTAGAGGCCTATCTTGTATGGTTATGATGATGAGTCTATCCTCCGGACTAAGTCCTTCGGTTTATAGACACCGGGATGATCTAGGGTTACACAAGGTCAGTTACAAAGAAAGGAATCTACATATTTGGTCACCAAGCTTGCCTTCCACGCCAAGGAGAGTCCTATCTGGACACGGGTGCAGTCTTCGGTCTTCGTGTCTTCACAACCCATCAGTCCGGCCCATGGCTAACAGGACGGATGCCCGAGGACCCCTTAATCCAGGACTCCCTCAGGCACCCCAAAGGCACTTCAAGATTTGTCTTAGCCGTGTGCGGTGCCCCCCTCCATAGTTTTCCACCTCGGCCATGTTGTCGTAGTGCTTAGGCAAAGCCTTGCGTCGGTAACTTCATCATCACCGTCACCACACTGTTGTGCCGACGAAATTCTCCCTCGGCCTTAACTGGATAAAGAGTTCGAGGGATGCCACCGAGCTGAACGTGTGTGCTACCTCTTGAGCACTGCGTAGGTTTTCCCTTGAAGAGGAAAGGGTGATGCAGCAAAGTAGCATAAGTATTTCCCTCAGTTTTTGAGAACCAAGGTATCGATCCAGTAGGAGACCACGCGCGAGTCACCTTGTACCTACACAAACAAATAAGAACCTCGCAACCAACGCAACAAATGGGTTGTCAATCCCTTCACGCCCACTTGGAAAAGTGAGATCTGATAGAGATAATAATAATAAGATAAATATTTTTGGTATTTTTATGATATAGATTGAAAGTAAATATTGCAAAATAAAATACATTAGAAACTTGTATGATGGAAAATAGACCCGGGGGCCATAGGTTTCACTAGTGGCTTCTCTCAAGATAGCATAAGTATTATGGTGGGTGAACAAATTACTGTCGAGCAATTGATAGAAAAGAGAATAATTATGAGAATATCTAGGTATGATCATGTATATAGGCATCATGTCCGTGACAAGTAGACCGACTCCTGCCTGCATCTACTACTATTACTCCACACATCGAGCGCTATCCAGCATGCATCTAGAGTATTAAGTTCATAAGAACAGAGCAACGCCTTAAGCAAGATAACATGACGTAGAGGGATAAACTCATGCAATATGATATAAACATCATCTTTTTATCCTCAATGGCAACAATACAATACGTGTCGTTTCCCTTCTGTCACTGGGATCGAGCACCGCAATATTGAACCCAAAGGTAAGCACTTCTCCCATTGCAAGAAAGATCAATCTAGTAGGCCAAACCAAACTAATAATTCGAAGAGACTTGCAAAGATAAACCAATCATACATAAAAGAATTCAAAGAAGATTCAAATATTGTTCATAAATAAACTTGATCATAAACCCACAATTCATCGGATCTCAACAAACACACCGCAAAAGAAGATTACATAGAATAGATCTCTAAGAGAATCGAGGAGAACTTTGTATTGAGATCCAAAGAGAGATAAGAAGCCATCTAGCTACTAGCTATGGACCCGAAGGTCTAAGGTAAACTACTCACACATCATCGGAGGGGCCATGGAGTTGATGTAGAGGCCCTACGTGATCAATGCCCCCTCCGGCGGAGCTCCGGAAAAGGCCCAAAGATGGGATCTCGTGGGTACAGAAGGTTGCGACAGTGGAAATAGGGTTTCGTGGTGCTCCTGGATGTTTGCGGGGTATATGAATATATATAGGAGGAAGAAGTAGGTCGGTGGAGCAACGAGGGGCCCACGAGGGTGGAGGGCGCGCCCAGGGGGTAGGCGCACCCCCTGCCTCGTGACCTCCTCGTTGGTTGCTTGACGTCCACTCCAAGTCCTCTGGATCATGTTTGTTCCAAAAATCACGCTCCCGAAGGTTTCGTTCTGTTTGGACTCCGTTTGATATTCTTTTTCTGCGAAACACTGAAATAGGCAAAAAATAGCAATTTGGGCTGGGCCTCCGGTTAATAGGTTAGTCCCAAAAATAATATAAAAGTGTATAAATAAGCCCATTAAACATCCAAAACAGAATATATAATAGCATGGGGCAATAAAAAATTACAGATACGTTGGAGGCGTACCAAGCATCCCCAAGCTTAATTCTTGCTCGTCCTCGAGTAGGTAAATGATAAAAACAGAATTTTTGATGTGGAATGCTTCCTAACATATTTCTCAATGTAATTTTCTTTATTGTGGCATGAATGTTCAGATCCGAAAGATTCAAGATAAAAGTTTAGTATTGACATAAAAATAAAAATACTTCAAGCATACTAACTAAGCAATCATGTCTTCTCAAAATAACATGGCGAAAGAAAGTTCATCCCTCCAAAATCATATAGTTTGGTCATGCTCCATTTTTGTCACACAAGAATGCTCTCATCATGCACAACCCCGATGACAAGCCAAGCAATTGTTTCATACTTTAGTAATCTCAAACTTTATTAAACTTTCACGCAATACATGAGCATGAGCCATGGATATAGCACTATGGGTGGAATAGAATATAATGAAGGGGGTTATGTGGAGAAGACAAAAAAGGAGAAAATCTCACATTTACGCGGCTAATCAATGGGCTAGGGAGATTCCCATCAATTGATGTCAATGCAAGGAGTAGGGATTGCCATGCAACGGATGCACTAGAGCTATAAATGTATGAAAGCTCAACAAAAGAAACTAAGTGGGTGTGCATCCAACTTGCTTGCTCACGAAGACCTAGGGCACTTGAGGAGGCCCATTGTTGGAATATACAAGCCAAGTTCTATAATGAAAAATTCCCACTAGTATGTGAAAATGACAAAACAAGAGTCTCTCTATCATAAAGATCATGGTGCTACTTTGAAGTACAAGTGTGGAAAATGGATAGTAGCATTGCCCCTTTTTATTTTTATATATTTTTTGGGGCCTTCTTTTTTTTGGCCTTTATTTTTTTCTTTTGGGACAATGCTCTATTAATGATGATCATCACACTTCAATTTATTTACAACTCAATGATTACAACTCGATACTAGAACAAGATATGACTCTATATGAATGCCTCCGGCGGTGTACCGGTATGTGCAATGACTCATGAGTGACATGTATGAAAGAATTATGAACGGTGGATTTGCCACAAATACGATGTCAACTACATGATCATGCAAGGCAATATGACAATGATGAGGCATGTCATAATAAACGGAACGGTGGAAAGTTGCATGGCAATATATCTCGGAATGACTATGGAAATGTCATAATAGGTAGGTATGGTGGCTGTTTTGAGGAAGATATAAGGAGGTTTATGTGTGACAGAGCGTATCGTATCACGGGGTTTGGATGCACCGGCGAAGTTTGCACCAACTCTCAAGGTGAGAAAGGGCAATGCACGGTACCGAAGAGGCTAGCAATGATGGAAGGGTGAGAGTGCGTATAATCCATGGACTCAACATTAGTCATAAAGAACTCACATACTTATTGCAAGAATCTACAAGTCATCAAAAACCAAGTATTACATGCATGCTCCTAGGGGGGTAGATTGGTAGGAAAAGACCATCGCTTGTCCCCGACCGCCACTCATAAGGAAGACAATCAAATAACACCTCATGTTTCAAATTTGTTACACAAAGTTTACCATACGTGCATGCTATGGGACTTGCAAACTTCAACACAAGTATTCCTCAAATTCAGAACTACTCAACTAGCACAACTTTGATATCACTATCTCCATATCTCAAAACAATCATCAAGTATCAATCTTCTCTTAGTATTCAATGCACTTACATGAAAGTTTTTATTATGCCTAAAAGTGAATTACCATGTTGTTCTAAAGGACTCTCAAAATAATATAAGTGAAGCATGAGAGATCAATAATTTCTATAAAATAAAACCACCACCGTGCTAAAAAAGATATAAGTGAAACACTAGAGCAAAATTATCTAGCTCAAAAGATATAAGTGAAGCACATAGAGTATTCTAATAAATTCCAATTCATGTGTGTCTCTCCCAAAAGGTGTGTACAGCAAGGATGATTGTGGTAAACTAAAAGCAAAGACTCAAATCATACAAGACGTTCCAAGCAAAACACATATCATGTGGTGAATAAAAATATAGCCTCAAGTAAAGTTACCGATAGAAGAAGACGAAAGAGGGGATGCCTTCCGGGGCATCCCCAAGCTTAGGCTTTTGGTTGTCCTTGAATTTTACCTTGGGGTGCCTTGGGCATCCCCAATCTTAGAATCTTGCCACTCCTTATTCCATAATCCATCAATTCTTTACCCAAAACTTGAAAACTTCACAACACAAAACTTAAATAGAAAATCTCATGAGCTCCGTTACTATAAGAAAACAAACCACCACTTAAGGTACTGTAATTAACTCATTCTTTATTTATTTTGGTGTTAAACCTACTGTATTCCAACTTTTCTATGGTTTATAAACTCTATTACTAGCCATAGATTCATCAAAATAAGCAAACAATACACGGAAAACAGAATCTGTCAAAAACAGAACAGTCTGTAGTAATCTGTAACTAACGCAAACTTCTGGAACCCCAAAAATTCTAAAATAAATTTCTGGGCGTGAGGAATTTATCTATTAATCATCTGCAAAAAGAATTAACTAAATAGCACTTTCCAATAAACGATGGCAGCAATTCTCGTGAGCGCTAAAGTTTCTATTTTTCACAGCAAGATTAAAAAGACTTTCCCCAAGTCTTCCCAACGGTTCTACTTGGCACAAACACTAATTAAATACAAAAACACAACCAAAACAGAGGCTAGATAAATTATTTATTACTAAACAGTAACAAAAAGCGAGGAAAAAATAAAATTGGGTTGCCTCCCAACAAGCGCTATCGTTTAACGCCCCTAGCTTGGCATAAAAGCGAAGATAGATCTAGGTATTGCCATCTTTGGTAGGCAATCCATAAGTGGCTCTCATAATAGATTTATATGGTAATTTAATTTTATTTCTAGGAAAGTGTTCCATGAATTTCCTTAACGGAAATTGGAATATAATATTCCCTTCCTTCATATCAATAATTGCACCAATCGTTCTATGAAAAGGTCTACCAAGAGTAATAGGACATGAAGGATTGCAATCTATATCAAGAACAATGAAATCTACAGTAGGAATGGCAATGGGTAGGGTATGGGCGGGTATGACACTTTTCTACCCAAACCCATACCCAAATCTTTTTTCTATACCCACCCACTTCACTATCCATGGGCGCAAATTGATACCCATGCCCATACCCATCGGGTATCCTATACCCAATAGGTATCCAGTGGGTACAATATATAGCATTGACATGACAAAAGTAAGATGAGAAAAAGGTCTAAATTCATGTACCCATCCGGTGAGTACAATATATAGCCTTGGTTGGGGATGAATCGATGAGGATTCAGTAACCCAGCTCTTGATTGCTACAAGGAAAAGCAGAGAAGATAGTACTGGGGCGATTGCCTATGGTCCGTGGGCTAGTTAAGAACTCAAGATAATTATTTACTCACATATTAAATGGTTTAATTTATTTAATAATTTTTTGGGTATCCATTGGGTTACCCATGGGTATAATTTCATACCCATACCCTAGCCATGCTTTTTGCGGGTATGGATACCCATACCCATGGGTATGAAGTGGTAAAAAGTCTCACCCATGCCCACTATTTTCGGGTAGGGTACCCGCGGGTACCCATGCCAATGGGAAAAACTACCATCCCTAATCTATAGGCACATAATTCCTATTTGCAACAATAAGAACATCATTAATCTTTCCTATAGGTTTCCTAATAGTGGAATCCGCAAGGTGCAAGTTTAAAGAACAATCATCAAATTCACGGAAACCTAGCAAATCACACAAAGTTTTTGGGATCGTGGAAACACTAGCACCCAAATCACACAAAGCATAGCATTCATGATCTTTAATTTTTATTCTAATTATAGGTTCCCACTCATCATAAAATTTTCTAGGGATAGAAACTTCCAACTCAAGTTTTTCTTCAGAAGATTGCATCAAAGCATCAACGATATGTTTAGTAAAAGCTTTATTTTGACTATAAGCATGAGGAGAATTTAGCACAGATTGCAACAAGGAAATACAATCTATCAAAGAGAAATTATCATAATTAAATTCCTTGAAATCCAAGATAGTGGGTTCGTTGCTATCTAAAGTTTTGACCTCTTCAATCCCACTTTTACCAATTTTTGCATCAAGATCTAAAAACTCCGAATATTTGGGACGCCTTCTAACTAAAGTTGACTCATCTCCAGTCCCATCATTATCAAGATTCATATTGCAAAACAAGGATTTAATAGGGGACACATCAATTACTTTTAGATCTTCATCTTTATTATCTAACTCTTCTAGTTTAGCGACCATCTTATTAACTAAAGTGGCCTGCTTATCAAAAATTTGGGCAATTAATTTTTCAAGATGAGCAAACTGAGATTTCAAACCATAAAATTCCTTATACATACCATCGAGCCCTTTATTCATGAAATCGATAAAACCTTTTTGTTCTTTAAGCTCGTTTCTAAAGAAATTATTATGCTCAAACTGCAAGGACATAAAACTTCTAACGTTGTTTTAGATTTCTTCCAACCTTCTAAGGTGAGGATCAACACCTTTTGGTAAAGCCATAAGGGCAACAAGCAACAAGAGACAAGCGAAAAAGAAGCGAACGTAAAGAGAGGACGAAAGAAAAAGAGGGCGAATAAAATGGCAAGGGTGAAGTGGGGGAGAGGAAAATGAGAGGCAAATGGCAAATAATGTAATGCGGAGGATAAGAGTTGTGATGGGTACTTGGTATGTCTTGACTTGGCATAGATCTCCCCGGCAACGGCGCCAGAAATCCTTCTTGCTACCTATTGAGCACGGCGCTGGTTTTCCCTTGAAGAGGAAAGGGTGATGCAGCAAAGTAGCGTAAGTATTTCCCTCAGTTTTTGAGAACCAAGGTATCAATCCAGTAGGAGACCACGCGCGAGTCACCTCGTACCTACACAAACAAATAAGAACCTTGCAACCAACGTGACAAAGGGGTTGTCAATCCCTTCACGGCCACTTGCAAGAGTGAGATCTGATAGAGATAATAATAATAAGATAAATATTTTTGGTATTTTTATGATATAGATTGAAAGTAAATATTGCAAAATAAAATAGATTAGAAACTTGTATGATGGAAAATAGACCCGGGAGCCATAGGTTTCACTAGTGGCTTCTCTCAAGATAGCATAAGTATTACGGTGGGTGAACAAATTATTGTCGAGCAATTGATAGAAAAGCGAATAATTATGAGAATATTTAGGTATGATCATGTATATAGGCATCATGTCCATGACAAGTAGACCGACTCCTGCCTGCATCTACTACTATTACTCCACACATCGACCGCTATCCAGCATGCATCTAGAGTATTAAGTTCATAAGAACAGAGTAACACCTTAAGCAAGATGACATGATGTAGAGGGATAAACTTATGCAATATGATATAAACCTCATCTTTTTATTCTCGAGACAACAATACAATACGTGTCATTTCCCTTTTGTCACTGGGATCGAGCACCGCAAGATTGAACCCAAAGCTAAGCACTTCTCCCATTGCAAGAAATATCAATCTAGTAGGCCAAACCAAACTGATAATTCGAAGAGACTTGCAAAGATAAACCAATCATACATAAAAGAATTCAGAGAAGATTCAAATATTGTTCATAAATAAACTTGATCATAAACACACAATTCATCGGATCTCGACAAACACACCGCAAAAGAAGATTACATCGAATAGATCTCCAAGAGAATCGAGGAAAACTTTGTATTGAGATCCAAAGAGAGAGAAGAAGCCATCTAGGTACTAGCTATGGACCTGAAGGTCTGAGGTAAACTACTCACACATCATCGGAGGGGCCATGGAGTTGATGTAGAGGCCCTCTGTGATCAATGCCCCCTCCGGCGGAGCTCCGGAAAATGCCCCGAGATGGGATCTCTTGGGTACAGAAGGTTGCGGCGGTGGAAATAGGGTTTCATGGTTGAGGGAGTCCTGGATTAGGGGGTATCCGGACAGCCGGATTATATCCTTTGGCCGGACTATTGGACTATGAAGATATAAGATTGAAGACTTCGTCTCGTGTCCGGATGGGACTCTACTTGGCGTGGAAGGCAAGCTAGGCAATACGGATATGTATATCTCCTCCTTTGTAACCGACCTTGTGTAACCCTAGACCTCTCCGGTGTCTATATAAACCGGAAGGTTTTAGTCCGTAGGACAACATACAATCATACCATAGGCTAGCTTCTAGGGTTTAGCCTCTCCGATCTCGTGGTAGATCAACTCTTGTACTACCCATATCATCAATATTAATAAAGCAGGACGTAGGGTTTTACCTCCGTCAAGAGGGCCCGAACCTGGGTAAAACATCGTGTCCCCTGCCTCCTGTTACCATCCGCCCTAGACGCACAGTTCAGGACCCCCTACCCGAGATCCGCCGGTTTTGACACCGACATTGGTGCTTTCTTTGAGAGTTCCTCTGTGACGTCGCCAGAAGGAAGGATGTCTCGTCTCGTCTTTAAAGACGGTACTACTATTGGGGGAGCTTTGACTGTCGGCCAAACTCTCCGGCTAGGCGGTTTCATCATGACCGCCTGTTCGGCCGCCACGCCGACGATGACTTCTCGGGTCATCGAAAACAGCCCCCACATCAAATCGGCACTCGCCGAATAGATGGATCCGGTGGAGCTTGCCTCCCTAAACGAGCTCTTGGATCGCATCGCCGCCCTGGGAGGCGCTACGGACTATGATCGGATTGGGCTTAAACCCGATCAAAGGGAGATTAACTCTCCGCCGGTCACCCATCATATTGCAGTGGTGGAGGAACAATGCGGCGACCTCTCCTCCATATTGAGGACCAACTATGTCCGGATTCCTGAGCTCTCCGAGCCGGATTCCCGTTCGTGGGGGGCCAGCATCCAATCCCTGAACTTAGAGTCAGGCAGCGGGCCAGGATTATCGGGCAACACCTCAGAACCAGAATTTCCAAAATTGGAAATTCCTCGGCCCCTAGATCCAAGATCGGGTAAGGGTTCGGATTCAATTCCACCCACCCACCCAAACATAAGTGATCTTTCCCACATCAGGCAAGAGTCCCAGGAAACAGTACATCACTATTGGGCCAGATTCCTCCTTGCGATGAACAAGGTTAAGGACTGTCGCGAGGAAGACGCAGTCTTATTTTTCTGCAATAATTGCACGGACAAGGGAATCCTTAACGCCATAAATTGTCGTGAGATATCACGCTTCGCTGACTTGGCGTCCATAGTACAAAAGTACGGTGCAATGGAAAGTGCCTGGAAAACTGAAATAAACTTTTGGGATAATCCGGCCCTAAATACGAACCCAGTCTGAAATAAAAGGGTGCACTATCAAAAGACACCCGGGTCAACTACCAAAAAGCGAAAACCCTCTATAGGGCATCAAACCGTACTGGAGGGATGGCTCAATGGACCCTGCAAAATTCATAGTACAGCGGATACAATACCAACGCACAGCCTTAGAGCATGTTGGATACTCCGGCAGGTGGCCAAAAGTGGTGAGGATCTTCTTATCCCAAATGCCACAGAGCACCATCCCGTGGATAACAATACGGTGTTAACAGTCTTTGAGACATTTGCGTCAAATAATAGGCGCAAGCGAACACTCCGCCGCATGGCTGAAATCTGCCACGTAGCAGCAATAAATCCATGGAGTGACACGGCTATTACCTTCAATGCCAGTGATGAACCTAAATTCTGAACAGCCCGAGCACCAGCCGCACTGGTCCTCAGTCCAATTGTGGACGGCTTTCGACTCACCAAAGTACTCATGGACGACAGCAGCGGATTAAACCTCATCTACGAGGAAACTCTTCAAAAAATGGAATTAGACTGGAGCCGCATTGAGCAAAGTAGCACAACCTTCAGAGGAATCATACCCAGTCGGGAGGCACAATGCGCTGGGAAAATCACACTAGATGTGGTATTCGGTATGCCAGATAATTATAGGTCCGAAGAAATTACATTTAAAGTGGCCCCGTTCAGTAGTGGATACCACGCCCTTTTAGGACGTGAGGCGTTCACAATCTTCCAAGCTGTACCCCATTATGGGTACATGAAGCTCAAAATGCCCGGGCCCAACGGAATCATCACTCTCGCCAGTGATCCGGACATAGCACTCCACGCCGAAAACAAAACAGCCGCACTGGCCCTCGAGGCATTATCCGAAGCCCTCTCGGCCGAGAAATTAACTACGCTATGCTCCACAGTGGACAGGGACGACGTGATACTCGATAAGAGATCCAAGTCCACCTCTTTTAAACCAGCGGATGAAATAGTCAAATTCCAAGTCCACCCAACGGACCCTACAAAAACAGCCTCCATCGGGGCACAGTTAAACCCCGTCGTGAACGCTGCACTACGAGAGTTCATGCGCGAGAATTGGGACATATTCGCCTGGCACCCCTCAGACATGCCAGGAATCCCATGCAGGCTGGCCGAGCATAGCCTCAATATCCTAAAGGGATTCAAGCCGGTCAAGCAAGCTCTTCGGCGTTTCGCCGAACCTAAGAGACAAGCCATGGGAGAGGAACTAGCCAAGTTATTGGAGGTTGGATTCATCAGAGAGATAAAACACCCGGACTGGCTAGCAAACCTAGTGATGGTACCAAAGACGGATAAATCATGGCGCCTTTGTGTCGATTTCAAGGACCTCAATAAAGCTTGCCCAAAGGATCCCTTCCCCCTCCCCCGCATCGATCAAATTATCGATGCTACCACAGGACACGAGTCATTGTGTTTCCTCGACGCATACTCCGGTTACCACCAAATCAAGATGGCGGAGTCTGACCAAGCCGCAACGGCATTCATCACACCATACGGTCCCTTCTGTTTCAACACAATGCCTTTTGGGCTCAAAAACGCCGGCGCAACATATCAGCGCATGATTCAGACATGTCTGGAGAAACAAATCGACAAAATAGTAGAGGCATACGTAGACGACGTGGTCGTCAAAACCAAGCACGTCGACTCTTTGATAGACGACTTGAGGCTCACATTCGACAACCTCCGAACATACGACATCAAGCTCAATCCGGAAAAATGCGTTTTCCGCGTACCAGCCGGAAAGCTCATGGGTTTCATTGTCTCCAGTAGAGGTATTGAAGCTAACCCGGCCAAAATCAAAGCTTTGTCACAGTTGGCTACCCCAACAGACCTCAAACAAATCCAGAAGTTAACTGGATGTGTGGCGGCTCTAAGCCGCTTTATCTCCCGCCTAGGAGAAAAGGCTTTACCTCTTTATCGCCTCCTTTGGCGCACCAAACACTTTGAGTAGACGGACGCTGCCACAGCCGGATTGGAAGAAATAAAGGCCATTTTGGCAACCAACCCAATCCTGGCCGCGCCAAACATCGGCGAACCAATGTTGTTGTACATTACGGAAACTCATCAAGTTGTAAGCGCAGTGCTCGTCGTCGAACGAGAAGCTGCCGGGCATAAATTCCCTCTTCAAAAGCCGGTATACTATGTATCCACTGTCCTCACTCCATGCAAATCACGGTACCCACATTATCAAAAGATAGCCTATGCGGTATTCATGGCATCCCGGAAGCTGCGACACTACTTTCAAGAGTGTTTGATTACAGTAGCCTCAGAAGTGCCACTTAATGATATTATAAACAACCGCGACGCTACAGGCCAGATTGCTAAATGGGCCATTGAGCTCCTCCCGTTCGACATAACATACAAACCTCGACGGGCCATTAAGTCGCAAGTATTGGCCGACTTTGTCGCCGAATGGACGGAGGCCGAACTTCCTAAAGAGTATGGCGCATACTCCAATTGGATCATGCACTTCGACGGTTATAAAATGTTGGCTGGTCTAGGGGTTGGCGTCGTCCTGATGTCCCCAACCGAAGATACCGCTCAGTATGTATTGCAAATATTGTACACTGACTCCAACGACGCAGCCGAATATAAAGCTTTGTTGCATGGTCTTCGGATGGTAGTCTCCATGGGCATTCAACGCCTGGAGGTGCGTGGGGATTCAAACCTTGCAATATCCCAAATAAATGGAGACTTTGACGCCAAGGATCCGAAAATGCCGGCCTACCGAAACGCCATCCTAAAAATGTCAGCTCGGTTCGAGGGACTCGAATTTCACCATGTGGCTCGGGAAAACAATCAAGAGGCTGATATCCTCGCCCGCATCAGCGCAAAACGCGATGCGGTTCCCCCCAACATATTTCTGGAAAGGCTGTTCAAGCCATCCGTAGTATGGGAAGGGGACACCGGTAACAATAGTCTGGACCAGGCCAAAATGCCTGATACCGAATACTCTGACACAATTGGAGGCTCCGCCACCGAAATAACACCTTCAGCCCACGTAATAATGCCATTATTGCCCCGTGGACAGAACCATTCCTGGCCTACCTAACTAGGCAGGAACTTCCGGAGGACCAAAATGAGGCACGCTGCATAGTGCGGTGATCTAAGGCCTACAGGGTCCACGAGGGAGAATTGTATAAAAAAGCACTACCGGAGTCCTTCAAAGGTGCATCTCTGAAGAGGAAGGGCGGAACCTTTTGGCAGAAATCCACGTCGGACTCGGCGGTCACCATGCCGCAGCCCGTGCTCTTGTAAGCAAGGCCTTCCGTACAGGATTCTATTGGCCAACGGCCCGGGCAGATGCACAGGACTTGGTCCAACGTTGCGTCGGGTGCCAGCTCTTTGCAAATCAAAGCCACATGCCACCCACCGCCCTCCAAACAATCCCCATTACGTGGCCCTTCGCGGACTGGGGGCTTGACATGGTTGGACCCCTTAAAGGGGGAACCCACAAGAAAAAATACTTACTGGTCATGGTGGATAAATTCACCAAATGGATAGAGGCCAAACCTGTTAAAACAGCCGAATCCGAACCAGTGATAGACTTCATATCTGGGGTCGTACACCGTTATGGCGTCCCCCACAGCATCATCACTGACAACGGCACAAACTTCACAGCCGATGAGGTAAAACTCTAGTGCAGCAAAATGGGCATCAAGCTCGATTATGCTTCAGTCTATCACCCACAAACCAATGGTCAAGTCAAGCGAGCAAACGGTCTTATAATGAGCGGCATTAAACCCAGATTAGTGCGTTCCTTAACGGAGTCTAACACGCACTGGGTAGAGGAGCTCGACTCCGTACTCTGGGGGCTGCGGGCCACGCCGAATCGTAGTACCGGATATACACCCTTCTTTATGGTGTACGGCGCGGAGGCAGTCTTGCCCTGTGACATAATTCATGACTCACCTCGAGTGCGCATGTACGAAGAAAGAGAAGCCGAGCTTGATCGGCAGGACAGTCTGGACACCCCGGAGGAGGAGCGCGACGTAGCCAAAGCCCGTTCCGCATTTTATCAGCAACAGGCTCGCAGATACCAAAGCAGAGAAGTACGGGCCAAAACTTATAACGTTGGCAAACTAGTTCTACGCCTGCCGGATAAGAAAAAGAACAAGCTCGAGCCCAAATGGGAAGGTCCCTTCATTATTGACCAAGTTCTGACCGGTGGAGCGTACCGACTGCGGGATGCATCGACTAGTCGACTCGAGCCGAACCCATGGAACGCGGCCAGGCTCCGAAGATTCTACGCTTAGCATCGGACTCTATGTTCGTCCCCTCCCTTTGTCCATTTTTTGCATATACATTATCTATCTTGTTTTTCTTTCTTCCTTTCTTTTATTCTTTCTCTAGGCCTTCAAGGGCCAACTTGTGCCTCGCTTGCACATTATAGATGCTCCAGCTGCGCTCATCATACCTGGGGGCTTCTTTCACAGAAGCTTAATTATTTATCTGGGCCTCAAGCCCCGCACATGCGTCATGCTTCCGCATGTACCTTTTTTCGCCATTATATGCATCGATATGACTTAAGTTTTGGCCAAGCTGGGTTGCCTGGCTCTTGTATTTATGCCCTACGTTCCCGTTAATTCGG
This sequence comes from Triticum dicoccoides, assembly GCF_002162155.2. Lineage (NCBI taxonomy): Eukaryota > Viridiplantae > Streptophyta > Magnoliopsida > Poales > Poaceae > Triticum > Triticum dicoccoides. Next base: position 145,737,293 of record NC_041392.1, read on the forward strand.
CTAGGGCATAAGGGGAGCACCTCTGCGATTGTTACTGCCGGGTCAGCTGGATGTGTACCTCAGACTGGGTGAAGCCGAAAGCTAGCATTCTTAAGGGAATATTCGGTCGGTGAACAAAAGATGATTTTTATTTATTGTCCATATCTGCCCCCAGATGTTTTTCCTGCGTTTCCTATCGCAGTCCGGACATGCACTTTAGGGCATGCTTACCCAGGGAAAGGAACCCTTAACGGAACTATTCTCCCTGGAAGATGTTTCTTACTACCCATGTAATATAACATAACTAGTTGGGCACTTGTCTGTTCAAGCACTAATGACCCCTACGCCTGGTCTCCATGCATACCCCGGTTCTTATATAACTGCGAGGGTATTCGGATACACTCCGGACTATCGGGTCCCGAGGTTGAGGCGAAAAGGTTCGCCAAGACAAATGATCTACAATCCGGCTAGAAGGCATTATACATGTCACTTTCATTACATAGTCATGCAGACTGACTAAATTCCTCTTCTATACCATCCAACAGGTGGTCTAGCTTACAATCCTGTTGGGAATACTTTGCGGCTAATTCTACTTGCCCGTAAACTAAGCTAACGGGGATCTCTTTTCCGTCGGACCCCACAGGTCCGGCCTCGGCCATGTGATTTGGGTCTACCTTGGTATACCGCGTCTTCACCATGGCCCAGGCTTCTCTGGCACCCTGTCGGTAGGCTGATATCTTCCATAATCAGAAGCGCCGCTGTGCTCCCTTGAGCTTCTCTGCAAGCTCTGCAACGCCCTCTGGCAGGGAGACGGACGGCCACAAGGCCTGGGCAACACCCTGCATCACTTGCCGAACTTGTTCGTGCAGATGTGACAGCTCGGATAGAAGATCACCCGCACACCCGGGCATTTCCTCCGCGGGACGACCCGTCAGCATACCTATAGATATAACGCTGTTAGTCGGCTTCTTCACCGAACTCCTTTAAAAGGATTCGTTCAAGCACTTACTGAAAATGTCGCGCCGAAGCCGCTTATTCTCCTTCTCGGAGTCTGCAAGCTGGCCCCGAACGTCTTTTAGTTCCACGCTCAGCTTAATATTGGCGTTTTGGAGATTGTTTTTCTCCCGCCTAACCTCAGCCAGCACGTGTTTGCCAGCCTCTAGCTATCGCATAACATGCTGGTCCTCCGGATTTTCTCCGGATTCATCTGCAACATCTGTTGTTAGATCTGCAGCCATGCCGCACATTATATGGTAACCATCACTCTTTAAAGTAAATGTTACCAACAGGTGACTTTTTCGGTTCCTGCAATGCGGCCACAGCAGCCCGCAGTTGGGTCTTGCATTCCTCTAGCTCCTGTGATAGCCTAGTATTCTTCTCTGTAAGAACCTGCACAATAAAGATGATCCTTAAATCAGTTCTGCTAACTGTTTCAAGTCTCAGGGGCTACTGATACATATAAATCGTCAGATTTGCTTACCCGTAAATCCTTTACATACTGATCCATGGCTCTGGCTAGACCATCTTGAGCAGCTCGGAGGTACGCTTCTCCAGAATTGAAGGCATCAAATGCCTCTGGTGAGAAACAGGCGTCACGGAGTACGGCTCGGCGGCGCCTATGATTCATGGCGCTTTCCACCTCTGAGTTTGTAGCGGATAATCTATCTACATCCTCTGTAGGGGGATTATCCGGCGCCCGCCCCATATCGGCTTCCGCCTCTATGTCCGATCCTGGCACCCGGCTGGTGGAAGCGTGATTAGTAACATCGCCGGACATATTCCGGCGAGCGTTTTTTCTGTTAAAGAAACACGGGCGTCATTATATTTCGAGAAAGACGACAACCACGGACCGGGGTTTGTTATACCTTTCCGCTGGCGTCTCCATCCTGACCGCCTTCCTTTTTGGCCTACCCGGCCTCGGTGCCTCCTGTTGGCGCGTGGCTGCGGGTTCGGCAGGGCGTCCTGAATTCCTTCCCTGTAAAAATGCCATGTGTATATGGTGGGTGAAGCGTCTAAAAGGGGATCCTAGTTTTGGAGTTGGGATTTTTTGGTTTTTCTTACGTGCGATGCAGGGAGCAGTCTGGGATAGTCGGTCGTAATGGCCACCATGGCATCATCGTAGCTTAACTGATAGAACTGCCGGTCTATCAGCTCCACGAATATAACCGGATCTTCTTCAAGTCCGGAGTCGAGGGCCCGGTCAGGGTCCTCTGGTTGTGGAGAAGGGCTGCTGACCTCCTTTATGGCTTTTCGCAGTTCCTGCCACAAATTGGCAAGGTGAATACTTACAACAAAGAATGCGGGGAAAATGGGAGCAGGGAGATATAACTTACCCAGCTTGGAGGATTGTACATGGAGAATCCATCCCGTGGCTTGATGCGGGTGAACTGCTCTTCCTCACCCTTGAACAATTCGGACAGAATTTTCGCTAAAGCGGCGGCATTGTCCGGACCCTTACGCCCGCAGTGGGTGGCGTCATCCGCCCCGTTGTAACACCACAAGGGGTGCCCACGATATTGAAGTGGTTGCACTCCCCGCATTATGCAAATCGACATAACTTCGATCACTGTCAATCCTGATCGAGCCAGTGCTTTAATTCGGTTCATCAGATAGAGGACTTCTCCATTGTCTTCCACCTGGGGGCTCCGTGGGCGCCAACTTCGGCCTTTCTTCATAGAAGCATTGTTGAACTCAGGAAGACCCTGCCGACAGGGTCCGGAAGGGGAACGTCCTCCATATAAGACCATTCTGAAGGCCAGTCTTCGGATGACTTCTTTGGAGTACCGGACAGGTATCCGGTATTGGCGATGCGCCATATTTCGACTCCGCCCACTTGATAAAGTGACCCCCTCTGTGTGTGAGGAACGAGGCAAAATAGCCTTTTCCACAGCTTGAAGTGTAATTGGAGGCCGTAGAACTCCAGGAGCCCGCGGAGGAACGGATGAATTGGAAATCCGAGTCCCCTTAATAGATAGGGAACAAGGCAGACCCGTTCCCCCATAGAGGGATAGGGAAAGCTCTCCGCTTGCTCCCCGCCATTATAGGTGGCAAGCCCGGCTCGAACGGGCACCATGTACGCCGGAGGGAGAAATCCCTTAGTCTGCAGTTCGACTAAACGACTATGTGGGAGTGAACACCTCTCCCAATCACCGGGCTTAGGGCTTTGGGGGTGGGAGGAGGAGCTACGGAGGTCGGCCATGCTGGAATGGATCTTTCCGGAACGCGCTCTGATGGACTCTCGCTGGGGGAGGATGGTATGGATCGGATCTAAGGATCCCCATCCCTTTAATAGACAATTTATTTATCTGGCTAGGGGGGTGAATGTAAAAACGCCCTGGCGCCTCGTATTCGTTCAACGCATGGGACAAAGCCCTTATTGGGCACAGAGGCCAAGAGGTCCAAACATTTATGGGACCGGACACTGCTTTACAAACATTCGAAAGATGGAGAAGAACCCGCCTTGCAATGCCGAAGGCAATACTGCGCGCCGGACTCATCGTCATTGAAGCCTGGTTCGGGGGCTACTGAGGGAGTCCTGGATTAGGGGGTATCCGGAAAGCTGGATTATATCCTTTGGCCGGACTGTTGGACTATGAAGATACAAGATTGAAGACTTTGTCTCGTGTCCGGATGGGCCTCTACTTGGCGTGGAAGGCAAGCTAGGCAATACGGATATGTATATCTCCTCCTTTGTAACCGACCTTGTGTAACCCTAGCCCTCTCCGGTGTCTATATAAACCGGAGGGTTTTAGTCCGTAGGACAACATACAATCATACCATAGGCTAGCTTCTAGGGTTTAGCCTCTCCGATCTTGTGGTAGATCAACTCTTGTACTACCCATATCATCAATATTAATCAAGCAGGACGTAGGGTTTTACCTCCATCAAGAGCGCCCGAACCTGGGTAAAACATCGTGTCCCCTGCCTCCTGTTACCATCCGCCCTAGACGCACAGTTCAGGACCCCCTACCCGAGATCCGCCGGTTTTGACACCGACAGTGGTGCTCCTGAATGTTTGCGGGGTATATGAATATATAGGAGGAAGAAGTACGTCGGTGGAGCAACGAGGGGCCCACAAGGGTGGAGGGCGCGCCCAGGGGGATAGGCGCGCCCCCCTGCCTCGTGGCCTCCTCGTTGATTGCTTGACATCCACTCCAAGTCCTCTGGATCACGTTTGTTCCAAAAATCACGCTCCCAAAGGTTTCATTCTGTTAGGACTCCGTTTGATATTCTTTTTCTGCGAAACACTAAAATAGGCAAGAAAACAGCAATTTGGGCTGGGCCTCTGGTTAATAGGTTAGTCCCAAAATAATATAAAAGTGTATAAATAAGCCCATTAAACATCCAAAACAGAATATATAATAGCATGGGGCAATAAAAAATTATAGATACGTTGGAGACGTATCAATGTGCAGATTTCGATGGTGCCGTGCGTTCGGTACTTGGATCGGTTGGACCGCAAAGACGTTCGACTACATCAACCGTGTTACTAAACGCTTCCGCTTTTGGTCTACGAGCGTACATAGACACACTCTTCCCTCTTGTTGCTATGCATCTCCTAGATAGATCTTACGTGATCGTAGGAAAATTTTTGAAATACTGCGTTCCCCAACAACACTCTCCCCACTCGTTACTATGCTTCTCCTAGATAGATCTTGCGTGATCGTAGGTTTTTTTTTGAAATACTACGTTACCCAACAGTGGTGTCAGAGCCAGGTCTATGCGTAGATGTTATATGCATGAGTAGAACACAAAGAGTTGTTGGCGATAATAGTCATACTGCTTACCAGCATGTCATACTTTGATTCGGCGATATTGTTGGATGAAACGGCCCAGACCGACATTACATGACCGCCTTCATGAGACTGATTCTACCACCGTGCTTCGCACACAGGTGGCTAGTGGGTGTCTGTTTCTCCAGCTTTAGTTGAATCAAGTTTGACTACGTCTGGTCCTTGTTGAAGTTTAAAACAGCACACTTGACGAAAAATCATTGTGGTTTTGATGCGTAGGTAAGAATGGTTCTTGCTAGAAGCCTGTAGCAGCCACGTAAAACTTGCAACAATAAAGTAGAGGACGTCTAACTTGTTTTTGCAGGGAATGTTGTGATGTGATATGGTCAAGACGTGATGATATATAAATTGTTGTATGAGATGATCATGTTCTATAACAGTTATTGGCAACTGGCAAGAGCCATATGGTATGAAATGCAATCGCCATGTAATTGCTTTACTTTATCACTAAGCGGTAATGATAGTCGTAGAAGCAATAGTTGGCGAGACGACAACGATACTTCGATCGAGATCAAGGTGTCAAGTCGGTGTCGATGGTCATCATAACGGTGCTTTGGAGATGGAGATCAAATGCACAAGATGATGATGGCCATATCATATCACTTATTTGGTCGCATGTGATGTTTATCCTTTATGCGTCTTATTTTTCTTAGTTCGACGGTAGCATTATAAGATGGTATCTCACTAAATTTCAAGGTATAAGTGTTCTCCCTGAGTATGCACCGTTGCTACAGTTCGTCGTGCCGAGACACCACGTGATGATCGGGTGTGATCAGGTCTACATTCACATACAACGGGTGCAAGCCAATTTTGCACACGCAGAATACTCGGGTTAAACTTGACGAGCCTAGCATATGCAGATATGGCCTTAGAACACTGAGACAGAAAGGTCAAACGTGAATCATATAGTAGATATGATCAACATAGAGATGTTCACCATTGAAAACTACTCCATCTCACGTGATGATCGGACATGGTTTAGTTGATATGGATCACGTGATCATTTAGATGACTAGAGGGATGTCTATCTAAGTGGGAGTTCTTAAGTAATATGATTAATTGAGCTTTAATTTATCATGCACTTAGTCTTGATAGTATTTGCAAATTATGTTGTACATCAATAGCCCACATTATAGCTCCCCGTTTATTTTTGATATGTTCCTAGAAAAAAAACTATGTTGAAAGATGTTAGTAGCAATGATGTGGACTAGCTCCATGATCTGAGGATTATCCTCATTGCTGCATAGAAGAATTATGTCCTTGATGCACCGCTAGGTGACGGACCTATTGCAGGAGCAGATGCAAAAGTTATGAATGTTTGGCAAGCTCGGTATGATGACTACTTGATAGTTTAGTGCACCATGCTTTACGGCTTAGAAAGAGGGACTTCAAAAACGTTTTGAACGCCACAGAGCATATAAGATGTTCCAAGAGCTGAAATTGGTATTTCAGACTCATGCCCGAGTCGAGAGGTATGAGACCTCTGACAAGTACTTTGTCTACAAGATGGAGGAGAATAGCTCAACCAGTGAGCATGTGCTCAGAATGTCTGAGTACTACAATGGCTTGAATCAAGTGGGAGTTAATCTTCCAGACAATATAGTGATTGATAGAGTTCTCTAGTTACTATCACCAAGTTAGTAGAACTTTGTGATGAACTATAATATGCAATGGATGACGAAAACAATTCCTGAGCTCTTCGCGATGCTAAAATCGGCGAAGGTAGAAATCAAGAAAGAGCATCAAGTGTTGATGGTTAACAAGACCACTAGTTTCAAGAAAAGGGGCAAAGGAAAAGAAAGGGAACTTCAAGAAAGAATGGCAAGCAAGTTGCCACTCCCGTGAAGAAACCCAAAAGCTAGACCTAAGCCTGAAACTGAGTGTTGCTACTGCAAGGGAAATGGTCACTGGAAGCGGAATTACCCCAAATACTTGGCGGATAAGAAGGATGGCAAAGTGAAAGGTATATTTGATATACATGTTATTGATGTGTACTTTACTAGTGTTCATAGTAACCCCAGGGTATTTGATACCGGTTCAGTTGCTAAGATTAGTAACAAGAAACAGGAGTTGCAAATGAACAAAGACTAGTTAAGGGCGAGGTGACGATGTGTGTTGGAAGTGATTCCAAGGTTGATAAGATCACCATCGCACACTCACTCTATCTTCGGGATTAGTGTTGGACCTAAATAAATGATATTTGGTGTTTGCGTTGAGCATGAATATGATTGGATCATGTTTATTGCAATACAGTTATTCATTTAAGTCAAAGAATCATTGTTGTTCTGTTTACATGAATAAAACCTTCTATGGTCATACACTTAATATAAATCGTTTATTGAATCTCGATCATAGTCATAAACATATTCATAATATTGAAGCCAAAAGATGCAAAGTTAATAATGATAGTGCAACTTATTTGTGGCATTGTCGTTTAGGTCATATTGATGTAAAGCGCATGAAGAAACTCCATGCTGATGGGCTTTTGGAATCACTTGATTATGAATCACTTGATACTTGTGAACCATGCCTCATGGGAAAGATGACTAAGACTCCGTTCTCCAGAACAATGGAGCGAGCCACTGACTTATTGGAAATAATACATACCGATGTATGCGGTCCGATGAGTATCGAGGCTCACGGCGGGTATCATTATTTTCTGACCTTCACAGATGATTTGAGCAGATATGGGTATATCTACTTAATGAAACATAAGTCTGAAACATTTGAAAAGTTCAAAGAATTTCAGAGTGAAGTGGAAAATCATCATAACAAGAAAATAAAGTTTCTACGATCTGATTGCGGAGGCAAATATTTGAGTTACGAGTTTCGTCTTCATTTGAAACAATGTGGAATGGTTTCGCAACTCACGCCACCTGGAACACCACAACGTAAAGGTGTGTCCGAACGTCATAACCGTACTTTATTAGATATGGTGCGATATATGATGTCTCTTACCGATTTGCCACTATCGTTTTAGGGTTATGCATTAGAGACAGTTGCATTCACGTTAAATAGGGCACCATCTAAATCTGTTGAGACGACACTATATGAACCGTGGTTTGGCAGGAAACCTAAGCTGACGTTTCTTAAAGTTTGGGGTTGCGATGCTTATGTGAAAAAGCTTCAACCTGATAAGCTCGAACCCAAATCGGAGAAATGCGCCTTCATAGGATACCCAAAAGAAACTGTCGGGTACACCTTCTATCACAGATCCGAAGACAAGATATTCGTTGCTAAGAATGGATCCTTTCTAGAGAAGGAGTTTCTCTCGAAAGAAGTGAGTGGGAGGAAATTAGAACATGATGAGGTAGTTGTACCTTCTCCCGAATTGGAAAATGGTTCATCACAGAAATCAGTTACAGTGATGCCTACACCAATTAGTGAGGAAGTTAATGATGATGATCATGAAACTTCAAATCAAGTTACTACCGAACCTCGTAGGTCAACCAGAGTATGTTCCGCACCAGAGTGGTACATTAATCCTGTTCTCGAAGTCATGTTACTAGACCATGACGAACCTACGAACTATGAGGAAGCAATGATGAGCCCAGATTCTGTGAAATGGCTTAAGGCCATGAAATCTGAGATGGGATCCATGTATGAGAACAATGTCGGGGGTTTGGTGCGACATATGCCAAAGGATGGCTTATCATGGTGGGGGCGAGTAGAACGTCACCGGTGCCTGGAAACGGGATGAGGCGAAGGCATGCACGTGGCGAATCTTACCCAGCTTCAGGGCTCTCTGGGGAGATAATACCCCTACTGCTGCTCTGCGGGGTCTCCGCATGATCACTATGGCAAAGTGTTTACACGGTTGCTCCTTGAGCTGTTTCTTGGAGGTAGGAGAGGGCAAGGCTAGCTCTCTCCCTTCTATATGATCTGGCCTAGAGCTAATGGGTTCCAACCCTTTGCATGGGTGCCCTGGGGGGTTTATATAGGCCTACCCCCCAGGGGTACAATGGTAATCCGGTGGGACGCGGGCCCAGCCGTCAGCGCCTCTAGCCTCCGTCTTCCCCACCGACCGCTGGGGCCCGCCGACTGGCAGGCCCCGCCGCATGGCCTGGTACGGAGCCGACAGGCCGCGTCCGCCGCGGGCGGGTCTTGCCGGCTGCTGATTACTGTGACGTGCTTCTAATGACGCGGGCTTGATCATGGGGTCGTGGCAACAGCCCCGCCGCCTGGCGGGCGATCACTATTGCCACTCTCCATCACATCTTGATTAATGGTGCATGGGCCCCGGGGGAGGGCTCGGCCGACTCCCCCGGGCCGACTCCCGACGGGTCCGACTGGTGGTCCTCTTGCCGTCTCCTGGGTTCTCACCGATTGGTGGGACCCGCTGCCTCTGAGCCGTATAGACAAGCCGTCGTGGGTGCGGGATTCGGTCCTGCGGTGCTGATGTCAGGGTCGGCATGGCAATAGTGCCACGCCGCACGGAGATCTTCCGGGGTACGGCGTGCTGTGGCCATGCCCGCCCTTGGTAAGGGGCGGGAGTGGGCTTCACTGTAGCCACTCTCCCGCCCCGTCCCCCTTGATGAGGTCACGGGGTTTGTTGGAGTCGCAGGCCGACTCCCCAAAGTTGGCTTCTCCGAAAGACGCCAGTCAGGAGTCGGCTTACCCTGCGGTCGTCCCTGGGACTCGGCCGCGAGTGGTCAGTCGGCCGTCTTGCCATTGATTCTTGAAGGCGGCTCTTCGTCCTGGGGCCTTGAGGGGCGCAGCCTGCCCCGATGTTTTGAAAGGTTCTGGGGCTTGGGTTGGCCTACCCGTGGCCCATTACTCTGACAGTAGTCCCCGAAGCTGATGAGGCGCCGCGGACGGTCAGCCGAGAAGCCTCAGCAGTTTCTCCTTCCGGGTGCTCAACACATGGTCTTGGATGGACTTCTGCCGGGCCGACTAGAAGGAGTCGGACTCGCTCAACTCGGATTCGCTCAATTCCAACTCGCACAATATTTCGAACGTCGCGGCGGGATCCAAGTAGCGTGCTAGATAAGCCTCCAGGCCGCCGCCCGTTCTAGGCCTGTCATGCGATGACACGTGGCTGGGCCATTCTGCCAACCTACGCGTGCGACGGGACACGCCCATAGGCGGGGCCCGCCACTACCGCGCCTCGGCGCCCGAGCGGATCCGCCGCGGCCCCGGCGGACGGTTGGGATTCTCGTGGAGTTACTGCGCGTAGTAACTTTGTCGTGGACCGTGGGGGTCGTGGGTCCGTGGGCGCAGTAAATCCCACGACCGCCCCCTCGGCTTCGCAGCCCACGAGGCTATAAGTAGGGGAAAGAGGGGGGCACGCGCGCTCCTCCTTCCCACCACTCCTCGCTCTCTTCCTTCTCACTGCTCCTCGCTCTCCTCCTTCTCACTGCTCCTCGCTCTCCTCCTTCTTCTTCTTCTTCGCTCCGCCGCGCGCCCAAGCTCCGACGAACGTCGCGGCGATCAGCTCGCGATGAGCTCTTCCTCTGCCGCCGTGCCTTCCCCGGTGCGCTCTGGTACCTGGGACGGCTCCAAAGTTCACGACGACCACGTCGAGTTCCTCCGCCGGACTCGTCGGCTCCCCGGCGAGGATCACGTGCGGGTGCGTCTTGCGCCGAAGGGGGAGATTTCCCCCGCGCCGCAGGAGGGCGAGCGGGTCATCTTCCGCTCGCACTGCTTGCGCGGGTTGGGGCTTCCGGTGAGCAGTTTCTTCCGATCCTTCCTGGAGTTCTACGGCCTCCAGCCGCACCACCTCACCCCCAACACAGTGGTGCTGCTGTCTGCCTTCGTGGCCTTGTGCGAAGGCTTCCTCGGAGTCCTCCCGACCCTCGAGATCTGGGGGGAGTTCTTCTTCTCCAAGCTCGGCACCCAGGCTGCAGGCGCGCCGGCTCAATGCGGCGCTTTTATTGCCGTGCGAAGGTCGGGGGCCGACAACCCCTTCCCCTCCATCTCGCTGATAAAGTCGGTGAAGATGTGGCAGAGATCGTACTTCTACGTCAGGAGCGTCTCCGCGAGGGGCGACTGGGTCAACCTGCCGGCTTTCGAAGCCGGCCCGTCGGCTGGGAGACTGCCCAACTGGTCGTATCGGGCCAAGTCGCTGACGCCTGCGGGAGCCGGCGCCATCGCGCGACTCCGAGTGTTGACGCAGTCGGAGGGCTTGACTGGTCCAGACCTGCTGGCCGCCTTCGTGGCGTGCCGAGTTCTCCCGCTCCAAGGCCGCCCCCATATGATATGCCAGATGAGCGGGCACCGCGACCCGAGTCGGATGTGCACCAAGGACATGCCTCACGAGGAGGTGGCCTTCATGGTGAACTACCTCTCGGACAGCAAGCTCCTGGAGGATTGGCGGTTCGGCAAGGAGCCGTACTCCCGCGCCAACCCCCAGCCTGCGGTGAATTACCTTTCCTTTCTTTCTTTGGATTGTCTTTTTTCTTGCCGAGTTTGTTTTGACCAGTCGGCTTTGGTCAGAATCCCCTCCTCCACCCGCCAGTCGGCACCTCGGGGCCGGCCCGCGAGTTCCTCGCCGACCGGGCGGAGAGCGACGTCGATGACCCCGATCTGGGGGCGGCGGCTCTGGAGGAGGACGACGCCGAGGGAGGAGGAGGAGCAGGAGGCGACTTCAGGCCTTCGGCCACTTTCGCTGACTGGCCTGACGACGACACCGAGGGAGAAGTCGCCCCCCGCCATCGGCCAGGAGCCGGCCAGCCTAGCGCGGGCTCTTCTGCTGCGCCGGGGGCTCAAGGCGGCGGGAAGAAGCGTAGGGTCGTGCCGACCTTGTTCGGCAGTCGGCCAAAGAAGCCTAAGGGTCCGGCTGCAGTGACCCGGCAGGATGAGGCAGCTGCGAAGGCCATCCGCTTCTGTAAGGAAGTGAAGAAGCCGCCATTGGTCTCCGCGTGAGTATTCTGTCTTAATGCTTTATTCTTCTTTGTGGCTTTGTCTGAGTCTTTGCTTGCTCCCCTTGCTTCAGGGCTCCCCTCACTCTTGAGAGGGTCACCGCCGCCTCCGTCATGGGGTCAGCGGAGACGTCCGCCACCACTCGGCGGATTGACCCTGCTCCTGACCTTCGGGAGGCGACAGAGCGGAATGCGCAGGAGAAGCGCAACAAAGAAGAGGCCGTTCGCCTGGAGAAGGCAGAGGCCGATAGGGCGGAGGCCTCCGCCAAGAAAAAACTGGCGGAGGCCGAAGCCGCCGCCACGACGAAGCAGCAGGCTGAGGAGGCCGCACGCCGCCAATCGGCGGTGTTCGTCACCCCGTTGAACTCTGCACCGCCGCCTCCGGAGTTCACGGGGCAGACTGGGGAAGCCGGCGGCGAGAACCCCGCCGTGGAGAGGGAAGGTGGTGACCCTTCTACGCCGGACGTGATCGTTCCGCCGCCGCCTCCGCCGCCGTCTGAGGGAGCGCAAGGCAAGCAGCCAGCGGACCCTCTGGTACCGCCGACCGAAGACGAGGCCGTGGCGAGGTTACTCCTCCAAGTCGGCTGCGCCGCCGTCAGGAGAAGGCGACTTCGGCACCCCGCCCCCTGGAGGTCGGCACCGCCAGCTCGGCAATCCCAGACGCCGAAGCGACGAGCGCCGCGCCCATTGGGTGGGTGCGAGGAGGCGGCACAGGGCCGCTGAACCAGACGCTTCTGGACGTCCAGGCGAAGCTTTGTGTCGAGGGCGACGCTCTCCAGAATTGCACCAAGGCGTACCTGGCGTCGCGGGCAGCCGTCCGGGTATGTTTTTTCCTTTGGTCCTTGTTTCCTTGTTCCTCTCTGTGGGGGCGCGCCAGCGCACCCACTGGGTGTAGTCACCGAGTTTAGGGCTGGCTGCTGAGCAGGCGGCCCGGAACTCCAATTGATGAACTCTGGGTATTAATTTTTTGTCTGAAATGCATGACGCAGGATTACCACAACCTCCGCATCACTACCTTCAACCGTAACGTTGAAGAGCTGGGCAAGCGGACCGCCGATTTGTCGGAGAGCTGAAGTAAGTCTTTTTCCTTCTTTGCGGGGGCGCGCTGGCGCACCCGCGGGCTGTAGTCCCCGAGATTCGGGCCGACAGCTGAGCAGTCGGGCCGGATCTCCCCGGCGATCTTCTTTATTGATGACTTAACGCCTTCTTTCTTTCTTCTTTTCATGAGCCAATGCTGCTCTTCAACAGCAGCTGAGCGAAGCCAACTCCGCATTGCACGCCAAAGGGGAGGAGTGCATCAAGCTCGCCACGGAGCGTGATCTGTTGGCCACTCAATTAGCAGAGCAGAAGGAGCTGCTTGTGAAGACGCAGAGGGAGGCGGAAGAGATGGAGACCGCCCTCCTGGCCGAGTTCGCGAGCGAGCGCTCCTCCTGGTCTGACAAGGAGGCGATGCTGGCCTCCGGCTTCCATGACATTGAAGACATTGTTGATGGTGAGTTTCTTTACTTTCTTTCTTCGAGCTGCCGATTATAAGTCGTGCCGACTCCTGGTTTTTGACTTGCTTCTTCGTTTCTTCCATCTTGGCAGACTTCTTTCCTGGGCACTCACAGGCCGCCATCCAAGCCATCGAGGTTGATCGTGAAGGTCGGAGGGCGGAGGGCGCAGAGATCGCCGCCGACGCCCCTCGAACCCTTGACGAGCACATCCTGAGCATCGAGGCTCGCCTTCGACCAACTCGCCGGATGTTGCGCCGGCTTCAGCGTGTCGGTGCCCAGGCGATTGCCGCCCTGTGGCCGGACATGCAGGCTCCACGCACCCCCAGCCTGACGGCCGACTGGCTAGAGGTCGCGGCTGGTCGTCTTGAGGCCTGGAAGGGCTCTTCGGCCCGAGCTGGAGCGCGCCGGACCTTGGAGTTCGTCAAGGCGTGGTATCCGGGGCTGGATCTAGACCGGTTGGCCACGCTTCGGTCGGAGGCCCAGCCGGAGTTGGCAGATGCGGAAGACGCCCTC
>NC_041392.1:145751364-145770392 GCF_002162155.2 Triticum dicoccoides
GAGTACACCAACACCAGCATCTTCATCCCCGAGCGGTCTGAAGACGGTGAGGAGGTACCGCCGGAGTAGTTTGGGATGAACCCAGACTACGGCGAGGACTCGGCGGAGGTGATTGGCTCCAGCGTCGAGGAGGAAGGCGAGGCGGAGGACGGCGGAGGCACCGGAAGATGGAGCAGACGGCCAGCCTTAGCTCGACCGCGCCTCCAGCAACGAGCCGCATGCGACCGACCCGACTGCCGCCGGAGGCGATCAAGCCGAGACTAGCCAGCCGGCCGCCCCGACGCCTGAAGCTGCTGCCTCATCCGACCCTCCAAATCCGTCAGCTGCTTCCTAAGCTGCCGCTTTACCTTTATTTTATCTGCTTCAGTAGTCTTTGAAGAACTAGTTAATTCGCACAATTCCACCCGCGGGGTGTATTTTGAACTTCTGCTCGAAGATTCGGCCAAGGGCCTATGCTATGTAAATATATTTATCCGAGTTCTATCTTTTCTTGCTCATTGCTCTTTTGGCTTTTTTCCTTTGATGCTTTCTCTTAGTTGCCAGCCTTGCCAATCGGACAGCCGCTCTGCGGACTGCCGCTGGATCAAATGCTTGGCTACTTTGGGAAGGCAAGTACTTAGCCGTTTTTAAGAGTTTTTGAGCAAGTTGAATAGGAGGCGGCAATCCGACTACTCGAGAGTCGGTTTGCAAAAAGGCTGGAAGCCGTCTTGAGCTATGTTTTATGCTTTGAGTCCTTATCCATTTTTCATGCGAATGCCCATTCTACCTTACTTCTGCCCACCGTGCAGTCGCTCTGCAAGCTGTGGCTTCTGACAGGAGACGGTTTAGGCGTTTACACACTACTTGTCCGACTGCAGGAAGCATTTCATAGTGCAAGGCGGCAAGTCCCCGGGCCGACTTGTCGAGCCCGGTGCCAAACGGCATAAAAAGGAGTAACATACTTGCAGGCATAATTTTTATCATACAGACAAAAGAGGGCAGTCTCCGAGCTCGTCTCGGGGGCCCCGAAGTCTTGGTACTTTAATACAAAAGGTAGCGTGGTACATACTACATCAACTGTAAAACCTTCGGAGGAGATTTTCATTGCATGGCCGCTCCGTCTCCTAGACGAAGTCGTCCCTCTTGCGTGCTCGGGGCTTCTGAGCGTCAATCAGGTAGTAGGAGTCATTGCCCAGTACTTTGCTAATGATGAAAGGGCCTTCCCAAGGTGCCGACAGCTTGTGCTGGCCGGCTGTTCGCTGGATCAGCCGGAGCACAAGGTCGCCTTCTTGGAAAGATCTTGGCCTGACCTTCCTGTTGTGGTATCGGCGCAGGCTCTGCTGGTAGATGCTGGACCGGCTGAGTGCCAACAGTCGGCCCTCTTCCAGCAGATCGACGCCATCTTGTCGTGCTTCTTCTGCTTCCTCCTCGCTGTACATGGTGACTCGTGGGGAGTCGAACTCTATGTCCGTTGGGATGACGGCTTCGGCACCGTAGACGAGGAAGAAAGGCGTGAAGCTGGTTGACTTATTTGGAGTCGTGCGTAGACTCCAGAGAACGGCTGGTAGCTCGTCGAGCCAGCAGCCAGCCAAGCGCTCTAGAGGCTCGATCAGCCGGGGTTTGATGCCGGACAGGATGAGGCCGTTTGCTCGCTCCACCTGGCCGCTTGACTGTGGATGGGCGACGGATGCTAGGTCTAGTCGGATGCCCTGTGTTGCGCAAAAACGGGCCAAGGCGCCTTTGGCGAAATTTGTGCCGTTGTCGGTGATGATGTTGTGTGGTATGCCGTACCGAATTGTGATATCGGCGATGAAAGTCACGGCAGTCGGGCCGTTCAGCTTCTTGATTGGCTTCGCTTCTATCCACTTGGTGAACTTGTCCACTTCGACAAGTAAGTGAGTTAAGCCACCTCGTGCTGTCTTGAATGGTCCCACCATGTCTAGACCCCAAACTGCGAAAGGCCAGGCAATGGGGATGGTCTTGAGTGCAGAAGCAGGCTGGTGCGGCTTGGAGTTGAACTTCTGGCACCCTTTGCATTTTTGGACTAACTGCTTGGCCTCTTCTAGGGCAGTCGGCCAGAAGAAACCGTGTCGAAAGGCTTTTGCGACGAGCGCTCTTGAAGCCGCATGGTGGCCGCACTCGCCTTGATGGATGTCTTTGAAAATTGTTTGGCCTTGCTCTGGCTCTACGCAGCGCTGGTAGACACCAGTGACGCTGCGCCTGACCAGCTCTCTGTTGACTATGGTGTAGGCTGCCGCCCGGCGTTGTACTTGCCGAGCTGAGGTCTCATCAGTTGGCAGCTCTTTGCTCACTAGGAATTTGAGGATGGGCCGGGCCCATGAGGGTGCTGCTACTTCTTTGACTGCCAAAACTGCGACTTGGACGAGGGCGGTTGGGCTGGGAGGCGGCAGGTTGGAGTCAACAACCGCTTGCTGGGTTAATGAAGTCCCCAGGCTGACTGGCGCGGCCCTTGGGTCGAGTTCTGGAGTCTTCGAGTCGCTGCCGCAGTCCCCGAGCCGGGTTCGACTGTGGAGGCTTTAGAGCCATCTGCCGAAATCCCCGTACCGACTGACGGGGCTGTGGAGTCGGTTCCGACGCCTTCGGGGGGAGTCGGCACAAAAATGGAGTCTGATTCTGGTGAAGGCTTGACAGACGGCTTGAGGAGGCGTTGAAGGGCGACGCCGGATGGTATTTCTTGGCGGGTAGAGCCGATTCGTGCCAAGGCGTCTGCTTGGTCATTGTCGTTTCTTGGCACATGGAGGAACTCGCGCCCTTCGAAATACCCGCTGAGTTGCTGCACGAGGAAACGGCAACTCGCCATGTTTGCATCTTTCGCGTCCCAGTCGCCAGATGACTGCTGGACCACTAAGTCCAAGTCGCCATAACACAAGATCCGGTGGATGCCAAGTTCTTTGGCAAGCCGGAGCCCGTGAATGAGCGCCTCGTACTTGGCGACGTTGTTGGAGGCGGCAAAGTGGATTTGCAGCGCGTATTTGAGCTTGTCGCCTTTGGGAGAGGTGAGGACGACGCCGGCTCCCAAGCCGGTGTGCATCTTGGAGCCGTCGAAATGCATCCGCCAATGGGTGGAATCAGGCGCTGGAGGTAGGTACTGGGTCTTGGCCCAGTCGACGAGAAAGTCGGCCAATGCTTGTGACTTGATAGCGGTGCGGGGCTGGTAGTGGATGGTGTAGGGAGCCAGCTCTATGGCCCACTTGGCCACTCGGCCAGAAGCATCTCGGCTACCAATGATCTCGGCAAGCGGGGCCATGCAGACCACCATGATTGGATGCTCTTGAAAGTAAGGCTTCAGTTTCTTGGCAGTAAAGTGTATACCATAGCACATCTTCTGGTAGTGGGGGTAGTTCTGCTTGGAGGTCGACAGTACTTCGCTCAGGTAATATACCAGTCTCTGGATAGGTAGTGCCTTGCCTTCCTCCTTGCGTTCTACTACAATGACCATGCTGACCACCCGGCTGGTGGCGGCGATGTACAGGAGCATAGGTTCCTTGGGGGTCGGAGCCGCCAGGACAGGTGGAGTAGTCAGCATCTTCTTCAGCTGGAGAAAAACTTCGTCTGCCTTATGGTTCCACTCGAAAAAAGTGGTCTTCTTCATGAGTTGGTATAAGGGGAGAGCTTTCTCACCCAGCCAACTGATGAATCGGCTGATGGACACCAAGCAGCCAATGAACCTTTCCACATCCAGCAGTCGGCTGGGTACCTCCATTCTCTCAATGGCCTTGATCTTTACTGGGTTGCATTCTATGTCGCGTTCAGAGACCAGGAAGCCAAGGAGCTGGCCGGCTGGTACTCCAAAGATGCACTTCTTGGGATTGAGCTTGATCTGGAATCGGCGTAGGTTCTCAAAGGTCTCCTTGAGGTCTTCCAGCAGCGTTCCGCGCTTTTCCGTCTTCACCACCACGTCGTCTACGTAGACGTGGGCGTTTCTGCCGAGCTGCTTGAGGAGGCACTTCTGCATGCAACGCTGAAAGGTGGCGTCGGCATTCCTTAAGCCGAACGTCATGGTGAGGTAGCAGAAGGCTCCAAATGGTGTGATGAAGGCGGTCTTCAGTCTGTCAGCCGGGTTCAGCTTGATCTGGTGATATCCTGGGTATGCATCCAAAAAACTCAACAGCTCGCATCCGGCTGTGGAGTCTATCACCTGATCGATTCTTGGTAGAGCAAATGGGTCCTTGGGGCAGGCCTTGTTGAGGCTCGTGTAGTCAATACACATTCGCCACTGCTTGTTCTTCTTCAGTACCAGGACCGGATTTGCTAGCCATTCTGGAAAGAACACTTCCATAATGAAGCCGGCTGCTAGGAGTCGGGCTATCTCTTCTTCGACAACTCTTCTCTTCTCTTCTGATAGGCGGCGCAGGGGCTGCCTGACCGGCTTTGCATCAGATCGGATATGTAACTTGTGCTCGGCGAATTCCGTCGGTACACCTGGCATGTCTTTGGGGGACCAAGCGAAGATGTCCCGATTCTCACGGAGGAAATCCACGAGCTCGCCTTCCTATTAGCTGTCGAGGTTTGCACCTATGACGGCGTACCTCTCTGGGTGCTCCGGATCCAAGGGTATCTTCTTTGTCTCTTTGGCCGGTTTGAACGAACCCTCGGCCTCCGACTCTTTTGGGTTGGGCGATACCTCAGGCTGCTTGCCGGCCATCGCCACAACTCGCTCAAGGAGCCGCTTCTCGACCGCGATTACCGGGAACTCAGCCAGCCGACTGCTCTCAGCCGCACAAGCAGACGACTTCCGGTAGTCGCCAGCCATAGTCAGAATTCCTCTGGAACTGGGCATCTTCATCTTGAGGTAGGCGTAGTGGGGGACCGCCATGAACTTGGCCAAGGCGGGTCGGCCGAGTAGCGCATGGTATGGGCTCTCGAGGTCCACCACCTCAAACCAAACAAACTCTCGGCGGAAGTGATCTTTGTCTCCAAAGAGGACGTCCATCAGGATCTTGTCGATTGATGAGCAGGAAAGCCCAGGAACAATGCCGTGGAACCGGCTGTTCTGAAGCTGTCTTTGCTTGATTCCTAACTTCTCCATGGTGTCCTTGTACAGGATATTGATGTTGCTGCCTTCGTCTATCAGAACTCGCGAGAAACGCGCAGCTCGTCTGTCCGTAGCAAAGGTGGCGTCCAGGACCAAGGCATAGGAGCCCGGACTCGGCATCACTTCTGGGTGGTCAGCCCTGCTCCAGCTGATGGGCTTCTCAGACCAGTGCATGAACTCTGGCGTCTCCGATGCTACTGCATTCACCTCTTATCGCTGCAGCCGCCAGCTGCGTCGATCATCAGCCATACTGGTAAACACCATGTAGGCTCCGTGCTCTTCAGGGTATTCGTCTTGTACTGCGCCGACTGGCCTGACAGCCGGCTGCTGGGGCGGAGGCGGAGGCGGCTGCCCAGCAAGCGGGGGAGGCCGGAGGCCGTCTCCCTTAGCGATCCTGGTGAGCCAGTGGCACTTCCGGGTGGTGTGATTCGACGGCTTCGTGCCGCTATGGAATTTGCAAGGTCCATCCAGGGTCTGCTCATAGGAGAAGGCCGGCAACCAGTTTGGCTTGCCGCCTTTTTGTCGCTTGGGCGGAGGCTGCTCATCTGGCTGGTGGGCTTCGACGGTCGCGACCTGCCGGCTGCTGGAAGCCAGCTGCGGGGCCTTGCGCTTGTGGTCGCCCTGCTGTTGTCGCCGGTTGGCGTCTGCCGCCAGAGTTCTTGGAGCTTGAGGGGCCACTTTGCCAGTTGTGCTGATTTGAATCTCCGCCTTCATGGAGGAGTCGGCCGTGGCGTACTTGTCCGCTATGATCAGCAGCTCGTCGACGGTTTCTGGCTCGTCGCAGAGGAGCTTGTGCTTGAGGAGGGTGCCTTCTCTGCACCCGGCTGTGAAGTACTCGATGGCCTGCACCTCGTGCACGCCCTCACAGGAGTTCTGAAGCTCGGCCCAACGCGTGAGGTAATTGCGAGTCGACTCGTCGGGGCCTTGCACGCACAAGGAGAGCTGACGAGGCTTGGGAGGATGCTTGTACGTGCTGGTGAAGTTGCGGACGAATGCTTCGGTGAAGTCGACCCAGCTGTTGATGCTGCGGGGCTTCAGGCTGTTCAGCCATGTCCGGGCCGTGCCCTGGAGCATGAGCGGAACGTACTTTACGCCGACACGCTTGTTGCCTTTTGCTATGCTGACAGCCGTGGAGTAGTCGACTAGCCAGTCTTCCGGCTTCACGGAGCCGGTATACTTGGGCGTGTCTCTTGGGAGCGTGAACCCTCTGGGAAAGGGCTCGTCCCGAATGCAGGGCCTGAAACAAGGCGGACCCAGCTCGTCTTCTTCTTCCAGCGCTAAGGATCGGTGAAGTCGGTCGATCCGATGGCGGGCGTCATTCTCTCCAACTCCCTCTCGGCGGCCAAGGCGGTCGCCAAGAGTCGGATGGTCAATAGGCGGCGGGGAGACTCGCCTCTCCTTGCGGGGAGGGGAGGCGGACAGTCGTCCCGTCGTTCCACTGCTCTCGGGCGGCCGTCTCGGTCGCGCTCTATGGTAATGCGAGTCCGACTGTGGCTGACAGCCGGCTCCTTGTCTCTTCTTCCTCAGGCGCCGCCAGTCAGCGTCCGAGACGTCGCGCCTTTATCTCGATGAAGGTCGTCGTTTGGCCGCTGCGGCGCCTCCGTGCGGCAGCCGGCCTTGTTCTGCATGGCGGCCGCGTCGAGGAGCCGTTGGACTCGCTCCATCATGAGGCGGCGTTCTTCGCCCTTGAAATTGTCCAGCTCATCCGCCGCTGCCTGGGTGGCTCGGATGTTCTCCGCTGGTGTAGCGTACACAGGGCGGCTTGCCCCAAACAGGTTGGCGATGGCTACGCCGCGCTGCTGGACCGCGCCAAGGCGGCTGGGCCCCGCCAGGGCCGGCGAGCCACCGACGGTGCGATCCATCTCCCGCTGGTAGGCTTCTGACAAGCGCCTCATGCTGGCCAGCTTCTTTGCGCCTTCAACGAGCTGAAGGCGGCGCGCCTCCAACGTCTGTGCGTCAGTGTCTTCCGGAATGGGCGCAGTTAGGTCTTGTAGCGCCACGCCGAGTGAGTCGTGCGCTCCTCCGCCGGGGAGCTCGTCATGACTGATGACGAGCACCTCGGTGATGGTGCTTCCGTTGCTCTCCGCGCGAGGGAGAGGTTCGTCGTGGACCACCACATTGGTGGGGAACGCGTCGAGCGACATGGTGTCGGAGTCGACCAACATCGGGTCGGTAGAGCCTACGGACTCTAAGTCTACGGCAGGCTCGCCGGAAACGTGGAGCTGATCGAGGAGGCCCGCGAGGAGGCTCTCGGGGCCGCCCGTGCCTGCGTTGGATGCGGGTTCGTTGGAGAGGCGAACCTCGTCGACAAGTTTGGCCAGGCAGCTGGCTGCGCAGGCGATCTCAACGCCGCTTAGCGCATCGGCGCAAACTCTGTCCGGCGTGCCTAGCTGGCTGCGCTCGCCAGGGAGAAAAAAGGTTCCCGTCCAGAACAGGTCTCCGGACGGCGGTGCACCAGGCCCCACGGTGGGCGCCAAATGTCGGGGGTTTGGTGCGACATATGCCAAAGGATGGCTTATCATGGTGGGGGCGAGCAGAACGTCGTCGGTGCCTGGAAACGGGATGAGGCGAAGGCATGCACGCCGGCGAATCTTACCCAGCTTCAGGGCTCTCCGGGGAGATAATGCCCCTACTGCTGCTCTGCGGGGTCTCCGCATGATCACTATGGCAAAGTGTTTACACGGTTGCTCCTTGAGTTGTTTCTTGGAGGTAGGAGAGGGCAAGGCTAGCTCTCTCCCTTCTATATGATCTGCCCTAGAGCTAATGGGTTCCAACCCTTTGCATGGGTGCCCTGGGGGGTTTATATAGGCCTACCCCCCCCAGGGGTACAATGGTAATCCGGCGAGACTCGGGCCCAGCCGTCAGCGCCTCTGACCTCCGTCTTCCCCGCCGACTGGCCTGGTACGGAGCCGACAGGCCGCGTCCGCCGCGGGCGGCTCTTGCCGGCTGCTGATTACTGTGTCGTGCTTCTGATGACGCGGGCTTGATCATGGGGTCATGGCAACAGCCCCGCCGCCTGGCGGGCGATCACTATTGCCACTCTCCATCACATCTTGATTAATGGTGCGTGGGCCCCGGGGGAGGGCTCGGCCGACTCCCCCGGGCCGACTCCTGACGGGTCCGACTGGTAGTCCTCTTGCCGTCTCCTGGGTTCTCACCGACTGGTGGGACCCGCTGCCTCTGAGCCGTACAGACAAGCCATCATGGGTGCAGGATTCGGTCCTGCGGTGCTGATGTCAGGGCCGGCATGGGAACAGTGCCACGCCGCACGGAGATCTTCCGGGGTACGGCGTGCTGTGGCCATGCCCGCCCTTGATAAGGGGCGGGAGTGGGCTTCACTGTAGCCACTCTCCCGCCCCGTCCCCCTTGATGAGATCACGGGGTTTGTTGGAGTTGCAGGCCGGCTTCTCCGGAAGTCGCCAGTCAGGAGTCGGCTTACCCTGCGGTCGTCCCTGGGACTCGGCCGCGAGTGGTCAGTCGGCCCTCTTGCCATTGACTTCTTGAAGGCGGCTCTTCATCCTGGGGCCTTGAGGGGCGCAGCCTGCCCCGATGTCTTGAAAGGTTCTGGGGCTCGGGTTGGCCTACCCGTGGCCCATTACTCCGACAAACAAAGTATGGACTTTGATTGACTTTCCCGATGATCGGTGAGCCATTCAGAATAAATGGATCTTCAAGAGGAAGACAGACGCTGATAGTAGTGTTACTATCTACAAAGCTCGAATTGTCGCAAAAGGTTTTCGACAAGTTCAAGGTGTTGACTACGATGAGATTTTCTCACAAGTATCGATGCTTAAAAGTCTGTCCGGATCATGTTAGCAGTTGCCGCATTTTATGAAATCTGGCAAATGGATATAAAAACTACATTCCTTAATGGATTTATTAAAGAAGATTTGTATATGATGCAACCAAAAGGTTTTGTCAATCATAAAGATGTTAATAAAGTGTGCAAGCTCCAGCGATCCATCTATGGACTTGTGTAGGCATCTCGGAGTTGGAATATACGCTTTGATGAGTTGATCAAAGCATATAGTTTTATACAGACTTGCGGTGAAGTCTATATTTACAAAAAAGTGAGTGGGAGCACTACAGCCTTTCTGATAAGTATATGTGAATGACATATTGTTGATAGGAAATGATGTAGAATTTTCTGGAAAGCATAAAGGAGTGTTTGAAAGGAATTTTTTAAAGAAAGACCTCGGTAAAGCTGCTTACATATTGAGCATCAAGATCCATATATATAGATCAAGAACCTTGACAAGATTTTGAAGGAGTTCAAAATGGATCGGTCAAAGATGGAGTTCTTGCCTGTGTTGGAAGGTGTGAAGTTGAGTAAAGACTCAAAACCCGACCACGGCAGAAAATAGAAAGAGAATGAAAAGTCATTCCCTATGCCTTAGTCGTAGGTTCTATAAAGTATGCTATGCTATGTACCAGACCTATTGTGTACCTCACCATGAGTTTGGCAAGAGGGTACAATAGTGATTCAGGAGTGGATCACTAGACAGCGGTCAAAATTATCCTTAGTGGAATAAGGAAATGTTTCTCGGTTCTGGAGGTGATAAAGAGTTTGTCGTAAAGAGTTACGTCGATGCAAGTTTTGACACCGATCTGGATGACTCTAAATCTCTATCTAGATATATATTAAAAGTAGGAGCAATTAGCTAGAGTAGCTCCATGCAAGAGTATTGTAGACATAGAAATTTGCAAAATACATATGGATCTGAATGTTGCAGACCCGTAGACTAAAATTGCTCTCACAGGCAAAACATAATCATACCTTATTACTCTTGGGTGTTAACCACATAGAGATGTGAACTAGATTATTGACTCTAGTAAAACCTTTTGAGTGTTGGTCACATGGCGATGTGAACTATGGGTGTTAGTCACATAAAGATGTGAACTATTGGTGTTAAATCACATGGCGATGTGAACTAGATTATTGACTCTGGTGCAAGTGGGATACTGAAGGAAATATGCCCTAGAGGCAATAATAAAGTTGTTATTTATATTTCCTTATATCATGATAAATGTTTATTATTCATGCTAGAATTGTATTAACTGGAAGCTTAGTACATGTGTGACTACATAGACAAACAGAATGTCCCTAGTATGCCTCTACTTGACTAGCTCGTTAATCAAAGATGGTTAAGTTCCCTAACCATAGACATGTGTTGTCATTTGATGAATGGGATCACATCATTAGAGAATGATGTGATGGACAAGACTCATCCGTTAGCTTAGCATAATGATCGTTTAGTTTTTATTGCTATTGCGTTCATCATGACATATACATGTTCCTATGACTATGAGATTATGCAACTCTCGAATACCCGAGGAACACTTAGTGTGCTATCAAACGTCACAACGTAACTGGGTGATTATAAAGATGCTCTACAGGTGTCTCCGATGATGTTTGTTAAGTTGGCATAGATCGAGATTAGGATTTGTCACTCCGTGTATCGGAGAGGTATCTCTGAGCCCTCTCGGTAATGCACATCAATATGAACCTTGCAAGCAATGTGACTAATGGGTTAGTCACGGTATGATGCATTACGGAACGAGTAAAGAGACTTGTCGGTAACGAGATTGAACTAGGTATGATGATACCGACGATCGAATCTCGGGCAAATAACATACCGATGACAAAGGGAATAACGTATGTTATTATGCGGTTTGACCGATAAAGATCTTTGTAGAATATGTAGGAGCCAATATGAGCATCCAGGTTCCGCTATTGGTTATTGACCGGAGATGTGTCTCGGTCATGTCTACATAGTTCTCGAACCCGTAGGGTCCGCATGCTTAACGTTCGATGATGATTTGTATTATGAGTTATGTGATTTGATGGACCGAAGTTTGTTCGGAGTCTCGGATGAGATCACAGACATGACGAGGAATCCCGAAATGGTCGAGAGGTAAAGATTCATATATTGGAAGGTTGCATTTGGACATTGGAATGGTTCCGAGTGGTTCGGGCATTTTTCCGGAGTACCGGGAGGTTAGCGAAACCCCCTGAGGAAAGGTATGGGCCTTATGGGTCATAGAAGGGACGCTAACCAACCCGCAAGGGGCTGGTGCGCCCCCCACAAGGGAGGAGGCCGAATTGGACTTGGGAAGGGAGCGCCACCCCCCTTTCCTTCTCCTACTCCCTCTCCTTCCCCTTTTCCCCTCTTCGGTAGAAGGAAAAAGGGAGGGGCCGAATCCTAGTAGGACTCCCCATTCCCTGGCGCGCCCCTTGTTAGCCGGCCTCCTCCTCGCCTCCTTTATATACGGGGGCAGGGGGCACCCCAAAGGCACAATAGACAATATCTTAGCCGTGTGTGGTGCCCCCTCCACAGTTACACACCTCGGTCATATCATCGTAGTGCTTAGGCGAAACCCTGCGCCAGTAACTTCATCATCACCGTCACCACGCCGTCGTGCTGACGGAACTCTCCCTCGGCCTCAACTGGACCAAGAGTTCGAGAGACGTCACCGAGCTGAATGTGTGCTAAACGTGGAGGTGTCGTGTGTTCGGTGCTTGGATCGGTTGGATCGCGAAGACGTTCGACTACATCAACAGCGTTATTAAACGCTTCCGCTCTCGGTCTACGTGGGTACGTGGACACACTCTCTCCACTCGTTGTTATACTTCTCCTAGATAGATCTTACGTGATCATAGAATTTTTTTAAAAAATACTACGTTCTCCAACAGCCCACAGACTTACTACGTACATACATACAAAGACACTAGACAACATACGCGCGCCAGCTTGTCCCCGCCACATCGGTGACATGGAGGTGGGCAATATAAAACGGTTCGGAGCGGCCTCCCCATCTACGGCAAACCGGTGACGCCGGTGTGGTGCCTAGCCCCGGGGGACGGGGGCAAACGCGCGCGCTGCCCCGATCCAAAACCACATGATGCCAACCACAAACACTCCACCGGTGACGTGAGCCAAGAAAGGCGCTTAAGCTAATTTAACCAAAGTGCATGTACTAGAGATAGATACTTAGTACGTAGTACTAATCTAATTCAAGTTGCCGCGGCTTACGAGGTGCGCGTCTGCTCTCCGCTTTGTTCGTGCACGGCGGCACCATGGTTAGAAAGGGGCCGGAAATTGAGAGGCGAGCATGCCCTGGCATAATGCGGTGTCATGGCGTGATCATGTAGGTTTCGCGCCCGGATTGGCCTCCCGGTGCCATCACAGGGAACAAATGGTGTATTTTATGCATGGATTGATCAAAGGCTGGCGCGCAAAGCACACCACTCAGCTTGCTCGAATCATCTGCTTTCTCGTATGTACTCCATTAAGCATATTAGCATTGGCACTGACCATCTGCAAAGTCCAAAAGTGCCCTACTCTGACTCTACTCCAGCATAACTAATTAACCTGGTCGCTCGAACAGGTGCTAAAGCAAGGCAAAGCTAATGTACTAGTCCAAAAGTAGTAGAAGTAGTACTGATTAATCGCTCTAGCGCGGCATATTATTACTGTACTATACTACTCCTATGTCTCCATGTAGTATTGTAGTAGTGTAGTAGTAGCTAGATCACCGATCACTAACTCATGTGATTGGTTCATGACATGGTACAATCTATTCTTTTTTCCCTTGTAGATAGAGAGCATCAGTACTTTGTAGTTGTAGTTGATGAATGTCCACTTGACTGATCGTAGTAGATTTCATAAATTTGACGTTGCTCTCGAGTGCGATCGGCCCCATCCAGATTTCCAGCCATTCATTTGCTCTACCGCGACCTATCAAAGTGTTGGAGGTAATAGACCGTCGTGACAAGGAGAGCAAACTTGGGTGCCGATGCTTCCGATGCCATCTACACGTCCGACGAGGACAGCTCGATCGCTGCACAGAAGCGGCAGAGAGCTGCACCGAAACGGGGTGGCAGATAGTACTACCGACCAAGCGCCGTCGATCGGTCGACCGACCGGACGAAGCAACATGACTCGATGGCAGACGACGGTGCAGTGCCGTGCTTTCCAGTCATCTATGCACCACCGTCTGTGGTTTACATGCATGTCACGACGAGCCGCCGCACTGTGCCGGCAACAGTGCGAGCGGTGCGCTGCGGCCACCGGCGACGGTGAGCCTCTCCTTTCCTCCTTTTGTCGCCTCGCGGAACAGTCGGCGCACGGCTCGCCTGGGCATGCTGCGCTGCATATGCGCCTCTGCTGAGCAGTTCGGCCATTTGAGATTTTGACAAGCCATGTGATCCCGACTCAGAGGCGCGCACTCGCCACCACGCACACGGACGCCTCTTCGAACCAAATGTGACCGCCGACCAGCAGCGCACCTCGCGCCGCCGGGGAATTCGTCGCGGCTTGGCACCGCGCCCGGTCTCCGCGCGCGCCACGTCGAAAGAATCGCCGGAGATTATTGGACGGCCCGGTTGGTGAACCGGATCCGCCGTTTCTGCTAGGTTTGTGACGTGAACGCGAGGCCCTAGGTGGTGACATTGGAGTGAACGGGCAGCGGCGCGGCTCCGCACCAATACCGTGGTCACCGACGACGACGTCCCCGTATCCTCGGCGGAGACGAAGCAACCCGGTGCCGACGGCACCCCGGTTCCTTTACGTCCCGGTCCCACACCGCTCCTACCGTCCATTCGCTCGCCGATCGCCGGGAAGCGTCATTCGAGCACCTCGGCGAGCTAAACGGAAGAGAAATCAGCAAAGTGTGCCCTTCCATTCCGTTTCCTTTTCAGCTTTGCTAAAGCACATCTAGATGTACCCTAACATTTCATATCTAAATCCTATGTCATTGGTTTACACAGAGATTCGTGCAAACATTTTCTTTTGTCATTTTCATTTCCTTCCTAGTTTGACATCTAGATGTGTCCTAGACGGACTTTTCTTTTACAGCGTAGGAGTCGTATGCAACCACCGAAAAGAGGAGCACCATGACCGCACCTAGTTTGTTTCATTCACTTGCGTTGGGTGCTTCATTTTCATTCACTGTCGATCGCGGTCGGCGTCATCAACACTGCAGCACGGTTTGGAAGCATCCGCCGCTCTAACAATATTCACGGGACAGCGATCGATTTCTCCAATTTTAAAGGAGGGGCCATTTGTGTCGCTTTGCGCTCCACCATCGCGCAAGCAAGCAACTTGCTTTGCACTCCATTGAACCAACCAGGGGAGGCTCTCATGTTACTCAGACGGCGGTGAGATCTCCTCTGCTGGATACGTTTCTACCGCTGTCACAAGCATCAGATCCTGCAAATGTTGCACTATGCCCAAGTGAGTGTGCTGCAGTAGCAGTATAATTTAATCGAGCTGCTGTCTCAGGTTTTGGGGTTTACCAAAACCTGCAAATTGGGATCCCATCTGAATTTAGCAGCTGGGCTCTGGTCAAGCACCACCACCAGATTTAGTAAGCCACTAGTAGGTAGTACTACTACCTGTGAGATTCTGCTAACATGTTGTTGCTTCATGCAGGCAGATGCAGGACAGATCAATGGGCAGATCTTGATCCAATTACAACCAAGTGCCAAATAATTTGCGGAGCATGTGGCTTAGTCAAGGTCAATAATAAAAACGCTTAGCATAATCATCCCACATGTCAGTGTCATGCTGCACAAGTGCACATACAGCCTGTTTATAACATTGCAAGGAATATTGGAGCACCATGTGATGAGTGATCCATCGATCAATCAATCGCCAAGGTTAATGGTGAAATTCCTGGTGGGGTGGGAAAAAATGCTTTTGTGGAAATATCTGCTCTGTCAAGATTCTACAGAACACAAACAACATTTTAGAAGTTCAACAAGGGGGCAGGATTTCAGACAACTTGGAGAGCTGAAGTTCTTGATTCATTTTGGAAAAAATTAACAGTACTAGCTCCAAATCTCATGACCTAATTCTGCACCAGGATACAAAATATCCCCCCATTCTGCTCGGCACACCTGAGAACAGGTGCGCCGAAGCCACCTGCAAGGTTTCACCTAGCCCCAATTCCAATCTCTACATCCCCTTTCATTAATCCTGGCTCACAACCTGAGCCAGCAATATACACAACAACACGACATATAGGATATATATATCATGCACATATGCTGACAGAAACTAATTAACGGGTTTGGTTCCCTGGTAGAGGGCGCCAACGATTCTCTGTTCTTTTGCTCCGTCGGTCGATGCTAGGCGGCGGCCACCGTGCCGCTGGTGCCGTCGGAGCCGCCGCTGCCGGTCGCCGGGAAGCACTTCTTGTCCTTGAGCTCGTCCAGGTTCATCTGCTGCTGCCTGCACTCCAGGCTGCAGAAGGCCACCTCGCCCCTGCAGGATGCAACAAGAGATGTTAATTAAGCTCGGTGATCATTGGTTGTTGTAGATGGCACGTTCCATCAATTAATCGGCAGTCTGTCTGCCAGGACAAGAAATGCAGATCTGTGGCCTGTGAGTGGTGCGTATTATTGGAGGTAGGAGGAGACCCACTCGACATCCTATGAATGATGCAGAGGTTGTTACAGAGTGCACAGCTGGATGGAAGGGAAACAACTTATTGTTTTTTGAGTGTTTTTGTCATCACACACACAAATTGATTCCTTCTTCCCCTCCAAAGATGGGAGAAATGCAACAACTAAAAGCAACCGATTCTTCTTTTATTGCATTTGATTGTTGCTCTGCCGAAACCAGGAGGCCATCAGATCAAGCCGATGTTCGTTTCTTTCAACCAAATTAAAGCCCCAAGTCACAAAATTATTCTTCTAAAAACATAGAGCCGGAATAAGAAGAGCAACATTAGATTGACCATCAACCTCAAATCCCAGAGATCAGCGCGAAGGAATCAAATCTGGTAGACGTAAAACAAAGCAAAAATGCTCTAGGAAAAGAAAGGTTCGATCTTCACGTCTCATGGCAGCAGAACGATTACGCAATATTTCACGGAAGATGATGAAGCCGGAGGGGAAACAAGCCGCGGCAGGGCTCGAGGCTTACATGTATATGAAGGTGTCGCGGCCGGGGCCGAGGCGGCGGCAGCAGAGGCCGCAGGCCTTGAGGAAGGCGGCCGTCTCGACGGCGGCGTTGAAGTCCCCGGAGTGGCGCCTCTGGAAGGCGGCGCCCCACTCCGTCTGCGCCGGCGCGGCCGAGGCGCCCCTGGCCGCCCGCGTGGGCTGGCGCCCGGCCGCCTCCTCCTCCGGCGGCACCGCGAAGCCCGACATGCTGGTGGTCCGCCGCATGGAGCTGCTGTTCCGGTGCCTCTTCCCCAGCGTCGTCATCCCTGCCCCTCCCCGCCTAGGTTCCACCGGCCGGACGGACGGACGGAGTCGGAGAGGGGGAGAGGCCGAGCTGAGAGGGAGTGGGGGATGGCGAGTGGCGAGGAGGGAGGAGGGAGGCTCCGTCTGGCGAGCGAGGGCGGGGGTAGTTAAGGAGGGGCGGCGGTGTGGGAGGGGATCAGGGGATCCGGGCCGTCCATCCGTCGGAATCTGCGGTGGATACTTTTCCTCTCCCTCCCTCCTCGTCAGTGACGCGATTCTGACTTCATGGGCGCGGGGCCCGCCGCCCTCGGCCTCGGGCATTTCTCTCTCCCAATTTAATGGCTCCGATGCCATTTTGTGAATGGAACCTCTCCGTTTTTTTCCAGGGAGCATTATTTTGGCTACGCGCACGCGGAGGTCGCAACGCAAGGAAGAATCTGCTTTTGCTGGATTCTGTTGCATTTGCGGCCCCTTTACCGCCCTCTCTGTAGCATCAACCGTCTTCCTCCCCCTCCTCCACTGTCGGTATGGAAAGCACATTTTCCCCTCGCCGAAAAGAAATTAACATTCCCTCACGTAATACTCCCTCCGTCCCGTAATATCAAAACACGTCTTACATTATGGGACGGAGGGGGTATTTTTTAAAAAGCCATAAATTTCTCTATGTTTGAAAAGTTTATGGCAAGAGAAAAATATGTTAACTACTCAAATAAATATCTAAGATACCAGATCAGTATAGTAGATTCATCAGGAAATATATTTTCATATTTTCTGTTGAAGATTTGGTATTCTTTTTCTTCTATAAACTTGATCAGGCATACCTAAATATAAGTCGTTTTGGTAGGCTAGTTTAGCCTACCAAAATGACGTGTACTAGGAGTGTTACAGAAAAATATAAAGAGTTTTATAATACTACAAGAAGTTAAATCTCAAATTAATCTACACATAGAAAAAACAGGAAAATCCGACTGAGTAGTGTTACAACAGATAAAGGCACAAAAGACAACATTTCGGACATTATTCATAGTGATGTCTTTTGTTCTTTGCCTATGTGTAGATCAAATTTACATTGGTAGACCTCTTGTCAACTTACTTTGTTTCCCGTTTTTGAAATTATGTCTCACACTAGAATCTTTTACACATGTGACCGTGATTTGGATTCGAGCAGTGCTCCAAAGTGGTGGTAGCACTAGAATCTTTCTCGTTCACTCCCTTCATTGTTGCGGTGACCATCCTCTACTATGTCCCAACGCCAGTGGCGAAGCCAGGAGTTCAAAGTTGTGATGTCAAATACAAATGCTTGTATGAAATTTGTACTGATTTTTGTTTGATGTCTACTAGTACATGCCAGAATGTTGTGTAGTCAGTTGACTACACAACTAACGCCTGGCACCGCCACTGCCCAACGCCATCGGATATAACGCCTTATATGATTGGAAGACGTCTCGACCTTAATTCCACTACGTCTTCTGTCCATTCAGAGAAGACTATGCCGATGATTAATACCACTACGTCCTAGGCTGATTCATGAATACACCGATGGTTATTTTTGTTGCACTTTACATGATCATGGTTGTACCATTTAGTCCAGTAATATTTACCCGTTTCCGCCGATCGTATGTTTTTGGAATAAAATAAAATAAAAGTTGGGAATCATGTCAAACTAAATAGCTCACTAGGAGTTATGCACGTCATTACACTCGAAAAGTGGCGATTTGGTGCCCAGGTGCATCTGCACTTGAGCGTGAAAAGTAAATAAAAAATAGCAAATAAGTTTTTTCGGCATCAAAGATGGTTGAGTGTGCTGGGTGCGCGCACAAAATTTACGGTGAAATTGACATCCGAGGAGCAGGCCAGGCGGGTGAGCTGGCGGGGTCGGGGAACACGCCAAGCTGTCGCCGTCGCGACAAATTGACGTCTCCTCCGGTCGCCAATCATCTCGTCGCATCGGTCGGCTCGTCGCGCGCCCCCAAAAGATCCTGGGACGCGTGGCAACGCCAGATCTTGGATGTCTCCAAGGCATTGGAGGCACGGTGATGGTAAGAACATGCTGCCGCCGCAGCAAGTTACCGCGACGGCGCAGCTTTCGCGGCCGTCAACGTGGACCGGGAGGAGGAGGATTGTTCTGGTGTGCGAGTGTTGCCGTGCTTGCTTGCTATCTACCCAGGCGTGAAAGCACCACTAAAAATCATTTGGAATTCTCGAACTTTGCTTGTGCATACAGGTGTCCAACACAATCCGGCACTCTGCAAAAACTCAGTTGGAAACACAATGTTCATATTATTATTTTTGAGGGAAATGGCTAAAAGCCCCGATGTTCATTTTTTTGTTTGTAAATTCTTCAGTAAATAGTTGATTTACCTCTCTCTCCTCAGGCATACTGCCCATAATTCTCACCCCAGCCCCCAGCTTTTTACTTTTTTTTCTTGGAAAACTTTAGATCTATTCATCTATTACCAATGGCAGTACAAAGAACAGCAGAAATAACAAAATTACATTTAGGTTCGTAGACCACGGGAAAATATCTGGTGCTACCGTGATACGGGCTCCTGGGCCGTCGGATTTCCAGATCAGACGGCTCCAGAAAAACCTTCTAGAAGTCCAAAAATTACACATAGGTCTAGCAAATCCAAAAGCTCTTATATGCCATCCGATCTGAGATCCGACGGCTCAGGAGCTCGTATCACGGTAGCACCTGAGCCGCGGTATCACCAGATACTCATCCCGTAGACCACCTAGCGATGACTATAAGCATTGGACGAGCTGAAGGCCGCCGCAGATACCCCCCCCCCCCTTACTGAA